>NC_052169.1:2754588-3054588 GCF_902713615.1 Scyliorhinus canicula | reverse complement strand
CACCACCAAGCGGCATTTGTAGGGTGCCAGGGCAAGCCTTCAGTTTGAGGTGATATATGCAGAAAATATAATCCCGCTCTCTTCTGTTCAATCTGGAGCCCTTCTTCTCTTGGTATAATTGATAAATGGTAGATTTGAGATGCTCCCTAAATATTTTTGTTGTTCCCCTTGCTTCTGGTCTTGTACCCACATTGATCACAGCTATATATGTTTGTTTTGCGTGTTCAGCTTCCTGCCTTTGATCTGTGCGTAGTATGGAAAGAATTTGGCTGTGATTTAACCCTTGCAAAGAGAAATAAGTTTTGTAATTTTAAGGGTTATGAAACATAAAAATCTAACCATTGCTTCAGGTATCCGGGAATAATTTGACATCTCTTTATGTTTCCATTTTTGACATAATGGCTTGTTCCACCCAGCCCTGGGTGAAGTGACTCTGCGTGGCACCTGCAGAGATTCTGTGGGAATGCTTCAGGTTGCCCCTGCTAATCTGCCTGCAGCATGCTGCAACACATGCATGCTTCACTATTGCTACTTCTAGTTTCCCTCTGATTAGCTACCACTTTAACACTTGTTTTGCTGTGACAGGTATTACAAGGAAAAGCCCAAGGACACCATTATCCAACTTGCAAGGAACAAACACCATTAATGACAAATCACCACGGTACGGACATATCCATTTGCTTATATACAAGGCAATGTTTGTCACATTTATTAAATACTGGTTGCTGCAAACGTTTTTTTACTGTGTGATACTGATCCTAAACGCGAAGAGGAAAATTTGGGAAAACTGGCTGTACCTTCTTGCATTCGTCGAATGCAAATTTTTAAAATGTGACATCTCATCTTGACCCAGGTAAACTGCTTGAGTCCCTTAAGGTTAGTAATTTAAACTAAGTACTGGCATTGTAACGGGAAAGAAAAGGTACAATGGGAATAATTTTGCTTCCAAAATGAGTTACTGACGATGGGTTAGTCACACTGGCCTCTTACTCCTGGGTTCTGGGTAAAATCCATCCCAAAGAGGCGAAGGTTCCTCTGCTGCTGGTTGTAAAGATTTGATGTGAAATATGAAGGGCTGGATTCTCCGTTTGAGAGACTAAGTCTCCATGCCAATTTGCCGTTTTGCTGGGCGTTAGCAGGGAGGCAGCGTAGAGCTCCCAGCTCTAGCTACTGATATGGCCCGGAGCATTGCTGGGTTCGTGGCCGCGCATGCGCACGGCGGCAGCCTGCAGCGGCCGCGCGTGCTTCATGGTGGACTCAGCCTGCGGACCCGGACTGCAAAAATAGTTCCCCCCCTTTGGGCGCTCATGTGCCCCGGACTGCCCGCCCACAGTGCCCCCAGCCTTGAATGAAGCCCCACCTGCCCGCGGATCGGCCCTCCCCAAATTGTGGCAATGCCGGACTGAGTCCACAGCGGCTGCGCTAAGTTGACGACGGGTGAGACCACATGCAGGAACTCGGCAGCTCGGGACGGAGCAATGGCCTGAGGCCGTGGATAAGGCATGCGGCGTACAACTAGAGTACGCCGCTTTTCAGGGGGCGGAGCATCGTGAAAGCAGCGCCACTCCTGATTTTGGCACCACCGGGGATTCTCCGCCCCCTCGCCAAACGTGATTCCGGTGTCGGGGAGCGGAGAATTCAGCCCCAAGTCTCCACATCTAACTGTTGCTGTTCCTGATCTGGGAGTACTTGTTGCTGCCACCTGAGTGACCAGCACTAACTTCTTGGTGATTTTTTCGGAAACTGTGACTAATTTAATGTCATACTTGGGCTGAACCATTTGAAGTTACAGTCACTTTTCATTTACAGTATGGCGGCAGCTATACCCTTGGCACCCGATGAGGAATGGCAACCACTGTTTCCTGCCCCAAGGCTTCCATGACATTGATGGGAGGGTTGCACAGGCTGGAATTGTGGGAATCTAATTGCTGGATGATCTAGCTGCCCAGAGCCAAATTAAAGCAGGAAATACGAGTGACTGTAATGCTGTTTGTTTAACCACTGATGCTTGTTGTTAGTGATATACAATCGGGGAACCTCTGTTAGCACTGATACCTTAGCTGTTTGTCATGTATGCTTCCTTTACAAGGTGTACTTGCCATTATATCATTCCTTTTTTTTCAAGATTTCTAACATTTACTCTGAAAACGCTGGAAATACTCAGCAGTTCAGACAGTATCTGTGGAGAGATGAACAGAGTTCACGTTTCAGGGTGTTGAAACGAAAGGTCATTGATTGAAACACCACCTCTCTCTCATTCTCCCTCACTCATTCTGTCTCTTTTACTCTCTCTCCCTCTCTCGCTCATTCTCTCTCTTTCCTCCCCCCCCCCCACACAGATGGGACCTGACCTCCTGAATGTTTCCAGCATTCTCTGTTTAACATTCTCAGCATCCGCAGCGTTTTGCTTTTGCGCCATTTCAATCAGTTTCACATTAATTAAAAATCGCACAGCTGGAGATGGGGCAGCAAATGTGGCTAAATCCGAATCAGCTTTGAAATACTAGCTAGCTTTCAACTGTGATTGCCTGCCCAAATACAGGAAAAGCCGATATTTATCACAAAAAGAGAACTTCCTTCCACTGCTGGTGCCGACAATGACGTTGATCTGAAAGGAACGCTTGTTTGCTGCAAACTTCAGCTGACTGTGAATCAGTGAACCTTTCACATTAAAAGATGGAACAATGATTAATGAAATGTGTGTGCATAACCATTTGCTTCCAGTTTTGAATGCTGAATTGTTTATCTTAAACCATGGCATACAGTACAACTTAGATATTTTAAAGCTTGAGTGGGGAGGAGGCGGTGGTGTAGTTGTATTGTCACTGGACTAGTAATCCAGAGACCCAGGGTAATGCTCTGGGGTCCCAGGTTCAAATCCCACCACGGCAGATGGTGAAATTTGAATTCAATAAAAATCTGGAATTTAAAGTCTGATGATGACCATGAAACCATTGTCGATTGTGGTAAAAACCCATCTGGTTCACTAATGTCTGGTCTGGCCTACATGTGACTCCAGACACATAGCAACGTGGTCGACTCTTAGCTGCCCCCTCAAGGGCAATTAGGGATGGGCAATATATGCTGGCACAGCCCGCGACTCGCACGTCCCATGAACAAATAAAAAAAAAACAGCAGTGGTCAATGTCTAGTAGCTGCTCTTGTTGAGGGACTAATAAGTCTGAGTGTTTGAGCAAACACAATGTATATGCTAAGATTAATTATGCTCAACTACCTTCCTCCTTTCAAAGGTTTTGATGTAATGATGAAGGCTGAATTTATTGTCTATTCATTGATCTGAGAGCATTTGGAGTCCATCACATTGTCTGATATAAGCCCCTGTTTGCTTCACCAGAGATTTAGGCTTGGAACAATCCAGTCTAGAGTCCAAAGCATAATTCAGGTCCTCACCTAAAATAAGCTGCTGTGAGTCGAGGTTTGGGAAGGAGGCCAGCAGGGAGTTAATAACATTTTATTTTGTCCCAGTTGGGGGCCTACATATTGACTATGACAACCGGGGTGTTCACCAGGGAGCCACAAAAAATAACATAGCCAATCCCAATAGTCGATTGGATCAGAGAGGAGGAAAACTGAACTCCTCTGTGAATTAATATCGCTGTACCCCTGACCCTGCCATTGAAACGGGAATTAAAAACCTGCCTGACACGCAAGTGGGTTTCCTGCAAAGAAACAACATCAGAGTTTAAGCTCTTGAGATGGGCAAATGCCCTCAACCTCTTCACTGGGCCATTCAAACCTCTAACGTTCCAGGTGACCAAACTGATTGGAGGTCTCGCATCACCCCTTAATCCAGAGTCAGCCATTCCTACCAACAGAGACCAACCAAGGGACGCTGAAAAGGTAAAGCAAAAAGATCCATCCAACCAAGTCAGAAGCCTGGTCAAAGGAACACCAACAGACGCCGTCAGCAAAGTGCTCAGTAAACGTGTCCTGTTTGTTCACTGTATATGAAATATATCTGGTCTTCTCCTCCTCACCTTACCCCAACCCCAATAAACCTGTCCATGGATGTTCTGGCTTGTAGTGGACATTGGGGTCAGAATAGCCATTTGTATGTGACCCTGAGCAGTGACTGTCGCCTATCTGTTTGACGATAGGAGCCCTCAGCCATGTCTGACACTGTCTTCCCCCAAATTCACACAAGCTGATTTTATGTAATAACTTGGATTCTGAATAGAGGCAAGGTAGCTTCTGGCGTTTGAAGTTGTTAACCCATCATTATTAGCTCGTTGGCCCAGCTAAAAGTAAAATCAAATGCTAGTGTTTTGTGTTTAAACAAAGGAGATTACAAGGGGATGAGAGAAGAACTAGCTAAGGTAGACTGGGAGCTAAGACTTTATGGTGGAACAGTTGAGGAACAGTGGAGAACCTGCCAAGCGATTTTTCACAGTGCTCAGCAAAGGTTTATACCAACAAAAAGGAAGGACGGAAGAAAGAGGGAAAATCGACCGTGGATATCTAAGGAAATAAGGGAGAGTATCAAATTGAAGGAAAAAGCATATAAAGTGGCAAAGATTGCTGGGAGATTAGAGGACTGGGAAATCTTTAGGGGGCAACAGAAAGCTACTAAAAAAGCTATAAAGAAGAGTAAGATAGAGTATGAGAGTAAACTTGCTCAGAATATAAAAACAGACAGTAAAAGTTTTTACAAATATATAAGACAAAAAAGAGTGGCTAAGGTAAATATTGGTCCTTTAGAGGATGAGAAGGGAGTTTTAATAATGGGAAATGAGGAAATGGCTGAGGAACTGAACAGGTTTTTTGGGTCGGTCTTCACAGTGGAAGACACAAATAACATGCCAGCGACTGATAGAAATGAGGCTATGACAGGTGAGGACCTTGAGAGGATTGTTATCACTAAGGAGGTAGTGATGGGCAAGCTAATGGGGCTAAAGGTAGACAAGTCTCCTGGCCCTGATGGAATGCATCCCAGAGTGCTAAAAGAGATGGCTAGGGAAATTGCAGATGCACTAGTGATAATTTACCGAAATTCACTAGACTCTGGGGTGGTCCCGGTGGATTGGAAATTAGCAAACGTGACGCCACTGTTTAAAAAAGGAGGTAGGCAGAAAGCAGGAAATTATAGGCCAGTGAGCTTAACTTCGGTAGTAGGGAAGATGCTGGAATCTATCATCAAGGAAGAAATTGCGAGGCATCTGGATAGAAATTGTCCCATTGGGCAGACGCAGCATGGGTTCGTAAAGGGCAGGTCATGCCTAACTAATTTAGTGGAATTTTTTGAGGACATTACCAGTGCAGTAGATAACGGGGAGCTGATGGATGTGGTATATCTGGATTTCCAGAAAGCCTTTGACAAGGTGCCACACAAAAGGTTGCTGCATAAGATAAAGATGCATGGCATGAAGGGTAAAGCAGTAGCATGGATAGAGGATTGGTTAATTAATAGAAAGCAAAGAGTTGGGATAAATGGGTGTTTCTCTGGTTGGCAATCAGTAGCTAGTGGTGTCCCTCAGGGATCCATGTTGGGCCCACAATTGTTCACAATTTACATAGATGATTTGGAGTTGGGGACCAAGGGCAATGTGTCCAAGTTTGCAGATGACACTAAGATGAGTGGTAAAGCGAAAAGTGCAGAGGATACTGGAAGTCTGCAGAGGGATTTGGATAGGTTAAGTGAATGGGCTAGGGTCTGGCAGATGGAATACAATGTTGACAAATGTGAGGTTATCCATTTTGGTAGGAATAACAGCAAACGGGATTATTATTTAAACGATAAAATATTAAAGCATGCCGCTGTTCAGAGAGACTTGGGTGTGCTAGTGCATGAGTCACAGAAGGTTGGTTTACAAGTGCAACAGGTGATTAAGAAGGCAAATGGAATTTTGTCCTTCATTGCTAGAGGGATGGAGTTTAAGACTAGGGAGGTTATGTTGCAATTGTATAAGGTGTTAGTGCGGCCACACCTGGAGTATTGTGTTCAGTTTTGGTCTCCTTACTTGAGAAAGGACGTACTGGCGCTGGAGGGTGTGCAGAGGAGATTCACTAGGTTAATCCCAGAGCTGAAGGGGTTGGATTATGAGGAGAGGTTGAGTAGACTGGGACTGTATTCGTTGGAATTTAGAAGGATGAGGGGGGATCTTATAGAAACATTTAAAATTATGAAGGGAATAGATAGGATAGATGCGGGCAGGTTGTTTCCACTGGCGGGTGACAGCAGAACTAGGGGACATAGTCCTAAATCTACTTCCCCTTATTTTGAGGCTGAGTTTAGGAGGAACTTCTTCACCCAAAGGGTCGTGAATCTATGGAATTCCTTGCCCAGTGAAGCAGTTGAGGCTCCTTCATTACATGTTTTTAAGGTAAAGATAGATAGTTTTTTGAAGAATAAAGGGATTAAGGGTTATGGTGTTCGGGCCGGAAAGTGGAGCTGAGTCCACAAAAGATCAGCCATGATCTAATTGAATGGCGGAGCAGGCTCGAGGGGCCAGATGGTCTACTCCTGCTCCTAGTTCTTATGTCTTCTAGAATCTGTTTAAAACAACAATAAAGAAGCAAATACAGTGCACTTTGATAAGAACTAGGGGTAAGTAATTCAACCCCTCGAGCCTGCTCCACCATTCAATACCATCATGTCTGATATCATCTCAGCCTCATCTCCACCTTCCAGCCCACTCCCCATAAACCTTCATCACGCTATTAATTAGAAACCTAACTATCTCCTCAAGTTTGTCGATTTTCTTTTTAACTCCCCCAAGTGCATCCCCATGGTTACACGTGCCATGTCTCGGATGAGTGTTATTGTCTTGCATTCCAATCAAACTGTGAGGCCTGGTGCTTTGCCTGAACCCTGGGGGAGGGTGTCAACACCACAGAGGCAGCAGCCAACAATCAAATGGACTTCAGTACTGGGGATATCCCCGCGACCAGAGGTGTGGATCAGAGGGTTACCTGAGCTCGGGCCAGTATCGGCGTGAAGCCCATGGGGGATCATTTTCGGCACTAAATGCCGTTATAATAACAATAATCTTCAGTGTCACAAGTAGGCTTACATTAACACTGCAATGAAGTTACTAAGAAAAGCCTGAGTCACCACATTCCAGCGCCTGTTCGGGTACACAGAGGGAGAATTCAGAATGTCCAATTCAGCTAACAGCACGTCTTTCAGGACTTGTGGGAGGAAACTGGAGCACCCGTTGGAAACCCACGCAGACACGGGGAGAACGTGCAGACTTCACACACATAGTGACCCAAGCCAGGAATAGAACCTGGGACCCTGGAGCTGTGAAGCAACAGTGCTACCCATTATCCTACCGTGCTGCCCAAATTAAATACCGGCCGCAGTCTCGCCAGGCCGTCTGTCGGCAAAACATCTAGGAAGTCACGCCCGATATGACACTTAGAATATTTTCCATTAAATCGTGCCCTTTGCTTTTGTTACTTTAACTTTGTTGCTTAGCCACGGATGCATTTCCTCCCTTTTACAATCTGTACATCACAGGACACTGAATAGCAAAGAGGAGCTAGGACCTTTACTGATTTTTTCTTCCTCTATTTTCAAACTCAGTGGCACAGAGGCGAATTACAACTGCTGTCTTAGGTGAACCAGTGACTCAGGTTATGGGCCAGGATTTAGAGAACCCCAAAATGTATCATGGAGTTCACCTGACCCACAACTTTTAATAGATTGTGGTTATGGGGAGCACGAGGGCCTACAAGCAACAGAGAATTAAAAGTATGTTTAAACAAAAATAATGTTTATTCTATGAAATCCAGTTAACACTTTATAAACCCACAGTAAGCATCTCAGCAACTATCAACACCAATAATCCCCACAGATACAATATTCTATAAGTAACCCTTAATATTTCCTTGCAACATCCATAAGACAAAAGACCCTTTTTAACACAGATGCTTATCACTTTGAAATCCTCAAATGATCTGGAGACAGTCTTTAGATTGCAGAGATAGATCCTTATACAGCTGTTTGCTTTGCGTGCAGCTATCCAACTCTCAAACAAAACTAAAATTCACTGCAGCTGCCTGCTCAAAAATAAAAGTGAAAGACAGACAGCACAGCTCCACCCACACTCTGGCATCACTGCAGCTATATGACAAACACTCATTTCTTAAAGGTACATCCACTACAGCTATTTAATTAACACCCAGTTCTTAAAGGTTCTCTCACATGACACTCAGCAGAGTAAACCTGTGGCATTCCTGGGCTGTATGGCTCACTGGTTTAATTAACTGAGCCATTGGAATATCTGCTTTGTCGAGGCACATTGTGCCTGTGTGTGCATTTCTTACACGCGTAGTCAACAATGAGGGAGCCTCTGACTGTGAGTCAAAGCCAAAGTGTTCCTGGCAGTGCAACCACTGGTACATTTCAGTCATGCAACTTTGCATCATTTTTGGCACAAACTTAATTGTCTTTATATCAATATCTGGTTAATATTTGTCTATGTTCATTTAATTTTACCAATTCCAACTCCATTATAATGACTCCTCAGCTTCATCCTCTCACTCTCCAACTCAAAGAATTTCAAGCTTGACATAATGCTGAAGACGTTGAGAGCCAAAGTACTGAGCTCTGTCTATCGTCATTGCCTCGTGTCCACTTCTGTACCAAGAGTTTTCTCCCCAACTCTTCCGTCTTCAGCATTTTAATTTCACCTGGACCCCTCCCTCTGGCCCGTTAACCTGTCTAGATCCTTTCATTGAAAACTGTTGGCTTGATGTTGACCACCTTGATTTCTCTGCCCCGCTCATTCCCTGTGATGCATCTGTCACTGAACCTGCAGCACTCTGATCCCTCAAGCCAATCTTAACATTGTATTCAAACTTGCTGATGGATTTTTTTTGTCAAACTGGCCTCTGTCTTGCAGAGACTGAATGCTGACTCATCTCCTGCAGCTCTTCCAGACCTTGGCCCTGCCAATGAACATCAAACTATCGTTTCCACGACTGTCGCTGATATTCTATCCTCTTGAGACCTTCCCTCCATGGCCTCAAACCTTATAGTCACCCAACCACATACAGCCCAATTTTACCTCCCCCCAAGATTCACAAACATAAACTGGTCGACCTATTGTTTCAGCCTGTTCTTCAGTCGCAGAACTGATTTCTTTTAATCTTGACTTTTTGCCTCCCGTTGTTTAGTCTCTTTGCACCAACACCCACACCTTCTGCGACTGTTAACAGCTTCTAAGTTCCTGACCCTAATCCTATTTTCACAAAGAAGTCCAATCCCTCTACATCTGTTTCCCACCCTTGTTCTTCTCCCTACTGCCCATTTTCCCCTTTACCCGCTTCTGTCCCCAAACCTGTTGCATCTTAGCCTTTTCCAGTTTTGTCAAAAGGACGGCGATCTGAAATGTTAATTTTGATTAGCATTCCACAGATGCTGCCTGACCTGTGCACATTTCCAGCATTTTCTGTTTCCAGTTGTAATAAAAATTGGGTTTGGTCCGTATTAAACTTGGGGCAGTTTCTTTAAACGGGTGAAGGAGGAGAAAACATCTTGGGGCTGCAATATTCAACCTGAAGTGGTTATTTTGGAAATCTGATTGCAACAAAAACTGAAATGAAGAGAAAGCTCCAATTCAGTTCCTGTGTGCTGTTGGAGCAAACCTCAGGTATTTGTAAATAGTTACAGGCTGTGCAGATGGAATTGATGCAGTTGCCATCGGTGTAAAGCAGTCTCATTGCATTTCTAAAATGTGTGCGACATAACTTCAATGAAGCGATGCACGTGCAGTGTGCCGTACATCCGCTTCATGCTCCTTGGTAACCCTGAAATGTCCACAGCTGCTTCCTGCCTGACTTCATTCTAAAAGCATGGGGTCAGTGGGTTACCGCTGGGCTAATAGGGGAAACCTCAGGGGTTCCTTTCTCCAACTATAACAGCTGTAAAAAGTCTCTTGTATTGTGTTAAACCATATTGGAAGTAAAATCCACACTTGAACACTGCTGCTCGTGTCCTGACTCTCAACACACCTCATTCACCTATTAGCACTCTGCTCACTGTCCTGCATTGGCTCTTGGCTGAGCCATGCCTCCATTTTAAAATGTTCAGCTTCTTTTAAAATTCCCTCCTAGCCTTGCCCCTCCCTATCTTTGTAATCTCCTCCATGCTCGCAACCTCCGAGACCTCGACACTCTTCCATGTCTCTGATTTTCACTGTCCCAATTGGTGGCCGTGCCTTCAGCTGCCTTGATCGTAAAGCTTTAGAATTCCCTCCCTAAACCTCACCACCTCATTTCCTCTCCCTCTCCTCCTTTAACACATTCCTTACAACTTTACAACCAAAATTTCGGTCACCTGACTTAATATTTCCTTGTGTGCCTCAGTCTCAAATTTTGTCTGATAACTCCACAGTGAAGCACTTTGTGAGCTTTTACTGTGTTAAAGGTGCTATGTAAATGCCAGGTTGTTGCTGGAGTTTGAGGTGCTACTACTTCACAGAGCATAATGGATGGTTTGTTTTAAGATGTAACATTACCGTATCATGGTTTCTTTTCCCTGCCTTAGTTTATTTCTTCTGCCAGCTTTATTTGCTGAACTCCAACCCTCTCCCTCTCAGTTGATTTTTAAAAAAATTAGCTTTCTTTTCTTTCAGTGTTCTGTTTTCACCCTGCTTTTTGTTTGTTTCGTTTTCCCCTGTTTTACCATTCTTTGCTGCTTATACTTTTTCTTTGCCCTTCCTTTCAGATTTGATTATGTCTTGGAGCAGCGAAACATGAGTCAGGCTGACTTGTGAGCCACTCACAACCATTAAAACTGTGGGACCTCTTTCTCTCCTGAAATCTTCTAAATACATTTTCAGGCTTGAAACCTGAGCTTGGAATTACACAAACACAACTTCTGAATTGAACTTGGGCTTCTTGCCGTTTTCAGCCTTGGTGCTGCCTTGTACTATGGGCCTTGCCTTTTAGCTGGGTTTCACAATTTATAGAGCAGGATTTTGAGAAAAGACGAAAGCCTTTGATATTGGTCTACTAAACATTTCTGTTGAGGATCAGAGCTTCTTCCGATCTCATTGTCCTTTTTTTTATCTCATTCTTTTGATCCCACATTTTCATTGTATCGACTCACTGAAGATCTGCTTCCTGTTACCCATAATGAGTTTTTAATAGTTTCACTATTTTTTTATTGAAGGTCTGGAGTATCCCATTGAAATACATGTGTATGGCAGACATGATGATGGACACTAGTTTGGTTCAATGACCAATTTGAATGAAGACCATTAATGAAACATGACACAATGCTGGCCCTACTTCAGTATGTTCTGTGTATGGAACTAATTGTGTTACTTTCAAAGAGAATGATTACAAAATTACAAAATTATTTCCATTCATTGCATTAACGTGTTCTGGGTATTGTGGCTTCAATACAGTGGGACACATGCTAACGGCAATGTAAGGCTGCTAATTAATTTGTTGGGACTGGATCAAGTCTGACAGTGTCAGGATTTTTGTGTCTTATCCACTGAAGTGAAGCAATCATAATCTTCCATTCAAGAGTCACATTAATATAATAAAAGCAAAATGCTGTGGGGTGCTGGAAATATCAATTAAAAGCAAATTACTGGTAATATTTAACGTCCATGGATAGAGAAACTGAGTTAATGACCTGTGATGAAGGTGGGAATTTCAGATGTATTATATTGAATGTGTTTGTTGAAGTAAGAGTTAAAAGCCTCGATTAGTGTGTTGGACTGCTGCAATCATGTTTTAAAAGAATCTTGGTGTGAAAGGTTGGGAGCCAGGGGTGCAATTAAAGTATCGTTAAAAAGCTTGGGCTAATGGAATTTTGTTTTGATTAAGGAGATTCATGGTGGAGTTAATTAGATTTCATCTTGGTAAGATGATGCTATTACTGTGCAGAGTTAAGGTATCAGGCATTTTGTAGGAAAAGCAAGTCAGTGCAGTTTTGGATGAAGCTATGACCTCAAGTCAGGTTTTGCTTTCTGCAGTTCAGTTAAAAAGATATTAACAGTCTTTAAAGCAGTGCAGACTTGACTGAGAAGAAGTGGGAAGCTGAAACAAGTTGAGAAACAGCTCCTGAAGACATACAGCCAGAGTTTCTGCATAGGTCTGACAGGAGTCAGATCTTCTCTTTGTGTCTAAAGATCCCTCTTTCTCAAAGATCAATTCTGTAAAGCAAGTATTCCTATGTGCCATTGGTACTTACAGTGGATTGACGGCTGATATGGTTTATTTTCTTGTGGTTTAAGCAGGAATAAAAATGGCAACTAAGGGTCTTGTATTTGCCGTATTGAGTAGTATTGTTTAGGGAGTAATTGAAAGTTATTTCCTGGTGTGATGTTAAAGATTTTACATACTGTGTTAGTAATAATGTACCATATCCCTATTCCTTTGTGTAATCCCTCCTGGAGCGATGTATCCTTTCCTCACAGACTTACAAAATTAAAATAAAATATTTGGGTCTGGGAACATAATCAACCTTTCATTATAAGATCAGCAACTATGAATTTGTGATTATTTTGTGGAAGCTAAACAACACATTACAACCCCATACTGGGAAAATATCAGTTGAAACACTAGACAGTGCCGTGCATTAGACCTTTTATCTTAGGATTTTAAAAATGCATTTATACTTTGTATGGGACCTTTGGTCGTAATTCAAGTCAGTTCTGATCAAGTACATGAAGCCCAAGTGTTGACCTGCCTTTGTTCTTTCTGATGTTGACGAGCTTCCTGTGGGTTTCCAGAATTTCCTGTTTTTATTTCTGGTCTCTGGCATCCATGGTTTTTCTTTTCTTTAAACCTGTAACAAACTCCTTTCATTGCTTTGAACAGTGACCTGCATGGGACCAGCTGGAATGGAAGAACAGGAATCCAGGCTGCAAGGCATCCCTCTAGCCATTCTCTTCTTGATGACGAAGGAATCTTTCTGAATTCTGCTAGCACAAAGTTGTTGGAGAGGGCTCACGGCATCCTGATGTGAGTATGCAGCTTTCCCCGGGGGGGGAATAAGAATGGCTTTTGTCATGAGGAAGCAGACTTTTGCATAAATATTTAATTTTGCCACCGTAACGTTTTCTGAAAGGGAATTGTTTGCAATACATGTTGTAACAGGGGAAGTTACTGCACTGTATAAGTTTTTAATATTGGCTAAAATGAAAATGGCAAAAGTTGAAAGTGATTTGCTTTTCAAAAACAAATAATTCTGCAATATGGGCTGTGTTGTCAGAAGCTCACTGGAGTGGCACAGCATCCTAGGTGGCACCCCAGTTGACCTCAGAATCTCTGGGTCAGAAAGAGGAGAAAACATCAGCCAGGTTACCCCTGTTGGAAAGTGAGTGTTGATGGTGGACTTAACTAGGATATCTTCCATTGTTGTAAACCTTACCAATACTCACACTGCTATGTCACAAATAAAGAATGGTCACTTGGGCCGAGCATGATAGCAGCATATTAATTTATTTGCCAATCGCAAACATGTTCAATTTTTTCCGCAGTAAGTATTTCTACATCATTATGTAGAATGGTCACTGTCTATCCCATCCATTCCCTGTTGGTCAATGATTGATATGAAGGTATACATTTACTTTTACACCTTGTATTGGATACAAATGGGTGAAGACAACATACAACTCCTTTAATTCTTTGCATGCTTACCCATGAACGTCAGTCACATTCTGTACAGTTTTAAGAGTTGAAATCACTTTCATACTCCAGTTTGGATGACATCTGGATGGTTGCCACTCATACAATAATGTTTAAAGTGAGCTTTTGGGAGCTATGAATGACTGCTATTAATGTACTTGTTTTATGCATTCATGAAATGAAAGTGGAGCATTCTGGAAATGCTCAGCAGGTCTGGCAGTATGTATGGACAGAGAAGCAGTTAATCTTTCAGGCCGATGGCCTTTCATCGTTCCTTTGGGTTTCTTGCAATGGCCTTGTGGGATCCCACTCCTACTAGCTGACCATCTAGCATCAACCGGATTCAGGAAAAAGGCTGCTATGACACAGGCAAATAAGGAGTGGAATTGAAAATGTTCTGAAGCTCTCTGGAGGTGTTTTCCATCTGCTTTGGCTTATGCCCAATTGACTCTCACCTGGAGCTCAAATTGGGTTTTCCTTTGGATAGCTAACCTTCCTTTCAAAATTGGAGCAAGGCTGTACCTGTTAATATTAGTAGTAGTCCCTGTGTCAATATTTGCAAGTGGATTTCATAGATTAAAATTTGACAGCAATTATAATAGGAAGCGGATGAGTAAAGAAACTCAACGTAATGCTTTGTTTTAGTGACACTGGCTACTTGCTGGCTCAATGGGGTGTACTTGCTGCGTAACACCTATTGTGTTCTTTCACAGGAGGAATAGGAATTCCAAAACTAAACCTGTTCTACCAAAGGTGAGAATGTGAACTCTTTTTTTTTCATGCCTTTTTCTGTGTGAGTTGAATCAGTCCCTTGTCCTGAGGGTAAAATTTGCAATTTTGGTGCGTAATACTCATCATTGTATTTTCTGCAAGTTTTAAAGCGCTGTTTGAAAATTTTTAAATTGGGCAGTAAGATTTTGTTCTGCACGTTTCCCCAACTTGCACTGACTGGTACAAGGGAGGTTCGACCTCTTGTAGTCCATCCAAATGTTTATTTGTTAACTGATAACAATACATTTCTGAAAGCTAGAGAGGAGGAAATCCATTCAGCCCCTCGAACCTGTTTTGCCTTTCAATGAGATTATGGCTGCTCTGTATCATCGATAATTTGGGCTGAATTATGTCCTTTTTTGTGTGCCATTTGTGCCTGTACCAGCCCAAAAAGAATGATCGAGCCTAATGTCGCTTAATAGCTCTTGGTTTATACCTCTGTAGATTATGCTGCTTCAAGTGGCTATCTAAGTACTTTGTAAATACATCGCTGCCTCTACCACCCTTTCAAACAGTGACGCAAAACACTCTTTGGAAGGTGCGGGGGGAGGGGGGAATCTCTAACTCCCCTCAAATCCTTATGCCAATCATTTTAAATGCATGCCCCTGGCTATTGACCACTCTGCTAATCTAGAAGTTTTTTAGCCCAGGCACCAATCTTGCAAATCTCTTCTGTTATTTCTCCCGTGAATCACATTCTTCATGAATGGCTAACGACGGCTAAAACTATACGCAATACTGTAGCTGTGGCCAGACTGGTGTTATGTACAGTTCTAATGTCACCGCCCTGCTCTTTTATTCTACCTCGACCAGTAAGAAAAGTGTCCTGTAGGCCGCCTTAACCACTTATCTACCTGTCCTGCTTCCTTTACAAATCTGTGAACATGCACTCCAAAGCCCTTGTGTTCCCCTAAACCATCACTATTTTACTAGTTTTGCATATTCCCTTGCCTTGTTTGTTCTCCCCAAAATGCGTCAACTCACACTTCTCTGTACTGATTACTGTTGTTTTTCCTACGTGACCAGTCCACAGATAGTTTCCTGCAGTTGACAGTGTTTTTCCTCACTATCAACAACAAGGTCAAATTTCATATGACTGAGGAGGAGGCCATTCAGCCCTTCAAGCCTGCTCTACCATTGGACAAGATCGTGGCTAATCTGGTTGTGCCCTCATCGCCACCTTCCTCTCCGGCTCCCCATAACTCTTGATTCCCTCGTCTATCAAAAAACGATCTCAATTAGCCTGGAACAAATTCAGTGAGACAGCTTCCGCTGCTTTCTGGGGAAGAAAATTCCACAGACTAACGACCCACAGAGAAAAACGTTCTCCATACTTCGGTCTTAAAATGGCTATGTTTTATTCGGATACTGTGTCCTTTAGTTCTAGTCTCCCCCACAAAAGGAAATCTGCTCCTGGTATTGAGACCCCTGTTGATGTTCTAACTGGACGGGATGATCCCAGAATTGAAGACTGGCTCAAAAGACTGTAACACTTCTTTTTACAAAGGAGGAACAGAGTCACTGGACCACTAATTAGTTTTAACAACTGGAAAAAACATTTATTAAACAAGATTTGGTAATGTGAGGACACAAAGCAAGTAGTCAAATGCGTTGTTTAAACATGCTTTGTCTTTTTAAATTTAAAGTACCCAATTTTTTTTCAATTAAGCTGCAATTTAGCCGCTTAATTCACCTATTAGACACATCTTTGGGCAGTGGGGTGAGACCCAAGTAGACACGGGCAGAATGTGCAAGCTCCACATGGACAGTGACCCGGGGCTGGGATCGAACCCGGGTCTTCAGTGCCGTGAGGCAGCAGTGTTAACCACTATGCTACCGTGCTGTGCAAAACCGTGTTTTTCAAACTTTTTCCCCCCCCCCGAGATCCACTTTTGACAACCGACCGACCTTTGCGACACACGCTTCATTTGTTTACCTTTAATGCAAAAGGGGAGCCTACTTGATCCTCACGATCTAATTGCAATCAGGTTCACCGGAGGAGAGGACAATGCGCACATCAGGTGCAGAGTTCAGCCTATTTCTTTTTGCCGTCTTTTTTGTGAGAACGGAAAATCCAACCTCGCACATGTGGGACGTTGTGAAGGCAACAGCAACAAAATGCTCATTTTACTCAGCACTGGATACACCTGGGAGATGCTACTCCAGAATGCTGACAGCCTCATGGGCTTTTGTCGTACTTTTAATGTGCTGTCACAGGTCAGGCTGAGTAGTCTTTTTATTTGGGAGTCAGCTGCACGTTGATAACTGACTCTGGAGTCTCACCCTCAACTTGTCTTTGAAAATCTGAAATTTCTCCTCTCATTTTCCAGTACTTCCCTGCATATAACACACATGGGCTTTGCATCCTTATTTGCATTGACACAATTTTCAAAACCATACCTCAAGAAATCATCTGTATGCTACCTTGTTCCCAAGTTAAGTTTCTTCTTGTAGGCTGTTCACCAGAGGCTCTGGAGCTCTGTACAGTGCTAACCCAAGCACTGCTCTGTCCTTCCCTGGACTCTACTGAGCAGCTCTCTCCAGCAGATTCAAATGTGAGATCAAGGCCAGTAGGTACTGTGCCTACTTGTGTCTCTGGCCATCTCTTCCTTGTATCAAAATGATCCAATTAGAAAATTGAAAAAGTTCTTCTCCGTGATTTGGTGCCCAAAGCACGTACCTACAGGGTGCTTGAATTCAAAGTGTACATGTAGGGCTTGTGATCTGCTCACTCCTGCCGCTTATGGTCGAGAGACAGCATATAATGTCATTTTCTTATTTCAAAGTCGATAGCGGCTGCCATTCTCAATGTAAATGCCGGTAGTGGCTGTTGGGAGCTTCTACAATTGGGAGCACCATGGGGACGTCGCGACCGATTACTCTGCGACCCTGCCTGCGATCCACCTGAGGGTCGTGGCCAGCACTTTGAAAAGCCCTGATTTTAGAGGAGGACCATCTTTATATAAATAAATAACGTTTACCTATAGCAGTAACTCGGGAGAACAGTACTAACAGTAATAACTATGAAAACAGGAACTCTAGTAATATAAGTCTTGGACAGTGGGCTAAACAGCTGGCTTTTGATGCAGAACAAGGCCAGCAGCACGGGTTCAATTCCCATACCAACCTCCCCGAAAAGGTGCCGGAATGTGGCGACTAGGGACTTCTCACAGTAACTTCATTGAAGCCTACTTGTGGCAATAAGCGATTATTATTACCGTATAAGGCTGCAATTGCTGAGCAACATCCACAGGCTTATGCCTTTTATTTATTCTCATAAGGACGATTGAAACTTAAACCAATCCCCACACATGACAAGCGTCTTTGTCAAGCATGAATCTAACTATAGGTTTTACCCTTCCAGGCACGGAAACATTAAATCAAGCACACTTATTTCTCATGTTTACCAAATACAAATATAAATCCCTTAAAACAACCTTTAATTTCCAAGCACTGGTGTCCAGCCCTCTGGATCTTACATGTTTCACTACGATCAACTTTCATTCTTCAAAATTCCCAGCCCATGTAGTCCAATGTCGGTCCAACCTGTTGAACCGAGATAAGCCATTTATCCCAGGATGTAGATGTCATCTGCAAAGTTCATAATCATATCCCCGACATTTAAGTCTAATTAGTTAATGCATCCTATAAAAACAAGGGATCCTGTGCTGAACCCTGTAGAACCCCAGTGGAACGAGCCGTCCAGCCACAAAAAACAACCACCTTTGATTCCTGCCATCACAGTAATTTTGGACACAACTTGCCACTTTTCCTTGTATTTTGGGGACTCTTCCTTTTGTAGGCAGTCTGTGGGAAGGTGGTAACGACAGCAAACTAGTAATCCAGCAGCTCAGGCTATCGCTCCGGGAACACGGGCTCAAATCCCACCACTGCAGCTGGGGGAATTTGAAACTCGGATACTAAATCTGGAATTTAAGAAAGCGAGTCCCTGTGATAGTGACCATGAACAATGCCAGCAGCGCGGCTTCAATTCCCGTACCAGCCTCCCCGAACAGGCACCGGAATGTGGCGACTAGGGGCTTTTCACAGGACCTTCATTGAAGCCTACTCGTGACAATAAGCGATTATTATTATTGCCGATTAAAATTGTAAAATTAAACCCATCTGGTTCACTGAAGGATGAATGTCCTCGAGGGATCTAACATCCTCATGTGGCCAACTTGCGACACACAGCAATGTTGACTCTCAAATGCCCTCTGAAATGGCTTAGCGAGCACTACCATTGTATCAAAGCCACTACAACATCTACAGAAAGGAATCAAACCAGATGGATCACCCAACATCAACCCAGGCACCAGAAATAACATTGGCAAACCCAACCGGTTTGAAAGGAGACAAAGTCCTCCTTCCTTACTCCTCAGGGCGTATGCCAATATTGGGGGAAACCATCGACAGACTAGCCAAGCAAACGCCAGACATAGGGAGAGGCAATGGTATTGTCGCTAGACCAGTAATGCGGAGTCCAAGGTAATCCGCTGGGGACCCAGGTTGCAACCCACCACGACAGATGGTGAAATTAAAATTAAATAAAATCTGGAATATAAAGTCTAATGATGGCCATGAAATCATTGCCGATTGGTTAAAAGCCCATCTGGTTCACTAATGGCTTGTAGGGAATTAAATCTGCCGTCCCTACCTGGTATGGCCTACATGTGACTCCAAACCCACAGCAATGTGGTTGACTCTGAAATGCCTTCCTATCAGGCCACTCAGTTAAAGGGCAGTCGGGGATGAGTAATAAATGCTTGTACGCTAAATTCCCTTTGTGTCCAAAAAGGTTAAGTGGGGGTTGCTGGGTTACGGGGATAGGGTAGATACGTGGGCTTGAGTAGGGTGCTCTTTGTAAGGGCCGGTGCAGACTCGATGGACTGAATGGCCTCCTTCTGCACTGTAAATTCTATGATACATTGAAGATACCCTCCATTATTGTTTGCATGCCCACCATGCTAAAGAGATAGATTTTGGTCAGATCTACATCTCAAAACTGGACAAGACTAGCTGTGGCCTTCACCAAGCTGTTGCAGTACAGCTGCAACACTCATCTACCCAGCAATGTGGAAAACTGCCCAGCTATATCCTGTCCACAAAAATCAGAACGTTTAGACCCATTGTGCCATAGAATTCCAATAGCGCAAAAGGAGGCCATTAGGCCCATCGAATCTGCACCGACCCTCTGAAAGAGCCATACCTCCACCCTATCCCTTTAAACCCACCTAACCAACACATCCTTGACCACTGCCACATAGTAGGACAAGGGCAGCAGACGTATTGGAACCCCCCCACCTGGACGTTCCCCTCCAAGCCACTCACCATCCTGACGGAACTATATCATGGTTCCTTCACTGTCGCTTGGTCAAAATCCTGGAACTCCTTCCCTAACAGCGCTGTGGGTGTACCTACACCACATGGACTACAACCGTTCAAGAAGCCAGCTCACCTTCTCAAGGACAATTAGGGATGGACAATAAAAACTCTCCTATCCTGCCATGCCCACCTCCCATAATATAATCTGCCACATGGGTCTATGTGTAATCTAATGCCAGCCCCGGGCTCGCAAAAATCTATTGAGCTCAGATTCATAACTATTAATTGAACTCTCATCTATTGGTTCCTGTGGAAGAGTCAGACCCGCCCACAAACCTCTGCAGTCAGAAGCATTTCCTAGTTCCTTAACCGAATGGCCTGGATCTGATTTTAAGGTTATGTCTCCCTGTCCTAAGCACAGCCACCGGTGATAAACATTCTACTCTTATCAATTCCTTTCAGCATCCAAAAGCCTCAATCAAATGATCTATTTAGGACAAATAGGAAGTTTGGAAGTTAAAATCCCAGTGTGCGAGGTTTGCTAACCGCTATCTCGGTAGAAGTCTCACGCTGGAAACTGCGTGTTTGTTTCCAGGAGAGAGCAAGGAGAAGTTTGCCTGTGATTACTCAGTATTCAACACACACCATGCAAGGTTACCCATGAAAAAAGGCAACTTTCGGAGTGTAGCAGCAGCCAGTAACATGGGACCATTCTGTAACCGTACTGTAACAAGGATGCGTACCTTCAGAGGATGGGCATTCCCGCTCGGGTGTCCCCGGCTCCAACTCGATCCTTGTGTTCGCCATCGTGCTGTTCCTCCTCTCCATGCTTTTTCCGGCCCTGCAATCCTTTCAGGTCCGGGAGTTATTGCCGGACATTTCTCGGTAGTTGCGGCTGTCCTGTGAGAGGGTGTGGGGGGCTATTTTGGTACAAAATAATTGTGTTTTTCTGAGTTCCTGGACGAGAGCCACCTTCCCTGCATCTGCTCTGCACATTCCCCTCTCTGGAAGTCGGAGATTATGTGTGGGGTTGTTAGATTATAGAATTCTCCAACAGAAACAAAAGTGGCACTAAAATCAATAATAGCTTTTAAAAGGGGAGTGAATAAATATGTGGAAAATATTCTGATGAAGGATAGGCACCAAATAAGTCTTAACTGATGAATTCTCTTTCCAGATGTTGACTGATCTGTGTATTGCTCGTGTTAACAACTCGCCATGTTTTGAGTTTTTATAATTGGATAGATATATAGAATGTGTAACTTATTTTGATGTTTTACCTTCTTACTCTATATGTCCTCCATCACTCTGGACATAGATGTGCAAATTCTGACATTTAAATGTTTGTGCTAGTGATTTCAGCTGGATTAACATTGCGACTTTTGTTTATCTCGAATCCAGCACTTATTAGATGTGAAGTCGCTGAAGTACCTGGGAAGCCTGACACTTCATGACCGCATTACCAAGTCTTTGCTCCATTTGCACAAAAAGAAAAAGACACCCAGCATCAGTGCCCAATTCCAGGTAAATACATGACGCAGGTGACTGATTCTCCATCTCCCAATACAAGGGAGGAAGACTGTGTGCCACATGTTGTACATCAATCTTCAATCTCAAATACCAGAGTTTGATTGTAGAGTAACCTGTAACCCAAAGAGTTCTGAAAGCTTTTTGAATGTTGTGTGTCTTTTGGGGGTTTTCTACTTTCTGTCATGTGTTAACTAGTTCAAAAGCTGCCTTACTTATCTTTGTGCCAGTTATATCCATGTTTTGTTCTGTCCGTGTGAAATAGAGTCTTCATTTGTGCAGTATTTCATCACCAACCTGGACAATATTTTCATTCTCCAGTTTTCTCCCTCCTCCTCATGGCATGTGTTCCTCAGTTCTCAAGTAAGATTTGGGATTAAAATATTTTTTCTCATTTTCCCCCTGTCCTCAGTTATCTTTTTATAGGATAGACTTGTAGCTAATGGAATTATTTCTGTGTTGATTTTCATCTCCAGATTAATAGCCATCAGAGCAGTGGGGGATTAAGGCTAAGAATAGGTTGAGATGATTGAATATTGTGTGGAATATGGTAGTTCCTGGATAGCTTGGACATGGAAATGACATGCTAAGCTTGATAACTGAGACAAGGCAGTGTAACATAAGTTTGAAAAGGTGCTTTCGATTCACCTCCAAGCAAGGAGAAGCTTTCAGAACCATCCTTTGGGCAAGGAAAGTAATTTGGGTTTTTTTAAAATGGAAAATGCAGCTCCATGAATCAAAGAGTGTGAGTTTATGCAGTGCCTTTTCATCTCAGCACATGCCAAAGCATTTCACAGCAAATACATTACATTTGAAGTGTGCTCGTTGTTATAATGTAGGTAATGTAGCAGCCACTTTGCGGATTGCAGCGTTTCACAAGCAGCAATGTGATACATGGTCAATTAACTTGTTTTAATTTAATGTTGGTGGAGGAATAAAGACTAGTCAGGATTGTGGATGATTTCCCCTTTTCCTTGAAAACATGCACTGGATCATTTAATGTTTAAACGCCCCATGTAAAAGATGGCGCCCCTGACAGTGCTCTCGGTGCTGTACCGGAGTGTCAGCTGAGAGTATCTTTGAGTCCAAATTGTGACTTGAATCTGCAACCTTTTGACTCGAGGCAGGCGATTAAAACAGGCTAATGGATCATATAATCATAGCATTTGCAGTGCAGAAGGAGGCCATTCGGCCCATCGAGTCTGCACCGGCTCTTTGAAAGAGCACCCTACCCAATCCCACACCTCCGCCCTATCCCCATAACCCAGTAACCCGACCCAACACAAAGGGCAATTTTAGCATGACCAATCCACCTAACCTGCACATCTTCGGACTGTTGGAGGAAACCGGAGCACCCGGAGGAAACCCACGCACACACTGGGAGAACGCGCAGACTCTGTACAGACAGTGACCCAAGCTGGGAATCGAACCTGGGACCCTGGAGCTGTGAAGCAATTGTGCTAACTACCATGCTATCGTGCTGCCCCTGTAATGATTTGAGTTTTGAGACAATATTGTTAAACCAAACCTTGCTCAACATACTCTTCATCCAAAATAAATGTGACTGGCCACAAAATTGTGACTTTTAATGGCTTTTTAAGGTATATTGCATTTTCAAGGCTATGCTTGTTTTGTATACATTTGATCTTGGCCAATGGATTCCAGGTGCTGCAGTAATTTGGCATTTTATATTTTCTTGCGTGCAGGCCTCTCTCAATAAGCTGATGGAGACTCTGGGACAGGCAGAGCCATACTTTGTCAAGTGCATCCGATCAAATGCAGAAAAGGTAACTGACCTTTGGTATCTGTTGCTATACTTGAAAATTAGTGGTTTGAGAAGCCAAGTTAAAAGGCCTATGTCCATAGGCTAAACTGCATGGGGGGGGGGGGGGGGTGTTGTGATTTAGTTGACATGTTTAGAATTTTTGTAGATTGGAACAAGGAAAGGCTGAGGAAATTAAGGAGGTCCTCGGAAGCCATCAGCATTGAATATGGTTTGATGAAACTTGATTTCAGCACGATAATGACGTAGGGAAGAGAAGAAGCAAAGTGCGTGCTTTTCCAGGCGTAAGAGGAAATTTGGAGGAACAATTGTCATAAGCGCTTGTGCTGCAATGGTAAAGGATGAACTGGCCCGAATTCTCCACTTCCCACCACTGGCAGCAAGGATTGCGATTGGGCGGAATGGAAAATCGCGGCTTGGTGCCCAGCGTTGATTCCATCGCTATGCTCCAACCCTCGCAAGCGGCATTATCTTTTTTTTTTCTTTTTTTTTTGTATAATTTAGAGTACCCAATTCTTTTTTCCCCCAATTAAGGGGCAATTTAGCGTGGCCAATCCACCTACCCTGCACATCTTTGGGTTGTGGGGGGTGAGACCCACGCAGACACGGGGAGAATGTGCAAACTCCACACGGACAGTGACCCAGAGCCGGGATCGAACCCGGGTCCTCAGTGCCATGAGGCAGCAGTGCTAACCACTGCAGAACCGGGCGGCATTATCGACGTTTGCGCTCCGTACCGACGGGTCCATGCAAAACTCTCATTTACGTGGATTTAAATATCATTAGTGGGTTGGGCATTTCATGCTCCTCTTCACCTTGATGCTCAACCCTCTTTGGTGGAAGCCTCACAGGCATGAATTGGTGCAAGTATTTACAAGCGGGTCCTGGGAGCCACAGCTGGAGGCTAAAATAAATCTCAAAACTTGTTGGTCTTGTTGGGGCTGGCTGGCAGTAGTGGGGAACGACTTTGTGCCAAGCCCGTAGATTTGGGGTTTCCTCCTCTGGATCGGGTGGCCTGGCTCAGACTGTGTTTGCTGCAGTATGCGGATTTAAATGCATCCCTCCGCTGTTACTTACAGGCTCCTGGCTGCTCAGACTGCTGACTGCTCACTATGTCCTGTAAATGTTTAGAGAGCCTCTTTGTGATGTGGGTGCCCACCGATACCGTCCCTCTGGTCACCCTCATACCCCAGCTGTATCAGCAAGGGGATGGGCGTGACCAAGCTCAATCAGTGGCCCACCAGGTGTTGGCACTCGGAAGCACTGCCCCACTGCAGAGGAAGCAGGGCATTAGCAGAGCTCACCCTAACCAGAGGACGCCTGCACCATGGCCTGTGGAGCCTCTGAGCAGAGGCCTCACCAGTGACCCCCACCCCTCAGTATCACCAGCCGTCTCCACTGGTGAGGCTGGCAGCGCTGATTGTCTCTGCCACCTCATCCCAGGCGCTGTTCAGGAGAGCGGGCTTGAGTCTGCGGTTCACTGGGTAAGCAGATGTCCCGCCTCTCCTTAACATGGGGGGAGGGGGGGAAATGCTTCCAGTTCACGCCGGCAGAGTGCTGGCCCATTTGCATGTCCTGAATCACGGAACAAATAGCTCCCCAACAGAAATAAGAATCACTATTTCAGCTCTGGTGGGAACACTTAATCTACCAAATGGAGAATCCCAGCCGGTATCTTTATGTTTAGGAGTGAAAGTGAACACCTGTGAAGTGTTTTTTGCTGTATTCTGACCAGGAGTATGCGATGGGTGTTAAGAGCGACATCCCAGGTTGGGGAGAAATAGCCATCGCCACATGCAATTCTTTGTGAATTATTACTGGTGTGTCGAAATTGTTGCTCTTTGTAGCTCTCTGTAACATTTTTTGTCAAAATTGCAGCTTCCATTGCGTTTCAATGATCACCTAGTCCTGAGACAGCTGCGGTACACTGGCATGTTAGAAACAGTCAGGATACGACAATCAGGATACAGTATTAAGTACAGCTTCCAGGTGAGAACCTCTGGTTACTTGGGGCATGGGAAATCCAAATGCATTGTTCATTTCTGCTTTGGTTCAGATTTACTGATGGTGTCAATTTAAAACGCGTAATGCAAACACTGTGGATCAATTGATGTTAATTTGAACTGAATTTAACAGTGATGGAGATATGCTCATTACTGAGATCCAACCTGGTTGAATTTAGTCCTGTTCAAGGGAGGCAGTTTATATCCAGACTTGAATTGGTTGGTTTACATTTTGAAACTTTAGTAAATGCACGCTTCCACCTGATATTTAATAAAAGAATGAACTGAGTTGAGTTTTTGCCAATGTTACACCCATGACTGTATTTTTCAACTGCGCGATGGGCTGTGTTTAGTTCAGGGTGGACTGCATAGAATTCTTAACCCAAGTATGATTGGCTCACCCCTACTCCTGGAGTAGTTTAAAAAAAAACATCCTCCGTTTTCTTGTCTCTCCTGAAGATAGTAACCCTCACTGGGTTACAGCTTCATGGCTGCTGGTATCACTCCCCAGTGACCAATGTTCACTCTCAAACACAGACAGTGGGTGCCTTCGGGCTATTTGATTGTAACATCATTGCCAAGCAGCACTCAGTCAACATCCACATGCCGGTTTCCAGCAGGATTCCCGGTTAATGGTCAAGAATGGAACACCTGGCAGAGGTTTCTGCCCTTCCTCTCCTCCATTGCCCTGTGGCACAGAGGCCCATTGTTACATCCCAAATACTGCCTTTGCTGAGACTAACTCATTCAGGGTAAGCCAGGCTTGGAACCAGCAACTATCCAAGAATTTGTTTTGGTGATGTATTCAATTATTTATTTTCCCAATACTCTTAAGGGTTGTGCAATTTGGTTAATTTGGAATGTGACCCATGTCTGATCTGTACCCCTGTTAACTGGATAATGTCTTCTTTGCAGTGGGATGTTTTATTTGAAACACATCAGAGTCTAGCCGATGCAGTGGGTGCAGCATTAAATCTGAAGTGAAATGCATTTTGTAATGTTCCGGTATCATTTTTCAGGAATTTGTGACTCATTTCCGTGTGCTTTTGCCTCGAAGCACTGTCTCTTCCCAGCGCAGTATCGGGCAATTTCTGAGAAATGTGAACCTCGACACAATCAGTTATCAAGTGGGCAAAACAATGGTAGGTTATAGTATTGTGTTATGAAACTGCTGATACGTATGCTCATTCAAATGTGACAGGCACAGATAACAAAGGCTGATTTGGAAATTCATATCAATTGAAAAATATTAAAATGCATATTTGTGTCCTACATGGATAGGGCTTATAGAAAGATCATGTTGTTTTGATTATAAAAACATTTTTACAATCTAGATTTTCCTGTGTAATTTCACACACAGGATTCTGAGACAATGTTGAAAGATTTTTGTCTGCTTTGCCGTCTTGCTTTTCTGAAGGTCTACCTTCATGCTGAGCATGACTAAAGCCAGCAGCTCTGCCACACCATTTTTCATTTTTGAGCCTGGGTAATGGCTACTGTAAAGAGTCATTTGGGGCATTTCAAATTTAAAGGGATGTTGTTCCCATCCAATGTCCACAAACATGCATTTTCCAGCAGCAACATTGGATAGTGAGCAGAAGCTCTGATTCCCCCTAAATATCCTCACTTTTATTCACAACTTTCCCATTGCCCAATCCCAGAAGAGCTTGACACATATAGAACATAGAACAGTACAGCACAGAACAGGCCCTTCGGCCCTCGATATTGTGCCGAGCCATGATCGCCCTACTCAAACCCACGTATCCACCCTATACCCGTAACCCAGCAACCCCCCCTTTAACCTTACTTTTTTAGGACACTACAGGCAATTTAGCATGGCCAATCCACCTAACCCGCACATCTTTGGACTGTGGGAGGAAACCGGAGCACCTGGAGGAAACCCACGCACACACGGGGAGGACGTGCAGACTCCGCACAGACAGTGACCCAGCCGGGAATCGAACCTGGGACCCTGGAGCTGTGAAGCATTTATGCTAACCACCATGCTACCGTGCTGCCCATATCTCCAGCCTTAAACCCCCCTTAACTTTTTGCTTTGAATAGGGACATCAAACCAGTTTGATCCCTTCTCTTAGATGATGTTTGCTGCATTGAAGATGCAGGGGAAGCTGTTGTAATGTTTCAACTGACCAATGCTCTTGTATATTTACTTGTCCATAACTCTCTGTTACAAGTATTACTTGTCACATTTGTGCATGGTTACCTATAGATATTCATGAAGGAGATTGAGCGTCAAAGGCTGCAGGACATGCTGCACAAGGAGGTCCTGACACACATCATTTTGCTTCAGAGCTGGTTCCGTGCAATACTCGAGCGCCGGCAGTTTCTCCAGATGAAGCAAGCAGCCGTTATAATCCAGGTTTGTTCTGAAAGCTGCTATGTTTCAGCTTTTAAGTTAATAGAACCTCAACACAAATCTTTTTTTTTAAAAACTGTATTTATTCAAAGTTTTTCAATAAGTTTTACAGAACTGTTGCTGCTGCTGTTGACCTCCACCTAACGTTCCGCGAGAAAGTCAAGGAACAGTTGCCACCGCCCGGAGAACCCCTGCAAGGACCCTCGCAAGGCAAACTTTATCTTCTCCAACCTGAGAAACCCCGCCATGTCATTGATCCAAGCCTCCACACTTGGGGGCTTTGCGTCCCTCCAGAATAACAAGAGCCTTTTCCGGGCTACCAAGGAGGCAAAGGCCAGAACTCCGGCCTCTTTCGACTCCTGCACTCTGGATCCTCCAATACCCCAAATAAAGCTATCCCCCAACTCGGTTTTACCCGAGTGTCCAAGACCTTGGACATGGCCTTTGCAAAGCCCTTCCAAAGCTCCGCAAGGGCCGAGCACGCCCAGAACATATGGGCGTGGTTTGCTGGGCTCCCCGAACACCTCACACATCTGTCCTCCATCCCGAAAAATGTACTCATCCTCTCCCCTGTCATATGCGCCCTGTGTACCACTTTAAACTGGATTAGGCTGAGCCTGGCGCAAGATGAGGAGGAATTGACCCTGCCCAGGGCGTCAGCCCACAGGCCCTCATCCAGCTCCTCACCCAGCTCCTCCTCCTATTTGCCCTTCAACTCCTCCACCGAGGCTTCCTCTGCCTCCTGCAGCTCCTGATATATCTCCGAGATCTTGCTCCAAGAACAGTCTTTTAACCCTCATGGTCTTTTTGGCCCGCACAAATCCCATGATACTCTTGCTCACTCGCTTGAAAAAGGCCTTGGGGATGAAGATGGGCAGGCACTGAAACACGAACAAGAACCTAGGGAGGGCCGTCATCTTGACAGACTGCACCCTACCCGCTAGGGAGAGCGGTAGCATGTCCCACCTCTTAAAGTCCTCCTCCATCTGGTCCACCAGCCACGCCAGATTGAGCTTATGCAACTCAACACAAATCTTACCGCCAATCTTGGGAGGAAGCTTATCTGGAGGTTTACAGTAACAAGTAGCCCTGAACTAGGCAAATTTCAATTATCCAAACGATTGCTGTATGTGCCATATGCTGCTTTGGCCGTAAAGCTTGGGCAATTCCGTTCCGTTTGTGCTGTTATTTCTTACTCTCTGGTTTTTCCTATTTGAGTGTTGAGATCTGGAGGTTTGAAAAGAGCTGTTCTAGGGTGGTTGCGTCGCCAGTTGAATCGCCAATCCAGTGTCCAGTTTAATTTCGGCTTTCACTAGCTGAAACTAACCTGAGACAGCCCAAACAGATTTCACTTAATACCGTTCACAGACCTGATCTGAACCCAGTAGCCAGTGATTAAAGGCCAGTCATTAGTCCACTGTGCCAACACGTTATTCCATGGGTCTTGTATTTTTTTTAACTGACAGAAGGTGGGCTGGTTTAGCACAGTGGGCTAAACAGCTGGCTTGTAATGCAAAACCAGTCAGCAGCGTGGGTTCAATTCCCGTACCAGCCTCCCCGAACAGGCGCCGGAATGTGGCGACTAGGGGCTTTTCACAGTAACTTCATTTGAAGCCTACTTGTGACAATAAGTGATTATTATTATTATTATTATTAATATTTTTAGAGATTGTTTTTGGTGCCTTGTATAAGAAACAGTTTGTTCTCCTGATTTTCATGGCAGCAGCTACAGAGAGACCAGATATTCAAAATATAACTTTTCATCTCTTCGATTTTTCTTTGTTAGAATTATTGGCGAAACTACAAACTGAAGCAGAACCACATTTACACCGACCTCAGTGTCTTAAATGCAGCAGCCACCAGTATTCAGGCTGTGTGGAAAGGCTACAGACAGAGACAGATGCTGATGAAAATGCATGATGCAGCAATTGTCATACAGAGATGCTGGCACGATTACTACAGGTGTAGACTGGCAGCGCTGTGCATCCAGACACACTGGCGCCGATACAAGGAGATGCAAACATACCGAGCATTCAGGGACAGCATCATAAAGATTCAAGCGGCAAACCGAGGTTTTGTGGTGCGGCGCAGGTACCTGTTCTACAGAGCTAGTTCTGACTCCTGGTTGATTTGCATGCGATGTATGGCCAGCCGCAGATACAGACACTGTTACCCTTGCATTTAACATTATGTTCTGGTTAGAGTCGGTGGATAGCAACCCCCCACACACACCCACCCACACCCCATTCCCAACTTTCAATTTCAATTGTGGCAGTGCATTCCAAACAAATTTCGGGTTAAACTTGGAATCTTCTAGTTGGAATGGGTAGTACATTAATCCACTGAGCTATTAGGGACCTTCATTGATCTTCCATTGAATTAGAGAAATGTGCATCAATTCCAGAGCTTGAATTCCTACCTTTCATTTCAGGTTTCAGGCATTGAGAAGGCAGAAACTCAAAAATAAAAAGCAGCTGGACTGTGAGAAGAAAGGAAACTTGAACAAACAGATCCCAGATGAGAACCTCCCTGAAATCATCAGGACTGATCTGAACAAATTTGAAGATGAAGCAAATGAGATTCCTACTTCAAAGGAAAATGACAGTGAACAAACCTATTCTGAATGTAACAATAATTCTGTGGATTTGCAGGGTGAAACTTATGACTTTTCCGATAGTACGAATGTACTGCAGGGTGTGATTGTCAGAGAGAGACCAAAGTCCCTTTCTGGAGACCCTGACAAACAGAAGGTGGTGCGTGCCAAACGGCACAGCCGGCGAATGCGAGAATTGGAACAGGCCAAATTCAGCCTTGAACTGCTGAAAGTGAGATCAGGAGGCGTGTCTCCCTCCGAGGAGGGGCGCTGGTCCACTGAGCTGGTATCTGATAGCGTAAACTCCCTATCTCCTCAGGGAACCCCAGACAGTGAGAGTTCAAGGGGTAGTTTTGAGGTACCCAGCTGTGAAGATGGACAGAAGAGGAAACAGTCTTTAACTGTTTCTGATGATCCAGTCTCGGATTCTAACCTACACACTACTCAGGATTATCTTTCAACAAGTCCCAAGCCAAATGATCATAGTCTGTCCACTGGCCTGAAACTTGATGGCAAGCACCTGTCTTCCAGCTCTTTTTATACAAACACTAATCATACTGGCCTTATTTCCACAAGTCCAAGGTCAACCAATGAAGAGTTTTCGTTTCATTCTCCAAGATCAAATTCTGAAGATCGGTCACCCAGTCCTAGATCGAGAGAGAGCCTGTTTTCTAGTCCTAAACCAGACTACAGTCTCTCCACCCTATTGCCAAATCATGACATTCTGTCCAGTAGCACTAAGCCAAATGACACTATCATTATAGGTTCTGACCACTACACAGTTGAAGGCACTATTGCTGAACCCAAAACAGAAAGGGGCGAGGATGGCAACACTTCACTCGATCAGCCACTCGACGGTGAACTGAGTAGCATAGAAGACAGTGCCGGCACAGATCCCTTCCCTCAAATTGCAGTTCTGGAAAGACTTGAACGGTTAAACGTACAGCAGGCAGAGAGGCAACAGCAGAAACAGCAGCAGAACGAGAAGGAAATGATGGAACAGATAAGGCAGCAGACTGAAATCCTGGAGAAACAACGCAAAGTATTTGAAAAGCAAGAGAAGGACATGTTTGAGAAACAGCGAGGGGACGCACTGCAGAAAATAGAGCAGTGTAGACAGAATGATTCCCCTCTCCTTCCTTTCAGGTCTCCAAGCAAGCAAGCCGACAGACCTCAGTCCTGCCTTGCTTTGCACCCAGAGAAAAAATGGGATTCAACTAACTATTCAGATTCGCATTCAATATCAACTATCGAGTCTAAAATGTTGAATACTGCGGAATTCTTTGAACATGATAATACCTTGGGTCACCCTGGAGTAAAAGATAGACCTATCAGCATGTTTTTTGAAAAGAAGGAGCTGCAACAAAGTGGGCAACAGGAAATGAATAAGCTAGATGGATGGACCCCTAAATTCAGTTTGGAGCACCGTGAACCTGTCCCTGGTACAGAGCAATCCCGACAGGCCAAACCTCAGAAAGGGACTGCAAACGCAAGAGAAGAGTTTACAGATGGCAATGCCAAGGACAGGACCAATGCCTTGTTCTTTTTGCCCAAAGACAAAACTACATTAAGCAAGTAAGTTATTTTCCTTGAATATTCAAGCGCCCTAAATAACAGCTGCATGATGAAGAGCCTTGCTGCATTAACAAGCGGGCCATTTGAACTGACAGGTGGAATTGGGGTCGACCTTGAGATGTGAAAAAATATGTGCAGATTTGCTCAAGACATGTGAATGTATGAATTAAGAGCAAGAGTAGACTGTTCAGCCCTTCGAAGCTGCTCTGCCATTCAGTCAGATTACGGCTAATCTGATTGTAACTTCATCTCCACATTTCTGTCTGCCCCCAATAATCTTTCACCCCCCCCGATGATCAAAAATCTACCTCGCTCTGCCTTAAAAATATTCAAACACTTGTTTCCACTGTCTTTTGAGGAAGAGAGTTGCAGAGACTCTCAACCCTTAGATTTAAAAAAAATAATTTCTGTCTTAAATTAGCAACACCCTTATTTTTAAACAGTGACCCCCTAGTTCTAGATTCAATGAGAAGAGGAAACATCCCCTCCACACCCACCCTGTCAGTAATCAGGATCTTAAAGGTTTGGATCAAGTCTCTTACTCTTCTGAACTCGAATGGATACAAATCTAACCTTTCCAATCTTTCCTCATTAGGCAACTTGCCCATTCCGTGTATTTATCCAGTAAACCCTCTCTGAACTGCTAATGCATTTACTCCTTTCTTTAAATAAGTAGACCGATAGTGTACATAACACTTCAGATGTGATCTCACCGATGCCCTATACAACTGAAGCATAACCTCTCTATTTTTGTCCTCGATTCCACTCACAGATAATAACATTCTATAACTATCCTAATTACTTGCTGTACCTGTATGCTAGCGTTTTGTGATTCATGCACTCGTACACCTCTGTACCTCTGAGCGTTGCAATCTCTGTTTCCTGATAGCTAGTCAATCTTCAACCCATGCCAACGTGTCACCCCCCCCCCCTACATCTTGAGCATTTATGCAATAATCATTGTGGAACCTTATCAAATGCCTTCTGCACATTGAAGTCCAGTACATCCACAGATTCCCTTTATCCACATGTGACTCCTTCAAAGAACTACCAGAAATTGGTTCAACATGATTTTCCTTGAATTTTTCCAAGTGCCCTGCTCTAACATATTTTATAATGGCTTCTACCATTTTCCAAGTGACCGATATTAGGCTAACTGCCCAAGATGGTGTACAACAAAGTAGGGGTGTTTGTTAAAGGCATTGGAGGCTGACACCCAGATTGAATTCACTCTTCTTAACTTTGGAAAAAAAATGAAGGACTGAGGCCCATAGTCAGAACAACATCAAGGTTGAAGAAATTTTGGTCAATTTATTTTCTGGATTTGTTTTTACTTTTGTTAGGGTGTGAAGTATTTGCAAAAAGAAAGGTGTAAACAGGCCATCAGGACCATCAATGCTCACCCTATCCATTTGAAATTAAAAGAAATTAAATCTGTTAACTACCACCATGAAAACTCGTAATATATAATAAGTAAAGATTGATTGGGCAATTTCTTGGATGTGAGCCCACAAAACTGTATCTAGTTTGTCAGTAAATATTCAGAAATGTCTCAATTTGCTGTGAGAAATGGGAAACTAGTGATCAAGATGTTGCTGTTCTGAGCGTGTGGCTTAGCAACATGGTTGGAACGTTGCAGAGGGAATTTTGTATCCAATTGTATAATACCTGACCTGAACGTGTTTGATACAGCAGTGTAGATGGAGCTATGCTTTGACATATTCCTTCCTCTCTCTCTCTCTCTTCCTCCCCCCCCCCCCCCCCCCCCCCCCCCCAATCTCCTCCAACCACTGCCACATTCTGGATCTTTGTGTATCCTCTTTCCTTGTGTGCCATCCTCTGTTGTGCCTGTACTTGACCTTGGAGTGCTTTACTTTGTTCCCAACCTGATCTGCAGCTGGGAGTGTGTGATATGTTCGTATAGAGATAGCTTAACTTTGCTGGGGCATGTTGGTACCCGAAATGGAAGTTATGTTATTGCTTAGAATGACCAGCACAAAATGCATTCTTTAATGTGGACCCTTTTAAAATATGTTCCTCTGCCTATATACGACTGCAAGAGATTAAATAATAATAACTGATATTGTGTTACAGTATGGAGTGGCTTTTATGCTTCCATATTGATACATGCACAGTCAGAGGCACAGAATTGCAGTCCTCTAAGGGAGAGATACATGCAGCGGAAGTATGGAGCTGCGGTGCTGCATAATTAGTGAAAGACGTGAGCAGAAAGAGTGTAGGACTGGATTTTTGCAGAACGAGCAAACCTGATAGAGGCATTTGGGGGGGGGGGGGGGGGCGGACATTGTAAAACTGGAGCTTTAACATAAATGAAGGGACATAGAAAGTGACACACAGAGAATGAAGTGAAACTGGAGTCTTAACAGAATTGAGATAGAGAGTCACAAAGGATAAGTGAGATTCTGGAATCACAGAATTAGAACAGTGTTGATGGTGCCCAATTCTCTTTCTTTTTAAATGTAGAGGACCCAATTCATTTTCTTTTCCAATTCAGGGGCAATTTAGCGTGGCCAATCCACCTACCCTGCACATCTTTTGGGTTTTGGGGGCGAAACCGCGCAAACACGGGGAGAATGTGCAAACTCTACACGGACAGTGACCCAGAGCCGGGATTGAACCTGGGACCTTGGCGTCTTGAGGCCGCAGGGCTAACCCACTGCGCCACCGTGCTGCCTTAAATAAATATCATGATAAAGTGTTCCATCCCGAATGTTTGTCATGATGTAATCGGTTGGTAGCTAATTAGGGGGTTTGAGACTGCTTAAAGCTTCAGGTGTTTTGATTTATTCAGATTTAAGCTGATGCCATTTCTGAAATGGTATCTGAAAGGTTTTTTGCCCCTATGTGGTCCCTTGTTTCCTCTTGTGACTGACAATTCTTAATCTCAGTACTATTTTCTAATAGCTCATTTAATTGAAATTGACTGAGAGAACAAGATGCCCGTTTAACCACGGTAGGTAGGCTGTTTGCGAGCAGCTTGTAGTGCCACAGATTGTCCTGGGCTTTCAGATTGTTCAAAGCTCAACTAACAGAAAACAGCCTGCACGTTGTGCTATTAACCAGAGACAATATTTTTCATCTGGTTTTGGGCATTCTAAGCTACTGACTCGCTTTCAACTACTAGTGGTAATAAATTTAGAGGTTCAGTTTATGGTGTAAGTTGTTAAGTGGTGATTGTTGTAAAAGTATTGTTCAATGAACTTTTTTCAGAATAAGAGAGGTAAGGATGTTATTTTAAAAGCTACTTAACACAGCCATGTCTTCTGCGCTGTATAACTGTATTCCTGTACTGACTGAAGTTATTCATGAATGCCCCGCCTTCTCAACCTTGCCCCTTGCCTGAGGTGTGGTGACCCTCCGGTTAAATCACCACCCACAGCTCTCCCCCTCAAAGGGAAAAGCAGCCTATGGTCATCTAGGAGTATGGTGACTTTACTTACTTATAACTGTGAAACTTCGCAGTTACTAGACATGGGAGGGCATCTTGTGAAGGAATGGAGGTGAGTATTGTCCTGGAGTTATATTTTTGTTCACTTATTCTTTCAGTTGTAAGGGTGCAGGCAGCCCTCTGATACCATGTCAAAGTGACCATTTCTCAAATGTGAGCCTAGAGAATGAATGTTGTGGCATTTCTACCAAACTTAAATATGTTCTTGTGCAAGGTAGTTCTAAAGTACCCTTCAAGCTGCCAGGATGTACAAAATAATTTCACAGCTTGTGAAGTACTTTCAAAAATTATTTCATGGGATGCGAGTGTCGATGGCTGGGCCAGCATTTATTGCCCATCCCTAATTGCCCTTGAGATGACATGGTATAGTCACTGTTGTAATGTAGAGAGTTTCAACAGAAAACAACCAGCACCTGATCTTGCTATGGAGGGAGTGCAGCGAAGGTTTACCAGGCTGATTCCTGGGATGGTGGGACTGTCAAATGTGGAGAGATGAAGTCGGTTAGGATTATATTCATTGGAGTTTAGAAGAGTGAGAGGGGATCTTATAGAAACTCACAAAATTATTACAGGATTAGACCGGGATAAGACGTTGGATTTTTTACAACTACTTATGAGGGCAGACAGGCGCCAGTTTAATTTCCTTTGCAAATTTCCTTTTGACATTGCCACTTCACGCTTATGTGTTCAGTTTAATGCACTGCATGAGCAGATGCACTGGAGAGAGAACAGGAGTAGGAACCCTGCTCCCTCAACCTAAGTGAGGAGTGCAGTAAGAAGTCTTACAACACCAGGTTAAAGTCCAACAGGTTTGTTTGGAATCACTAGCTTTCAGAGCGTAGCTCCTTCATCAGGTGAATGAAGAGGTGGGTTCCAGAAACCAAGTTCCGCACACGTGAGTAAGGCCTCAACTGGGACTTTGTCGCATTACATGCACCCTCCCACCTGGGCTTGTGAAATTCTACCAACTGTCTTGGTTTGAGACAATTCACACCTCTTTAACCTGTGATTATCCCTCTCTCCAGTCGCACCGTCTGGACCTATAAAGACTTAATTACCTACAAAGACTCTCATTCAAAGTATCACCTTGCATCATTGACTTTGTCTTTATATGTGTTTCTGGTACACTCATGGTGTCCAAGGAGTCGCTCAGTCAGTGATGGCCATGGCTGAGGGTCTCAGCAGAATGTCCGACTTACTGGGGTATGTCACCGAGCACCAGGCTGACCTTGATGAGGTTCTGCGGGAGATGTCCCACTCTCAGATGGGCATGGCCGGGGTGCTGCAGAGCATGTCCCAATCATTGAGGAGCAATACCCCGAGAGTGGGGTATTGTACAGCACGTTAAACAACTTTTTGCTCAACCATTATGCTGCTCTCACTTCCTTCCGCACTGCAGGCTAACCTCCAGACCCCAGAGGCAATAGCAGCACCCCCGGGCTCTTTGCCTGTCAGCAAAGATGGCTACTCATCTCCTCGGCTCCCACAGAAGCCCATCCACTAGATTCACGTTTTTCAAAAGGAGTATTAATCAGTGCCAGTGTGAGCACTTGCTAGGGAGGCTGCTGAATGACGGGAGGCCATTGGATATGGAGTGGCTCTCGTTAATTGTATTGAAATGGGGCTTAAGTGGTGATAATTGGTGTCTCACCACGCTACGGCGAGATCCCGATTTTGCCTACGGGAGCGGGACGGTTGCATCCCAAACTGTTTGGCGCTCGGCGCGGAACTTGTTTTGGGCCTTTCCCACTATTCATCGGCCTCGTTACGTTTGATTGAGAGCACAATGAAGCCGGAGAATCACGCCCAAAGTTATTAAACCTTGGAAAATCTGCTACTGATTCGGTTGAATATTGCTTCTTATTTACTGCTGTATTTTACAGGTTGGACAAGGATTCTGTGAATCTGGAAAAATCTGAACTTTCCAAAGGAGAGCAACCTTTCAGAGAAAAGATGGTGAAAACTTCACTATTAAAAGAAACTGATGTAAGCAATTTAATCCTGTTTCTGTCGTAGTTTGTGAAGGAAACCAGTGAGCACAACAGTGAAATAGTTTCTAAAGAGAGTATGAGCTTGCGGTGAATGAGATTTGTTTAAAGCAAATCTTGTACTGCATTCTGCTGTGGAAACTAACAAGTCCACAGCTTCCAGCTAACATTTACAATATGTAAGCAAAGTCTGCACTTTACAGAAGTTTATAATGAGCATTAATGTCTCAATCTTCCATTTTTTAAATCAAATCTTAAATTTCCCCCATCTCCTGAATATACTAATTGTTTCAGGTTATAATTCCGTACATGCCAGTATCTTACCCGAATTACTGTTTATCCGTGAGTGAGCCTGTGCATTGGTTGTTTGCAATCTATTTGACTGTGGGGGCATCACATCTATGCACAATCTTGTTCCCACCCGGCATTCAGACTTGTACTTTGCAGCAGGAGCCAGTGGATAGTGATCAGGGGCAGGAACCCTCACAAATTCAGCAGTGGCTGGTTATCAAGCTTGAAACCTTCGGACCTGTACAGAGGCGTGTTACACTAGCACGATGCCGCTGTTCATCAGTATCTTGATACATTTAAAAAATATATATATATACAAAGCATTGACCTCTTGAAATGTTTGCTGTCTTGTTCTTCACTTCTGTATCCTGTTTTTTATTGTTTCGGTTTTTCTAGCTGTGCTTTTGTAGATGAGGATGGTTTGTTGATGTTATGTCGTCTCTTTTTTTTAAGAGCCCAGACTCATCCAACTTCTCGCTTGGACATTTTTCTTTTAGTTACATGTGTTTTGATTTTTTTTGTGTGTTATTCGGTCAATCAGGTTGCAAGACCAGTACGCAAAAAGAAAGCCCGCATGGCGCGGACCCGCTCAGATTTCCTGACTAGAGGCTGTAACGCCGAAGGGGAGGGAGAGTCTGAGGACGAGGAGTATGATGACCCCTCCGCTGACCCCCCTCTCTCCCCCGACCAACCTGGGTCTGAGCTGAGACCCAAGGACAGTGCCGGACAGGCCTGTCACAGTGACTCAGAAATGGTAAATAAAAAACTGGCCAATTGGGCGCAAGTCAAATCTGGGAGCATCTCTTTGCTAACCCTTAATGTGGGGTAGAAAGCAATACTGACACCTGGAACTGCTTAACCTCCCCCTGCCTTTCAGATTTTAGAAGGTAACACTCAATGCACAAGCACAGTACCTGTGTGTAAATTACTGCAGGCTTTTCACGGTTAGTTCTGTGGCTGTTAACAAGGGCCATAGACAATGAGACCCTTCCTACTTCAATAGCGCTTATCCAATTTGTTTCTTGTATAAAACATAAGTTGTATGAAATATTAGCAATAAAATGTAATCAATGCCGTAACTTGTGAGCAAATTAACGCATAATATGCATTTCCCTGCCAGCTGCATTATAACGATGGGGTAGTTTTTTTTTAAATAATGAGCTGCAGACGTCCCAGTCTTATTATTAGAGATGATGTGGAGATGCCGGCGTTGGACTGGGATGAGCACAGTAAGAAGTCTTACAACACCAGGTTAAAGTCCAACATGTTTGTTTCAAACACGAGCTTTCGGAGCACTGGTCATTCACCTGAGGAAGGAGCAGTGCTCCGAAAGCTAGTGTTTGAAATGAACATGTTGGACTTTAACCTGGTGTTGTAGGACTTCTTACCGTTAATATTAGAGATCATGAATTCAATGCCCAAATGGCCAGAAGTGACCTGGTTTCCCTACAAAATGGCTTGTGTTCTGGGGCCATTTTATCAATTTTGGTGCCACCTCAGTGACTTGTAGTGTCACCTGCACAATATTCAGTTTATTCCAATGACAGAGAACCAGTCACTTCTGTATTCAATAGATTTTTGTCAATCCAGCGGTGAAAGCTTGTGTGAAATTATTTCAACGCGTTCCTTTTCCTGCCTTGACCTTCCTGGAGTGGGGTGCCATCAGCACTCCAGTTGAGGGCGCTGAGATCACCGGTAACATCTCAGCTAAAGCAATAATTGAATATAGATTGGGAATTAAATCTGGGACACAAGAAAAAAAATTCTCCATTTTCTGTCTTTGATTTTTCCAGAAAATGTGCTCGTGGTTGGAATAAACTCAACAGCAATGACCCCCATTGGTTAAATATGGGTCAAAAGTGGCTGTCTAGACTTTTGCATGAAGAATAGAGTAAATCACAGGGGTATTGGAGAATCCCTGCAGTGCACAAAGAGGCCATTTGGCCCATCAGGTTGGCACCGACCCTTGGAAAGAGCACCACGTCCTCACCCTATCTCCACAACCCAGCAAACACCATCCAATCTTTTAGACACTGAGGGACAATTTAGCATGGCCGATCCACCTAACCTGCACATCGTTGGACTGGACTGCCACAACTCCACGGAAAGTTTTGCCAACAGCGCATCCAGGAGGGGGAAATAAGAAATGAAAATTGAAGACAGGCCCCCATTAAATTCAGAGTGTATTGAGTAACGTATTTTTGAATGTGTTTGAGTGTTTCCTTTTAAAACAACCATATATTTGGGGTTTAGACCACCACTGTCCTATACAGGAACTCTCTGTTAAGCTCCAGGAGATCTGGTCACAATGTTTCTGCATTGTCTGGGGACCCTTCTGTTACTAAGCCAATCCTTTTCACTAGCCTTTACTACTCCCCTAACTGTGCTAGCCAACATTAATATTCCATTTCTAGTCGACTTGATTTAGCAAATTACTGCATGTCATAGCTTACCTAACTGCGTTGTTTGGTTTATACCTGCACATGTTTTTCCCTCTGTCACTTTTAACACCTGCACCTCGATCTATATTCTAACTTGTGGGTTTTATTAACAGCATAGCAGGTATCTCGCTGCCAGCTAAATGCCACTGCCTCTTTTTTTTTCCCACCCCTCCGCTGATTTAATTTTGGTGTACAATTTACAAACTGGCAAAAACGAATACTGTGAATTCTAATTTTAACTGAATTTTGAAGTGTCAACATTTAGTTGTGTGCATCACTGTTAATTGTAGGCAAAGTTTCTTTTGTAGGTAATTTTCATGCTAGCCGCATTTATAATTTGTTGTGGTTGCACTAAAGATTATATGTTATGAGTCGTCATGTTTATTTAAATTGGTATTATAAAATGCCTGACCACCATTGCTATTGTAGATGTCAACTACAAGGTTGTCTGGTACGGCGCAGAGAGGTTGGAGAACCTGCAAATGGCTGGCTGGTACTGACCAAGGGTACTACTAACCTACATAAGATTTTTACATGTTGAAGATCGATCCTGGCTATGTACACTATTCATTATTGTGTGCTGTTCACACTTCAATTTCAGTGGATTTTCATTGCTACAAAGCCAAAGCCTGACTTTCTATTTGAAAATTGGAATCTGATTTTCTCTCTCGACAGCAGAATGCTAGTATCCTGATAACCGTGTAACAGAGTCTGTGTTTGGACCAGTCTCGAGCGAATACTAACGAGACAGTGCCATCTACAGGGCTGTACAATCACCAGTTGTGTCTTCAATCACATTCACTTGTGCAGGGTGCCATTATTACTGTTTGTTCAGTCAGTAAGATTTCTTAATCTGTGAATGTTTCATAAAGGTGGAATGAAAACTTAGATCCTCTCCTGGTAGACTTGTAACGGTTACTTACTTTTTTAAGACGGTTAAAAATGTAAGTGTTGAACTTTCATTTTGTTCCAGCCAAGACTTCATTCTGAATCTTATAGAAATGTTGTCAGCCTGCAGAGTGTTGAAGAAAGTAATCCCACAGCACGCGCACAATTTAACACTGCGCCACACTTGGGTAAGGGCTGCTGGAGTGATCCGAAGCAGCAGTCTTGGTTTGTCTTTTCTCTCTGTCGATGAGGGACGCTGTCTGTTGTGGCACTTCCGCCCGTGCAAAGGTCAGCTAACTCAGTACAGACCTGACCACCAATTGACAGGTTATTGCTGTTTGTGCCTCTGTACAATGCCGGGTGGTGTACCTACCTATCCACAGAGGTATTTCAATACCTCGGGATTCATTATTGGCCATAAGCTCAGGAGACCAGTACTTTGTTTCAACGTTGGCTTGAGTTAAATATTTTGATTAGATTTGAGCGCATATTTTTAGAAAATATTAATTCCTCTCTGCTGCAAAGTAGATTCAGAATCCACAAATGAGTTTTACGTTGAAACTGTTCTTAACATATGTTGGTAATATGTTTGCATAACTTGTTCAATCCAAATTCATTTTTGCAGCTTCAGTTTTCCCCTCTATTGACAGCTGGCATAATTTGCAGCAGTACAAGACTCCTCAACCATTTACGAAGAGCTTAAAGCCAATGGTCTGGAAAATGTGTTTCTTGCATTTTGCAGCCATTAGTAAAATTGATCTGCCCTCACCTGTTAACATCACAAACACATCAGATAGACCACCTTATCAAACTTGTGAAAGTCACAGTCCTTTCAAAAGCTTGATTTGAGGTAACAATGCTTTTCTTATAACTTTCTCTCCCCAAACATGCAATGTTAATTTGTGTACTGGAGACAAACTTCAAAATTTAAGTAAAGAAGAGTTTCCGTGCGTTACGCCTGTTCTCTGTGTAAGTCATGTCCAACTTGGGCAATCAGCTGCCAATCCTTGATTCTTTTTCCAGTCAGTGAGAGGATTTAATGTATTTCTCCTGTAAAAGGAGAGGAGGGGGAAAAAAAATGGAAAAGTCCAAACTCAAGAAAAGGAAAAGTTTGAGCTATTTTTCTTTTTGAGTAAGCTAACAGTCTTTCAGTCTCAGCACTTTCACGTTTCTATAAAAGGGGCACTCTCATGCTTTGTCAAAAGGAACTCGTGGTTTAACCATAGCTTGTCTTCCATCCATGACTAAAGCTGCCTTTGATTCTGTAAGTATTTTCAACATTTTCCTAGTTGCCTTTTTTCCTAGCTTAGAGCGTGAAGCCTCTCAATCTTTCTAGTTGGACCTGATGAAGAATAACAATGTGAAAAATTTGAGAATAAGATGAATTTTCTCAGCACGCATGTGACTCAGTAACTACATGTAAGAAGAACAAGCGCTCCAAGTAAGGCAGAGACTTTGTGTAAGGGCTTGATGGCCCAAGAGGTCTTGGAACTGAACTAGTTAGTACAGGCCTGTGCCAGATTATTACATTGACTAGTAATAGCTTGGGGCAGCAAAGAAATTACAGGCGTGTTAAAATACTGCAAATACGTTAATGAATGACGGCTGTGAGCACATTACGAACATGGACAGCTGACTTGGAAATCTGCAACGTATTTCAAGGTCGATAAAAGTGTGCTCTGAAGAAACGAGTGTTAAAACTCCACAAACATTCTTATGAAATTAACCATAGGAGTTGTATATGTTCCGTTAACTCAACGTTTGAAAGAAATTACACTTGAATCAGAAATTTTAGGCCTGTTTGTCATGCATTGCTAATTTTCTACGTGCTGTGTTCGCTTTGATTTCACTTTCCTGATTCTGTCTGATGCAGTGATGTCCTTTTGAAGCAGAGACAACCAAAGTTACACACTATTTCACATGTGACCCTGTTACAAATGGGACATTATTAAAGGAACTGGTTTTCATTTATAGCGAAATGACCTTAAGGTGATTGTCAATGCATGAGTAATTTTTTGATGAGACTCTTGCGTTGACTGCATGAAATCTACGATGGATGCATATTTCATGTCAGTTTAATATTTTAACATTAAGTTCTACGTATAATTCCTTAGCTAGTATACTTATTTTGACCAAATTCCATTGAAAACGTATTGGTCTATTGGACATGTCAGCATTATCAACAGATTTGATAACAATAGAAATGTGAAGGAAAGATCAGAATGCATTGCAATCTTCATTTATTGCACCTAAAATGTATCTCGAGCACTTCCAGTGGCGGCCATGGAGTGAGTGGTCGCTTATTTGGTAGCTCCCACTCATGTTGGACCTTTGGGACCTTTTTCCATGACTTATGGGGGATTTGATCGTCAAAACAGGAGATTGGGAGGTAGAGGAGAAGGATTCCCCACCAGTGTATGGATTTGTGGACCAGAAGTGGCCTGAAAAGGACAGATCGCTGGTCGAAGAAGACGTGGAGTCTGCAGCACAAAAAAATATGGCGGAGACTCAGGGACTGGAATTGCCGGCCCAGTGGTCAACAGAGCAGCTGGTGGACTTTGCTAAGTAAAAAGTATCTCAAAACATTAGATGTGTCAATGTTATTACCTTTTAACATAGTGACTGTGAAGTGGGAAGCAGTGGTGGCTATTTAGTGCACAGTAAAATCCCATAGAGGAAGAGTCGTTTATGGCTTGCAATTGATCTTGTGATTGATCTTTGATCTATCACGTTCATATCCTAGGTAATGGGCGGAATTCTTTGATGCCCCTTTGGCGGGTTCAATGGTGGATGGGAAGGGAGAATTCAGCGGGAGGTAGGCTGAAGAGGTCACAGGCAGAGGGAGTTTGGAAGGGTCGGGCAACCTTGGATTCCTGAGTGGATGTCCTAGCAGTGTCCAGCTTCCCCTCCTCTCTTTGGGTGCCAATGGCCCCGGATTGTCTCCTTCAGGGGTAGGGGCACCTGGAGGCAGATCGAGGTGGCCCATTCTCCTCTCGTGTGCCAACTGCAGAAGCTCCCCCATGGCTACAGTGGTGGAATGCAGATCTGCGCGCATCGCCGACAGGATCTGCTGGACAGGGATCTCCATGGAGTTCACCAGCCTCCCCATGGAGACCTCAATGCGCGCACAGGCTGGCATCACTTCAGGCAGCCAGCAGGTGGACAGACTCGTCTGACTTGCATGCCATCCTGTTGTGGGCGTCCAAAACCTCTGCCTGATGTTTGCCCGTCTCTTGCTGACTCTCCTCCATCAGTTGGAAGGCCGATTTCAGAGGCCCGTGGTCAGACTCGGACTCACAAGAAGGCACTCTCGCTGGTCGTGATTCAATTTATCCTGCTCGAAGACAACAGAAAGTATAGGTTTGAGGGGAATTATACGTTATATCCATTTGTATATAGCAATTTGATGTTAATGTCTCATACTTCCATTCTTCAAGATTGTGTGGCGTGGGATTATGGCTCTGCAAGTAGTCCAGAGGGCTTGTGGCCAGCTTTCCCCTGAGCCCACCCACATGCACGGCTCAGAGAGGCATCTCATTTGCCGGTACCCTCTGCGCCTGAGCCACATTTCCCTCTCCACTCACCCTTCTACTACCTACTACCCCGCCCCCTTCCATACAACGCGGATCGTTCTTTGTGGAAAGGTAAAGGAGGCACAGTGGTTGCCCCACCGCAAAGTGGATACACTGCAGTGGGGCTATGGAGCACAGCCACATGCCATTGTCACTGAGACCCACATACCCCTGAGAGATGCTACTTCAGAATGCTGGGACCAGTGCAGGAACGCCGTGACTGATTGTTCCACAACCCACCCAAATCCTGCCCCCAACCTGCACTTGGAAAAATTCTGTGTTACATAGTTCATCATAACTCATCAGCTGAGACAAGTTCTTATTGCTTGTTAGAAAGTATTGCATAATAGTTCTTACTGGATGAATAATTAAACTCTTGAGTTAATGTTTGCATTGCAGTTTTAAGTTCTAATGCGGGTTTGGCCAACCTTTTTGCTTGACGGGGGGGGGGCGGGGGGGTGCACTTTTCAACTTCCTCTCACTCAAGTTGATGACAATTATTAAATTCATGAAAGATGCGTGAATTTCAAAAAATAATTCAATATGGGGGCGGAACGGCGCAGTGTTTTGCACTGCTGCCTCACAGTGCCAGGGCCCCGGGTTCGATTCCGACCTAAGGTGACTGCAGTTTGCACATTCTCTCCAAGTACGCATGGATTTCCTCCGGGTGCTCTGGTTTCCCCCCATAGAACATAGAACAGTACAGCACAGAACAGGCCCTTCGGCCCTCGATGTTGTGCAATGATCACCCTACTTAAACCCACGTAACCCGTATACCCGTAACCCAACAATCCCCCCATTAACCTTACACTACGGGCAATTTAGCATGGCCAATCCACCTAATCCGCACATCTTTGGACTGTGGGAGGAAACCGGAGCACCCGGAGGAAACCCACGCACACACGGGGAGGACGTGCAGACTCCACACAGACAGTGATCCAGCCGGGAATCGAACCTGGGACCCTGGAGCTGTGAAGCATTGATGCTAACCACCATGCTACCGTGAGGCCCCATAGTCCAGCGATGTGCAGGTTAGGTAGACTGGCCATGTTAAATTGCTCCTCAGTGTCCAAAAAGGTTACGGGGATAGTGCGGGGGCATGAGCCTAGGTCGGGTGCTCCTTTAGAGGGTTTGCGCAGACTCGATGGGCCGAATGGCCTCCTTCTGCACTGCAGGGATTCTGTGATTCCGTGAAGAAGGGAAATAATTTGCTAAGCAAAAACAAAGCAATGCCAACGCAATATGCTGATTGAAAAAACTAATTAGAGAGAGAGATGTGTGTGTATCCAGTTCCCTCCTCGTCTAAGATCCTCACCCTTGCCCATTGAGTAGCGCGAATATCTGTTGGTGTTTGGGAATGAGGATGAGTGACAATTCTGAGACTGGGTGTGAGCCAGACACACACGCATTTTCTCTCTTTCGCTCACATATGTGTACACACGTGCGCTCTCACTCTCCTATCATATATGCCCCTCATTTATGTGCCTATCAGCATAAAATGTGGGAAAGAAGCTGCCTGTGATTGGAGGAGCAACCCCTGGCAGAATCTTCAGTTCATTTACTTGTCTAACTGACATTTCGAACAGTGGCTTCGGGACCACACAGAATGGCTTCGGGGGTCACACAGAATGGCTTTGGGGTCACACAGAATGGCTTTGGGGGTCACACAGAATGGCTTTGGGGGTCACACAGAATGGCTTCGGGGGTCACACACAATGGCTTTGGGGGTCACACACAATGGCTTCGGGGGGTCACACAGAGAATGGCTTTGGGGGTCACACAGAATGGCTTTGGGGGTCACACAGAATGGCTTTGGGAGTCACACAGAATGGCTTCGGGGGTCACACAGAATGGCTTTGGGGTCACACAGAATGGCTTTGGGGGTCACACAGAATGGCTTTGGGGGTCACAAAATGGCTTTGGGGGTCACACAGAATGGCTTTGGGGGTCACACAGAATGGCTTTGGGGTCACACAGCGAATGGCTTTGGGGGTCACAGAATGGCTTTGGGGGTCACACAGAATGGCTTTGGGGGTCACAGAATGGCTTTGGGGTCACATAGAGAATGGCTTTGGGGGTCACACACAATGGCTTTGGGGTCACACAATGGCTTCGGGGGTCACAGAGAATGGCTTCGGGGGTCACAGAGAATGGCTTCGGGGGTCACAGAGAATGGCTTCGGGGGTCACAGAGAATGGCTTCGGGGGTCACAGAGAATGGCTTCGGGGGTCACAGAATGGCTTTGGGGGTCACAGAGAATGGCATCGGGGGTCACACAGAATGGCTTCGGGGGTCACACAGAATGGCTTTGGGAGTCACACAGAATGGCTTTGGGGGTCACACAGAATGGCTTTGGGGGTCACACAAAATGGCTTTGGGGGTCACACAGAATGGCTTCGGGGGTCACACACAATGGCTTTGGGGTCACACACAATGGCTTCGGGGGTCACACAGAGAATGGCTTCGGGGGTCACAGAGAATGGCTTCGAGGGTCACACAGAATGGCTTTGGGGGTCACACAGAATGGCTTCGGGGGTCACACACAATGGCTTCGAGGGTCACACAGAGAATGGCTTCGAGGGTCACACAGAATGGCTTTGGGGTCACACAAAGAATGGCCTTGGGGGTCACACAGAATGGCTTCGAGGGTCACACACAGAATGGCCTCGGGGGTCTCACAGAGAATGGCTTCGAGGGTCACACACAGAATGGCCTCGGGGGTCTCACAGAGAATGGCTTTGGGGTCACACACAGAATGGCTTCGGGGGTCACGCAGAGAATGGCTTTGGGGGTCACACAGAATGGCTTTGGGGGTCACACACAATGGCTTCGAGGGTCACACACAATGGCTTTGAGGGTCACACACAATGGCTTTGGGGGGTCACACACAGAATGGCCTCGGGGGTCATTATCTGGCCCAGGGTCCATGTTTTGGACAAGCCTTTTCATTCCTACCTTGTGTAATTTTTAATCTTTCCTTTTCATAGAATGATGTTCCCGTGATGCAATTGAACTGCCATTGTTGAAAATAGTAACTTTGATTGAATTGCAAGCCAATTACTTTTATTCCAGTGAGCAAAATGCAGTTGAATGTAAAATTCTCTGGTTGGCTAGTGATGTCTTATAGTTTTGTAACGGCAATGCAATTGAACACTGTTGCCTCGTGATGTTATTGACTGTTTGAGCTGTTGTGCAGTTAGTTTACGAAAAGTTTGTTATCTTCTCCATAAATATGTTTTCTAGACCATTGCATAAGTGAAGTATCAGCTGAACAGGTAGGCATGGATTTGTGATGACCCTGATGATGCTAGTTTGAACTCTGTATTGCAGATGCAGTCTACACGAAATGAAGACCAAAGGAAACTGCACAAGGCACAGTCTCAAGATGAACTGGGCAGATTGGACCCTGTTCAGGGGAGTAATGTTCCAGATGGCAGGTAATGAGAGCTAAGACCTTTTTTTATACAGACCTGTGCTGATCTCAACTGAGCAGCGTTGAGGTTGTTGCAACTGATGTCAGTACCCGCGGGGGGGGGGGGGGGCGGCTGAGGACTAGAACAATTAACAAGAGTTCCTGCAGCTTATCTCTCTCAATACAATGGCCCATGCTGAAAAGTTTTAATCTGTGCATGTTGGGTGCTGATGGGATTTGAATTGACTCAGAGCATAGCTTGCTGTCTGGACTCCGTTAGGAAAACAACAGTCTGAGTGAGGTGACACAGTTGCTGGAGGCACTGTATTATCTCCTCACACTATTATCTCCTCATGGCCACCTCTTTCGGCTACACCAAGCATTGACATCAAATGTATGTGTTTTGTAAAAGTAATGAACAAATTATTGTGTGCTACCATATTTATGTTCAGACTGCAGTCACAATTCGTTTGTGTTAGAAACTAATGGCTCTAATAATAATGTTAATAAAAATAAGTAAATATATGCTACATTTTAAATTTGCAAGCGTGCATTTGAAACTTGCTACCACTCGTCTGTAACTGCACAATATTCTGTTGTGTTGCAAGGAAACCCAGAACATAAGAACTCGGAGCAGGATTAGGCAACTCAGCCCCTCGAGCCCGCTCCACCATTCAATGCAATCATGGCTGATCTCCTCTCGGCCTCAACTCCACTCTCCTGCCCGTTCCCCATAACCCTTCAACTCATCACTAATTATGTCCCAGCATCCACCGCACTCTGGGGTAGTGAATTCCACAGTTTCATGACTCTGAGAGAAGTAATTTCTGCTCATCTGGATTTTAAATCTGCTACCCCTAATCCTGAAGCTGTGACCTCTCGATCTAGATGGTTCCATACCTTATATACCTCAATTAGATCGCCTCTCATTCTTCTAAACTCGAGAGAGTACAGGCCTAAACTGCTCAGCCTCTCTTCATAAGACAAAGCCCTCATCGCAGGAATCAATCTAGTGAACCTCCTCTGAACTGCCTCTAATGCAACTACGTCCCTCCTCAAATAAGGGACCAAAACTATACACAGTACTCTTGGTGCGGTCTCATTAATGCCTTGTACAGTGCAGCAACCCTTCCCTACTCTTATACTCTATCCCTTTAGCTATAAATGCCAAAATTCCATGTTGACGAACGGTTGCCACCTCCGGGCAAACCCTAACAATGACCCTCTCAGGGCGAACTTGATTTTCTCCAGAGAAAGCTAGCCATGTCCGATAGCCAGGTCTCCGACATCAGGAGCTTTGAGTCCCTCCAAGCTAATAGTATCCATCTCCGGGCTACCAGGGAAGCAAAGGCCAGAATGTCTGCCTCTTTCTCCTCCTGGATTCCCAGGCCTTCCGACACCCTGAAAATTGCCACCTCTGGGCTCAGCACCACCCTTGTTTTTATCACCGTGGATGTGACATCTGCAAACCCCTGCCAAAATCCCCTGAGCTTCGGACATGTCCAGAACATGTGGACATGGTTCACTGGTCCTCTTGCACATTCTGCACACCTGTCTTCCACCCCAAAGAATCTGCTCATCCGGGCCACTGTCATGTGAGCCCGGTGACCGACCGTAAATTGTATCAGGCTGAGCCTGGCATATGTTGTGGACATGTTGACTCTACTCAACACGTCCGCCCATAGACCATCCTCTATCTCTCCTCCCAGCTCCTCCTCCCACTTGCACTTCAGTTCCTCGGTCTGCGTCTCCTCTGACCCCATAAGTTCCTTGTAAATGTCCGAGACGCTCCGTTCTCCGACCCACCCTCTGGAAACTACCCTGTCCTGAAACCCCCTTAGAGGTAGGAGAGGGAAGGTTGACACCTGTTTACATCGGAAGTCCCGCACCTGTAGATACCTGAATTTGTTTCCCTTCGCCAACCCAAACTTCTCCTCCAGCGCCCCCATACTCGGAAAGCTCTCCTCTATAAACATAACCCCCCATCCTCTCAATCCCTGCTCTCTGCCATATTCGGAACCCCCCATCCGTACTTCCCGGGGCAAACCGGTGATTATTACAGATTGGGGACCAGACCGATGCTCCCTCTGCTCCCACATGTCTTCTCCATTGCCCCCAGACTCTCAGGGCTGCCACCACCACAGGGCTGGTGGAGTACCGTGCCGGCGGGAACGGCAGAGGCGCAGTTACCAACACCCCCAAACTGGTGCCCTTGGATGAAGCCTCCATAAGCTCCCATGCCGACCCCTCCCCCACCACCCACTTCCTGATCATGGCTATATTAACCGCCCAGTAATAGTTACTAAAATTTGGCAGCGCCAACCCGCCCTCAGCCCGACTCCGCTCAAGCATTACCTTCCTTACCCGCGGGGTCTTGCCCGCCCAAACAAAGCCAGAGATCACTTTGTGGACCTGTTTAAAAACGACCGCGGAATAAAGATGGGGGAGACATTGAAACACGAACAGGAATCTTGGGAAGACCGTCATCTTCACTGTCTGCACCCTCCCAGCTAATGACAACGGGAGCGCGTCCCACCTCCGAAAATCGTCCTTCATTTGGTCTACTAGCCGGGCCAGATTTAATTTATGCAGCCGGTCCCATTCCCGCGCTACTTAAATGCCTAGATATAGAACATAGAACAGTACAGCACAGAACAGGCCCTTCGGCCCTCGATGTTGTGCCGAGCAATGATCACCCTACTTAAACCCACGTAACCCGTATACCCGTAACCCAACAATCCCCCCATTAACCTTACACTACGGGCAATTTAGCATGGCCAATCCACCTAACCCGCACATCTTTGGACTGTGGGAGGAAACCGGAGCACCCGGAGGAAACCCACGCACACACGGGGAGGACGTGCAGACTCCACACAGACAGTGACCCAAGCCGGGAATCGAACCTGGGACCCTGGAGCTGTGAAGCATTGATGCTAACCACCATGCTACCGTGAGGCCTCTAAAGCTTCCCCCTACTAATCTAAACGGTAGATTAGATTAACTCCCCCAGTCACCTCTCCTGTCCCCTCGCCTGGACTGCAAACGTCTCACTTTTCCCATATTTTGCTTATACATTGAAAACCGGCCAAATTCCCCTAGAATCCTCATGATTTCTTCCATCCCCTCGAATAGGTCTGATACATACAGGTTGTCTGCAGAGAGCGAGACCCCCCCCCGACCTGCCCCTTCCGGCCCCTTGAGGCTCTCGGAGCACCTGACTCAGTCAATAAAGCCCTGCCCAAATCCAACTGATAAATTACCCTGACCCCATGCGATTTTTTTTAAAAAGTTTTTTTTAAAGAGTACCTAATCCCCCCCCCCCCCCCCCCCCCCCCCCCCCCAAATTAGGGGGCAATTTAGTATGCCCAATCTGCTCATTTTTGGGTTGTGGGGGTGAGACCCACGCAGACATGGGGAGAATGTGCAAACTCCACACAGACAGTGACCCGGGGCTGGGATGGAACCCGGGTCCTCAGCGCCGTAGGCAGCAGTGCTAACCACTGCACCACAGTGCTGCCCATAACCCCATGTGATCTTACCTTGTATTAACCTTTTGTGCAGCACCGTATCAAATTCCTTTTGGAAGTCCAAAAATGCTACATCTGCAGGACCCACTTAGCTTGTTACATCTTCAAAGAACTCTTAACAAATTAGTCAAACAGGATTTACCCTTCATGAATCCATGCTGACTCTGATAGATTGCGTTTTGACTTTCCAAATGCTCTGTTACTATCTCCTTAACAATGGACTCGCACAATTTCCCAACTTAATATCAAATTACAAGATTATTTGACATTGCTGCTTTCCATACTTTTCCTGTCTGTGGAGAGTGAGGTCTGCACCCACTATCTCTATTTTAGTTTCCAGACAGGTGGCAGTTTAATTTAGAAGATCAATTGCTCAACTGTAAATGAGAACTAGCTCCCTCTGTTTAACAAACCTTAATGTTTTCTAAGCGGTTCAAAACCTAGGGTACGGTTAATGAAGAGAGACCTTTGTACCTCCTATCACTTGCAATGCTGTAATATAAAAGCACCTACAAACAGGTTAACAGGGTGGAATGAAGCACCTTGTTTTTTTGTTGCCTCCAGTTGATCACTGGGGTGCTTCCTGTGTTTGAACTGCAGGAAAAATCTTTATTTCAATCAGAAACTCATATGGGAAATAAAAGCTAGTGGGAAGCCAGAAATTTTGAATGAGAATAAATAATTCCGATTTACAGTTTTAATAACTTTGTGATCCAAGATGGAATGAATGTGTTAACTGGCTTTGATTTCTATCCATAGAGCTCCACTCAAGGGTCGCATGAGATTCTGGGGAACTAGAAAACAGGGAGAGAAGAAGCTCTCGAGAGACAAGCTGGCTACTCAGTCAGAGCTCCAGGAGCTCAACATGGATCAGGATATCCAGGGGCAACCGTGGAAGAGGGAGCTCAAACCCAGTGAGACTTCACTCAGTCTATCACTGACAGAAGGAAAAGACGGCGCATTTAAAGGTAAATAGCAAATATTGCTTTTGAGAAATACCAGTTTGAATTTATTTAATGCTTCATTATATCTTTCAGAAACCATTCAAATTTCAATGCCTACATTGGAATATGGTCACTTGTTGGTAATCACAGAAGTCATTTGTGAACTGTAAGATCTCACCAATAGGGATTGGATAAATACCATCTAATGTTGGAAGCATATTGGCCAGGAAATGGGGATAAACCCCTGCCTCTCTTTGAGTAGTGTTGTAGCTGCTAAATATCCAATTGCATCATTGGAACATTTCACTTCAGACATTGCCTCCTCCAATGCTGCAGATTATCAACCAACATCAGGGAGTTGAAGCTTTTACTATCTTCAGCTGCATGCTGTCATACCATGGAACAATATGCCAAAGACGGTAAACAAAATCTGAGTCCATATTTCTCAGGCTGAAGATACTAACTAATCTTGTTCTTGTTCAGAATTTATCAATAATGAGGTCAAACGTGGTTAAAAATGGTCCTTTACATACTTCAAAGGATCGCAAAGTTCAAACAGAACAAACTGGTGAAGAAGAAATAGAAATATGAAAGTGAAGATGAATAAGAAACATTTTGAAGTCTCTTTAATATATTCCACTCCACTGCCTTCAGGCAACAGTAACCTAGTAAAATCTTTGCTGCTAATTCCAAGGCAGAGTTTGCATGTTCAGACACTAAAGTGCCTTAATTTGATTGCAGAGGATAATCTAGTAATAGCAATTCTATTACAGGCTCTGATATTAGAATGCACTTGGGGAGCAGGGTGGCAGCAGATGAAAGGATTCCATGAACATTGAGCTATTTAATAAACTGTATATCTTACATCTTTTCCTTTCACTTCTTGGGAAGAGGTGTTTGGCCTCCAAATAGCAACTTCTCCAAAGTCACACGATTGAAGTTGCAGGTACAGACCCACTTCCCAAAATAGAGAGCAATCTTGGGATTTGAACTCTCCATAAATGTTGAGTACCACTCACTTGAAAGGTTTGATTGGACAAGATCATAACGAATACTCTATCTCTTTGCAGAGATTGATCTGTTGTTGATGTTGCACTTTTCTGTTCTCCCTCAGGTCAAGATCCCATACCTCCTAACCCGACTCCTCCCAGGAGTCCTGACTTAGGACTAGAGCGGGGGAAAGAGTTTAAGGAGAATAAAGAGCCGTCGCCAAAGGTAAAGCGGAGGAGGAGTGTGAAAATTAGCAACGTGGGGCTGGAGCCCATACAGTGGCAGCACGACGCATTACAGATTATTACCAGTGCCAATGATTTCAAGTGTATGACCGAATTCCTGCAGAAGAAGGTAAGTGTGAAACTACACAATCATCAAGTCTCGGGTGCCATGGACAGAGAGGTAAAAGGGACTATCGGAGACTGGGTGGAGCAGTAAGTTGTGAAATGACCTGATGCAGATCCACATCAGAATGATGCTATGAGACATTTTGCCATCTACTGTATAGGGCCCAGAGTTTTGGACAATCATAACCCAATTCTGACCAGATGGAGGCTTGTTTGCCGTAGCAAGAAGTAATCCTTTGAGGTGGAGGGGGAAGTATGTTGTTTGGGGATACTGAAAACATATTTGCTCTGCAACTAATTGCTGTACTGATGTGAGAGTCTTTAGTACTAATGCTTGAGCATGAATTTGTAAAGTGTTCCATTTGTATCCAAAGTATCCTTCCTGTGTAGATACAGCCGGTAATTAAAAAGGCTGTCTTTATTATGATAGGAATTGAATATAAAAGCAGGTATGTGTTATACAGGGCATTGTTGAGACCATGGATGTGCTTTAATGGAAATAAAAGAGTCCCGTTTAGCAGAGTGTTTCCCCTGCTTTAGCACCAAAAATTACCTCACTATGAAACGGGCTCTGCTTTTACTGGACTCGGCGAGGGAGTGCAGAGTGGCACATGGTGACACTGCCAGGGTGCTCAGGTGGCAGTGTCACAGTGCCCGGGTGGCATCAGGGGTGCCAGACTACCACCCTGTCCAGAGCCCGACCACCCAGGGATCGCCTGGGAGACGTCCCCAAGTGCCGTTACGCCAAGGCCTAACAAAATCTCGTTCGATCTCACGAGGCAGAACGAGCGTGGTTAACTTCGCGAGAGGCCTCTTGCGTGATGTACTGGCCTCGGGCATGGCGATGCCATTAGATCTTGCCCCACATTTCTAATACTTTTTTTTTAGAATAAATTTAATGTACCCAATTCATTTTTCCAATTAAGAACAAGAACAAAGAACAAAGAAAATTACAGCACAAGAACAGGCCCTTCGGCCCTCCCAGCCTGCGCCGATCCAGATCCTTTATCTAAACCTGTTGCCTATTTTCCAAGGTCTACTTCTCTCTGTTCCCTACCCGTTCATATACCTGTCTAGATGCATCTTAAATGATGCTGTCGTGCCCACCTCTACCACCTTCGCTGGCAAAGCATTCCAGGCACCCACCACCCTCTGCGTAAAAAACTTTCCACGCACATCTCCCTTAAACTTTTCCCCTCTCACCTTGAAATCGTGACCCCTTGTAATTGACACCCCCACTCTTGGAAAAAGCTTGTTGCTATCCACCCTGTCCATACCCCTCATAATTTTGTAGACCTCAATCAGGTCTCCCCTCAACCTCCGTCTTTCCAATGAAAACAATCCTAATCTACTCAACCTTTCTTCATAGCTAGCACCCTCCGTACCAGGCAACATCCTGGTGAACCTCCTCTGCACCCTCTCTAAGGGGCAATTCAGTGTGGCCAATCCACCTACCCTGCACATCTTTGGGTTGTGGGAGTGAAACCCACACAAACACGGGGAGAATGTGCAAACTCCACACGGACAGTGACCCAGAGCCGGAATCGAACCTGGGACCTCTGTGTCGTGAGGCAACAGGGCTAACCCACTGTGCCACGGTGTTGCCCCCTCATTTCTAATACTTTAGTAGTTTTGGTTTCCTTATTTAGGCAGCATGGTAGCACAGTTGCTTCACAGCGCCAGGGTCCCAGGTTCGATTCCCGGCAGGGTCACTGTCTGTGCGGAGTCTGCACATCCTCCCCGTGTCTGTGTGAGTTTCCTCCGGGTGCTCCGGTTTCCTCCCACAGTCCAAAGATGTGCAGGTTAGGTGGATTGGCCATGATAAATTGTCCTTGGTGTCCAAAAATATTAGGTGGGGTTACAGGAATAGGGTGGAAGTGTGGGGTTAAGTAGGGTGCTCTTTCCAAGGGCCGGTGCAGACTCGACGGCCCGAATGGCCTCCTTCTGCACTGTAAGTTCAATGGTCTATGAAAGATATGGATGCCTCGGGAATGATTCAGGGGAAGTTTGTTGGATTGATACCTGGAATGTCTGGTTTGTCTTGTGCGCAAACGTTTGAGGGACTGGATTTGCTTCTGCTGGAGTTTATCAGAGCACGGAGTGACTTGACTAAAGTATGTAAGATCCTGAATGGTCAAGACAAGGTGGGCATGGGAAGGATGTTCCCCTTGTGGGTGAGTCCAGAACGAGGGGGAAAAGTTTTAAAATTAGGGATTGCCCTTGAGGACAGAAATGAGGAGAAATTCTTTCTTTGAGGGTTGTGCGACTTTGGAGCTCTCTGCCTCACTAGGTGATGGAGGTGGCGTCAGTGAACATTTTTAAGGCGATGGTAGATAGATTCTTGTAAAGCAAGGGAATCGAAGGTTATCGGGGTGGATGGGAATGTGGAATTTGAAGCGCAATAGGGTCAGCAATGATCTTATTGAATTGGGGAGCAGGCTCGAAGGGTACTCCTATTGTGTATGTTCGCAAAATTCAGAAGTATTTTAACAGAAAGTAAATATTGACATGCTGACCAATTCTTGCATTGATACCTAAAGGAATATTTTTGTTTTGCTTTGCCGTTTCAGATCACTGAGCTGGACACTGACGAAGGCAAGAAAGATACATTTGTGGATGTTGTTTTCAAGAAATCTCTAAAGGAGTTCCGTTTAAATATCTTCAACTCTTACTCAGCTGCTTTAGCGGTGAGTGTATCTTTTGGTTGGGTTGGGACTTGGCATATGTTGTATTGGATGGGCAGTGCAGTGAAGCATTCATAGCAGTAAGTTACATGGGGTGGGGGGTAGCCATAACGTTGCAATGATATTCTGTTTTTTGATCCGTTGTAATGCCATTTCTTTGCAGATGGACAATGGGAAGAGCATCCGGTACAAAGATCTGTATGCACTGTTTGAGCAGATTCTGGAGAAGACGATGAGGCAGGAACAACGTGATTGGAATGAGTCACCTGTCAAAGTTTGGGTCAATACTTTTAAGGTGTTCTTGGATGAGTTTATGATGGAATACAAAATTCAGGAGAGCAACACTGGGAAGGTGAGAAGTTTAAAAAGTCAGTCACGAAACATACTTTTTTTTGAGAGGCACTTGTACACCTGACTTGGAAATATATCGGCCGTTCCTTCACTCACTGGGTCAAAATCCTGGAACTCCCTCACTAACAGCACTGTGGATGTACCTACACCACGTGGGCTGCAGCGGTTCAAGAAAGCAGCTCGCTGCCACCATCTCAAGGGCAATGAAGGGTGGGCAATACAAAATGCTGGCCTAACCAACAATGCCATGTCCATTTCATTCACTTCTGATGAGAATCCAAAATTTACAATGTAGTGCCACGATAAGAATTGAAATAATTAACACAGAAAGTGAGCTAAGACTTTGGGTGGCGACGTGTAGGTGGAGGTCACACATGGGGTGGCTCCCGCTAGAGCTTTTGCTTCTTGGCCCATTTCACCCAGTTTCGGGAGGTAATTTTAATGAACGCTCTCCAGTGAAGTTGTGGTAGTCAGAGGATGTCAAAAGCCCAGCGGAAGAAAATGGGACGAAAAGGAACGAGCGCTGGTCCGCCCGAGAGCTCGGGTTCGGTGCCGAGTGCTGTGGGAGGGAAGATGGTGGGGGAAAGTGACACGTTGGCCCAGGTGACTGTGGTGGAGTTTGAGCGGCAGTTTGCCAAACATTTTGAGCGGCATGGAAACACTCAAACAGGTGGTGGGCGATGGGTTGGCCCTGATAATGGAGTCTCTTGGAAAGAAGGCAGTGCGGGAGCAGGGAAAGGTGTTGAAGGGGGTGGAGGAGGCATTGTCACGGCGCATGACCAGCTGACCTCGAAGGGATGCGAGCTATGGCAGGTGCAGGAAAGTAATAAAGGGGTGAGAGCCACAAGTGGAGGACCAGGAGAACAGGTCATGGTGGCAGAATCCTCAGATCATGGGACTGCCCGAGGGGTTGGAGGGCCGGAAGTGGACGGAGTAAGTTGTCAGGGGAGCAAGGGAACACGTCCCTCTTTGAGCTGGATAGGGCTCATTAGTCGCCCCAACCAAAGCCAAAGGCGAATGATCCACCGAGAGCTGTGAAAGACTGTTTTCACAGCTATCAGATAACGGAGAAAGTCTTGAGATGGGCCAAGCAGAACCGAGAGGTGAGGTAGGAAGGCAGTGGTATTCGTACGTATGAGGATGTCACAGTGAAGCTGGCAAGATGACGGGCGGCCTTTAACAGGGCAAAGGCAGCGCTCTGTAAGAGTACTGTGTGGTTCGGACTGGTCTACCCGGAGAAGTTGAGAGTCACGCATGACTCCAGGGACAGCAGAGGAGGCGGAGGCATTCGTGAGGGCTGAAGGATTGGGACTGAACTGAGTTTGGACTTTGTTTTCCTACGTTGTGGTTGGGAGGGGATGGTTTGGGGACGGGGGTTTCTTTCCCCCTTTTTGGAGTTAATCATGTTTGGCTGATTTTGAAGGGCTGGGTGTGGGGGGAGGGGGTTCTGTTGGTTTTTGTACTAGGATGTGGGGGGAGAGGCTCTGTGGGGGATACCTCGCTAGTAAACTTAAATTGGCTGGTGAACGGGAGTAAGGTAAGGCAGGGGGGGAGGAGGAGGAGGAGGGTCCACCGCTGGCCGAGCCTGTGGACAGGTTTCAATGGGCCTGGGAGGTGTGAATAGAGGGGGAATGAGGAGTAGATTTGGCAGGAAGTGGTTGGGAGGTTTCTGGGGAGGGGTATCTGGCTGACGGTGACTAGGGTTAGGGCTTGGTCCCACTTATGGGGCGGGGCTAGTGGGCATAGTCATGGCTGATAGGGGGGTGGGGGGCTGGCTGGAGCGGTGAAGCGGGTGAAAGTCTTCTCGCATTTGAAGAGCTTGCGAGCCGATGTGCTGTAGCAGGATAGCCATTTGAGGGTGAAGGCACGGTTAGGCTTTGGAAGGGTTGGGTGAGTCAGGTGTTCCACTCAGGCTTTAATAGCAGGGCCCAGGGGGTAGCGGTATTAGTGGGTAAGACAGTTACGTTTCTGATAGAAATGGTGGTGGCAGATCAGGGGGACAAATATGTTATCGTAATGGGTGCTTTGGAGGGGAGGTTAGTGGTGTTGGCTTGCGTGTATGAGGTTGTTTTGGTGGGAGCCTCCGGGGGATCAGTCAAATATGAGGGAGTTCTTGGAGGGCCTGGAGTGTCCTAATGTAGGAGAGGAGGCGAAGGCAGAGTTTGAGGAGCCAGTGGGATTGGGGAGCCAATGGGGATTGAGGAGGTACGGATGACTATAGGGAAGATACAAATGAATCTGATGTATTACTATTGGACGACGAATGCCGAGAAGGTGTGGGACAAGGGTAGGCGGCCAGAGGCGATGTGGGTGAGGATGGAGGCCGACTCTTGTAGGGGGTCGGGGTTGTGGGTGCTGGCAATGGCGCCGCTCCCGTTTGCCCCAGGGAATTACTCGGGTAGTCCGGTGGTGGTAGCCATGCTGAAACTATGGAGGCAATTGCGGCAGCATTTTAAGTTAGGGACGGGGTCGATGCTGATGCCGGTTAGAGAGAATCATGTGTTTGAGCCGGCGAGGCTGGATGCTAGGTTTCGGGGGTGGAAGGAGCGGGGTGGTGGAAATGAAGGACTTATTATTGGATGGGTGGTGTGCGAGTTTCAAGAAGTTGACGGAGAAGTTTCTGCGGAAGGGATTCTGCAGGGGGAGGCCTTTAGTTATGTGCAGGTGTGGGCCGTTGCAAGGAAGGTTTTCCTGACTGTTCCAGTGACACCTTCCTCCTAGTTGTTGGAGGGGGAGTTGTTGGATGATGGGGTTGAAAATGTGGGGTGGGTCATCTCGATGATTTATGGGAAGATTTTGGAGGAGGAAACGGTGTTGTTGGAAGGGGTTAAGGCTAAGTGGGAGGAGGAGCTAAGGGTGGCATTGGCAGGGTTGTGGTGTGAGATGTTGGCACAGACTGAATGCCTCAATCTCGTGTGTGAGGCTGGGGTTGATATTAATTAAAGGTGGTGCCTAGGGCGCACCTGACTAGGTCGAGGATAAGCCAGTTGTTTGAGGGGGTGGAGGGCACTTGCGAGCGGTGTGGGAGGGGTCTGGCCAACCATGTACATATGTTCTGGCCCTTCCTGAAGTTGGAGAAATTTTGGGGGTGGTTTTTCAGCACCATGTTGCCGATCTTGCACTTGGATTTGGAGCCCAGTCTACTGGACTGGAGGCCATATTTGGGGTGTTGGAGCTGCCGGAGCTAGCCTTCACCTCGCTGATTGCTCGCAGGCGAGTCCTCTTGGGTGGAGGCCCAGTGCCTCGGTATGGCTGGGGGATGTGATGGGATTTTTGCATTTCGAGAAGGTTAAGCTTACCAAGAGATGGGGTCTGTTTATTCTTCATTTTGAAGAGTTGGTCACCGTCAGCTGCTAGGGTAAGGGGGGTTGTTAGGGAGGAGGGGGGCTATTCTTTGAGTCTTTTGGGATGATGGTTGGCAGAGTTGAGGAGGTTGTTCTTGTTCATAGATTATGGATTCCCTACATTGCAGAATGATGCCATTCGGCCCATCGGATCTGCACCGGCCCTTGGAAAGAGCAGCCGACGACCATACCTCCACCCTATCCCCCAACCCAGTAACCCAACCTAACTTTTTTTAAAATAATTTTTATTCAAGTTTTTCAATAACAAATTTTCTCCCCACAATTTAAAACAAACACCAACACAAGAAAAGAACTTACCCCCCCAAATAATAAAAAACCAACAGCAATACAAGAAAGAAGAAAATAACAACATAGCAAACCCACCGCTGCAAAAACAAACCCCCTAACCATCCCCAAACCCCCCCCCCCACAAAGTTGCTGTTGAGACCGACCACTCTCTACCCTTCGCCAGGAAGTTGAGAAAGGGCTGCCACCGCCGAAAGAACCCCTGTACCGACCCCCTCAGGGCAAACTTCATCCTCTCCAACTTGATGAACCCGGCCATGTCGTTGATCCAGGCCTCCGAACCCGGGGGCCGCGTATCCCTCCACTGTAACAGAATCCTGCGCCGGGCTACTCGAGACGCAAAGGCCAGAATGCCGGCCTCTCTCGCCTCCTGCACTCCCGGCTCCGAAGCTACCCCAAAGATGGCGAGCCCCCAGCCCGGCTTGACCCTAGACCCGACCACTTCCGACAAAGTCCCCGCCACCCCCTTCCAAAACCTCTCCAAGGCCGGACAAGCCCAGAACATATGGGTGTGGTTCGCCGGGCATCCCGAACACCTCCCGCATCTGACTTCCCCTCCGAAGAACCGGCTCATCCTTGCCCCTGTCATGTGAGCCCTATGCAGCACCTTCAGCTGAATTAGGCTGAGCCGTGCGCAAGAGGAGGAGGAATGCACCCTCTCCAGGGCTTCCGACCACGTTCCATCTTCAATCTCTTCCCCTAGCTCTTCCTCCCACTTCGCTTTGAGCTCTTCTACTGAGGCCTCCTCCTCCTCCTGCATCAGCTGCTAAATAGCCGAGATCTTTCCTTCACCGACCCACATCCCCGAAAGCACCCTATCTTGCACCCCCCTTGGCGGCAGCTGCGGAAACTCCGCCACCTGCCTTTAACAAATGCCCTTACCTGCATATACCTAAAAGCGATCCCGGGGGGAGATTCCACTTCCCCACCAGCTCCTCCAGAGTCGCGAACTTCCCATCCAGGAAGAGGTCCCCAAACTGTCTGATGCCTGCCCTGTGCCAACTCCCAAATCCCCACCCGTTCTCCCCGGCATAAAACAGTGATTGCCCCGTATCGGGGCCCAAACTGAGGCCTTCACTTCCCCCCTATGACGCCTCCACTGTCCCAAGATTTTAAGGGATGCAACCACCACCGGACTCGTGGAGTACTTTGCCGGGGGGGAGTGGAAGCGGGACCGTCACCAAAGCCTCCAGACTCGTACCCCCACAGGATGCCAACCCAACCTAACTTTATGGACACTAGTGAGATAGCTTGATCTTGGTTTCGGACAATGCTCGGCACAACATCGAGGGCCGAAGAGCCTGTTCTGTGCTGTACTGTTCTCTGTTCTAAGGGTCAATTTAGCATGGATAATCCACCTGACCTGCACGTCTTTGGACTGTGGGAGGAAACTGGAGCACCCGGAGGAAACCCACACAGACACGGGGACAACGTGCAAACTCCATACAGACAGTCACCCGAGACTGGAATTAAACCCGGGAGCTGTGAGGCAGCAGTGCTAACCACTGTGCCACCGTGCATTGTTTTGTTTCATGTATAAAATGTTAAAAACCGAATTAAAATATTTTTTAAACAAAGAAAGTGAGGTAAATTAAGAAGTAATGATCGGGTGGCACCAAACTTTGATTTCGAATGATCATGGGTAGGGAGCGCTGAAGGAGGTCAGGGGTATAGCAGATTTGACAATCTTAAAAGGGAGTGGCATAAGTTGGGAGCAACACAGAGGAAATTTGTGTCGGAGAAAAGTTCAAAGAAGGCACTTAAATCAGAAATACACTCCCCGGATGTCCTAATTGGTATAATCACCATTCAACCCAGTAAATCCCAAATCCCACCGTCGCTTGTGCTGAGTTAGTTGATACCAACTCGGGATGATGTCAGAGTGCGTAATGTGGGAAATCATTCAGAAATCCTGCTCCTGATTGCTATCCTGTGGCCCCTCCTATCAAAGTTGTTTGAAGACAGGTTTCAACTCATTTGGGAGTCTCGCCATAGTTGTCTAGTTTGCCGGCATGCACCGTCTGGGCTGCTGTGTGTTGAATACCTGTGTGGATTGCTGTTGGCGGCTGCGAAACCTAACGTCAGACACTCAGCTATTCATGAAGGAGAGGAAACTGGGGACAAACGAGTGATGGGAAGTTCTTGCTTGATCAGATTTGCTAATTCTATCAGAGCAGTAGGTATCCAGTTGTACATTCTAGCTTGTGTCTTTTCCTGGCACCTGCTGGTTTAGGAACCTAGGTGTGGCAGTATGCGTGTACACACATGTTCACTCACTTCAAAATGTAACTTTGTTTCTCAGGTGCAAAAAATTGAAAGAAAGAAGAGACGGAAAAAAGAAACCGACATTGTAAGTAGAACGTGTTCTGATTCCCAGTCAGATTTTCAGTTTTGACAAAGTCCTTGCGTTCTGTTAGCAAGTACAACTCCACCCCTTTCCAAACTGAGCTGGCTATCCTCCACCAGGCACTTCTTCAGGTATTTGACACTATTTTGTGGGGATTGGTCGTATTCTTCAGTTAGAATTGTCCTTTACAAACCACACCAGCCTCACTATGTGTGGAGTCCCAGTCCCGTCACCTTATCAATAGACTTATTTTCATAAGAGGAAACACAAAAACTGGAGCAGCTCCAGGGAGACAAAATAACCGCAAGTGGAAAGGAAAATTCACAAAAGCATCAAACCCATTAGAGAGCATAATTTGAATGCTACTGTTATTTTCAAAATGTGAAGTATATGTCCATGTAAATCCAGATCTCCTCCTGTCTGTGCTTTCTTTAAACCACCCTCCTCTTAACTGCCCAATAATAGATAACTGAAGTATTTAGGTAATTGTCGAGTAATCAAAAGTGCTGCTAATAAAACTTCAGATTTCTAATATTCCCAGGTTACAGTGACCCTACCTACAGCAAATATCGCTTATGATCACATTCCTGTTTTGAGCATCCTGTCTAATTTCCGGACTGACATCTAATATTAGCACCCAGTATGCGACTGAATTGACCATGTGTCATCCAATAATTTTTGTCCTCGGGGACATTCCTATTATCTCCTGTAACATGCTTGCTGAGTAATATGGGGAATTATAAATTTGTGTTTATTTAGTCGTTTATTTGACTCATTCACAAAATGCTAATTATTTCTGGGACATACTTGTTTGAGTGCATGTAAAATACCAACTGGACGGAGCGTTAGACAGACACTACCCACCAGCTCAGATGGGTTTAATTGAAGTTTGACCTTGCTTGTTGGATTTCCTGTCCTATGGCTGTTACCACCTCGTTTTTCACATGTCCTGCATTTGTCACTTAGTGTTTCCTCTGAGTTTATTTAGCTGCTGCCTTGGGAAAAGTTGACACTGTGGCTGCACCTACACCTCGGGGACCGCAGCAGTTCAAGAAGGCAGCTCACCACCACCTTCTCGAGGACAACTAGGGGTTGGGCAATAAATGCTGGCTTAGTCAGTGATGCCCACATCCTGTAAATGATTTTTTTACAAGCATTTGTTGTTCAGCCAGTTCTGATTTTTCAAGAATAGTTCAGCTCATTCTACTTGTGTTACAGTCAAATTGTAGCACTGTCTACAGGGCATTTAGATAGAGTAAACGGCATGTTTTCAAAAAGGATTTTATGTCTTGATTTAACAACTCAAACCGGCAGACGTTCTTGGTGATTTATTGCTTGCAGCGGCTTTCAAAATAAGTCCCATCCGCTTTTCTGAATTATTTTGAAATAATTTATTTTGCAGGAAAAATGCTAGATTAGTTATGTAGGATCTTCTTCATTTGAATATAATGCTTTAAAGTGGTGTAGGATGCAGGCTAATTTGACCTTTTATGGTGTTAACTTTTGAGTGTTATTGGAGCTGCACCCATCGAGGCAAGTCAAGGGAATATTTCAGCACACTTGTAAATTATGGAAAAGTTACTGTATTGAAACAGGATGACTAAACTACTGTTAAGATGAAGTGAGGTCACACCTGTAACGTAACTTGTTTGTGGGTTAACTTTAAAAGCCCAATGTTTGATTTTGTGTTTCTGGGGTTGAATATATTCTGACATTCAGTTTATGTTGAAATAGTACAAATATGAAGTATATTTTAATGTTTATGGGTGTCTGTTGTAGAAATCGCCCTATTCCCTCTGTCATATTTATGTAATTATAGTTCCAATGCAGTGGGTGTAGGATTGATTTTCTATTGAGGTAATAGGAATGACGCATGCAATTTTTTAACCAACATTACAATCCCAAAAATAGGAATGATTTTTATGCACCAGATATGTTTGATTGCAGGTGGAGGAGTACAATGGTCACATTTTCAAATCGACACAGTACAGTATTCCCACCTACTGTGAGTGCTGCTCCTCTCTCATCTGGATCATGGACAGAGCCTATGTCTGCAAGTGTAAGTTACTGGAGATAATACATCAGAATTTAGGAGAAGGCAAATCCTTTTGGATCTCACAAATCCGTATATTTTAAAAAATAAATTTCTCCTTCCTCGTTGTATCCTCGGTTCTTTCCCAACATATTCCCTGGTCTGCTTTTATCCTAGCAATGTAGTTAACTGACTCCAAAGGATCATTTGTACAGTCAACAATAACCCACTGTCCTTTCCTGGTAACTCATCAACTAATTTCCTAATTCTATCACCATTGGATGGAACTATTCCTTCGTTTCACCTGATAACCGAATATTTAATTGTGTATAATTTTATCTGGATGGATGCATGCGGGGTAATGCCCCAAGCATCTCATCAGATGTTGGGGAATGATTATACGGTTTGTGGTCCGTTTAGACACGGTCTGGTCAAATGAATTAAAACATCTTTCAAAATTGGCTTGTGATAAAAATGCCTTTATACATGTCCACCTACATTATACATGTAATTTTGTGACTTCCCCATCTTTTTTCAGTGTGTAGGTATGCTTGCCATAGGAAGTGCTGCTTGAAAACCACTATCAAATGCTCCAAAAAGGTAAGGAGTCTTGAATTAGTACAGCTTCAGAAACCATTTTGTGGTGGGATCATATTCATCAACTTCAGACCCATCTATTGTTACATTTTAAAAAGTTGAAATCTAAGAAAAGAAGCCTTAAATATAGCCGATTGCATAAAAATATATAATTACAAAGAATGTTCAGGGGTATACCTAAGATTCCTTTACTTGCATTTGAAGTTGGCCGAAGTGTGTGGGTCGTATCAGTAATGGACTTGAGAGTCTTGGGTTCAAATCCAACCTTGATTGATGAATGGGAGAGTCTCTTCTTTCCGATGATTATAAGTGAAATTATTTTGGACAATTTTGATTTTGTTCACATTGACTCCGAACATAAAACTGCACCAATTTGGCACTGGCCAGTGTATAAGGATTTGCCCTCTAAAGCAGCCTGGCAAACTAATAACATTGCTGCAATGCTGAAGGCCCATTGTAACCTTGTCATGACGACTAGGAATGGGCAACATGTGCGTCCTTGCACGGCAGACATCCTGATAAGATGTTTGTAAAGGGTTGTGTTCAAGGCGCAGTGCTGCATGGAGGCCTGGGAGTTCAGTGTGCTCCCATCCTGGTTCCTGGTTTCCACAGATTGGGATGTATAAATTCTACAAATGCTGGCCTAACCAGCGACTCCCACATCCCGTAAATGAATGGGGGAAAAACAGCTGGGGCGCTCGAATAACAAAGAAAACTTGCTTTTGGCTGCCATTGTCTCACGTTTGTCTTCTCGTTCATGTTCAGTACGACCCTGAGCTGTCGTCGCGGCAGTTTGGAGTGGAAGTCTCCCGACTTACCAACGATGAGCGGTCAGTTCCGCTGGTGGTGGAAAAACTGATCAACTACATTGAGATGCATGGCCTGTACACCGAGGGAATCTATAGGAAGTCCGGATCAACCAACAAAATCAAGGAGCTCAAACAGGGCCTGGACACAGGTAAGGAAGACCCCCCCCCCCAAGCCAGGAACATTGGCAGGTTACTGCAGCTCAGTTGGATGGAATTGGCTGTGCAGTGGCGAATGGCTATGTCTAAACGTAACACTGAATGGGACAAATATTTAATACAGTAAAATGAATATCTCTGTACTCAAGTTTTGTGACTGTTACTAAGGGTCATAACTAACATTATTTATGGTAATAATGACGGGGTACGTTTTTGACCCAGCAACAATGATAGATAATTCTGGAATACCCCTCCTAAAAGCACTATGGAAGCACCTTTCCCATTTGGACAGCATGTTCAAGGAGGTTCAATGGGGCTGGTTTAGCTCACTGAGCTAAATCGCTGGCTTTTAAAGCAGACCAAGCAGGCCAGCAGCACGGTTCGATTCCTGTACCAGCCTCCCCGGACAGGCGCCGGAATGTGGCGACTAGGGGCTTTTCACAGTAACTTCATTGAAGCCTACTCGTGATAATAAGCGATTTTCATTTTCATTTCATTCATCATTATCCCCTCAATGACAACCAGGGGTGTGCAATATAAATACAGGCTTTGCAGGAAGATCTACATCCCAAGAATGATTTTTTTAAATGTGGGACTTGGATAGTTCACCTTTCTGTTTGGGGGACTGTAAAAGCTACCTGTGATTTCTCTTTCGGGACTGACTGGGATTTCTTCCTGCAGATGTGAATAGCATGAATCTGGACGAGTATAACATTCATGTCATTGCCAGTGTTTTCAAACAGTGGCTGAGGGACCTTCCTAATCCTCTGATGACCTTTGAACTCTACGATGAGGTTCTGCGAGCAATGGGTAAGCAAGAGTTATGTCCAGTGAATCATAGAAATGAATTCAGCCATTTCAGCAGCGTGCAAAGTAAGTGGGGGGGGGGGGGGGGGGGGGGAGGAATTATGCTAGTAGCCTGTCTTTTCTAGTAGTGTAATATTTAGCTGGTGTTAAATTCTGTCTGTATTCAGTAAAATAAATGTGTCTGTGGCCTGAAGTGTTGGGCTGGATTCTCCGTTTGAGAGGCTAAGTGCTGAGGCTGGGACTGAATGGCAGGTGTTTCACCGTTCCGATGGTGGCGCTGGCCCTGGAGCAATTCAGGACATGCTATTGGGCCAGCACTCGCGCTATGTGGAACTAGTGCAATTCCAACTGTCGCGGTGTCAGATTCGCTGCGGTCGGGGTTGGCGCCCGAGAACCTGACAAGCTGGAGCTGCATAAAAACACTCCGCTCCCCACGCACTCTCATTCTAGCCAAGAGGATGCCACCCCGAAGAGTGGCCCCGATCTTCGAAGATGCGGAGCTGGAGATACTGCTAGATGCAGTGGAAGAGAAGGGCAACACCCTGTTCCCTGGGGTGGGTAGGTGGCTGCCACCGGCCGAAGTCAGCTGGTTGCAGGTGGCAGAGGCCGTGGGTGCCATGAATTGCGTCTGGAGATTGGCAGTTGCCGGTGTTGCGTACTGAGGCTGTTGCAGCAATGCCGTCGCCATGGGGGATGCTGGTGTAGAGTGCCGAGACATCCATTGTGACGAGGAATGTTCCTGGTTCAACTGGTCCATGGGTGCTGGGTTTCTGTAAGAAGTCTGTCGTGTCACGGCAGAAGCTGGGCGTTCCTTGTACGATGGGTTCCAAGATGCCCATGGGATTAGGGAGGCAGGTCAGGTGTTGTTCATGTGTTGGTGCAGACCCGATGGGCTGAAGGTCCTCTTTGGCACTGTATTTTCTGTAATTCTGTGATCTGATGTTACTTCTCTTCCCCCCCTGTGTCTCCATTCTTCCTGAAAGGCTTCTTGTTACTGATGTCAACAACCCTCTTGTATCACATCTCAATCGTCAATTCTTTTTGAGTGTCAGCAGGTTACTCGACATGAGGTATCGGGGAATCCGTTCTACTGCTCTAAATTCGGCTGAACTTTACATTCACACAACATCCACATGTGCGCTTCCTCGCTGAAGTTGCATGATCAGGAATGGGAATTTTGGCTCGTTGTCCTCTTCCCCAACCCACATGCTAAAGCTAATTGTAACATCCGACTGGCGCTTTAGTTGATTAGCAAACCCACAAAACAGGAATCCTACTTGGAACTCTCTTGCTCTGTCTGGTTAAGCATTTCAAAATACAAGTAAATGATATTGACCAGAATTACAAATTGGCATTAAGTCTCGGTGTTTCTGTTGCTGCCATGTGATTAAACTGTGGCTTTGGGTGAGGTAAAAATATTTTGTGCAATCACAGGTCTACAAGACAAAAAGGAAATAATCCGGGGAGTGTACTCCATAATTGATCAATTGTCCCGGATTCACATCAATACTCTAGAACGACTCATCTTTCATCTCGTACGGTAAATACTTAATTAATGCGCATTAAGTTTCTAACAAAAGTAATTCTGCAGTTCAGGGTTGGTGGGTTTGCACTCCAGTCTTTCCTGCATAGCTGAAAGAGGAAATTGTGTAGATATTTTTTGAGTTCTGGATCCAGTTCATATTTGTGCATATGATAGACTATTGATTAAAAGAAAATCTATCCACATTTGAGCGAATTCAGTTTACGTGAGGAGGGTCTGTCAGACAATTTCTTACAGAATGCCAACCGTACTGCCTTCCAATTGTTCATCTAGTTGTTTCTAAACTCAGTCCAGTGCCTGGGCCTCAATACAGGTGAACGATCAACTGCTGAAAAGTGTTTCAAGTGCTTTATTATCACCACCTTCGCCCTTTCAATTCGAGGGATAGATTTCCACTTGAACGTCGTTCGAGTCAAACAGAAAGCAATGATTAGGTGCTGAAGTAATTTTTTTTTATTTTAATAGAAATATATTTACCGAAATTAGAGCAATAAATACCTGGTTCAAAGACTGACGTGGGAGAAGTGACACAGTTTTTAAAAATAAATTTAGAGTGCCCAATTATTTATTTTTTCCAATTGAGGGGCAATTTAGTGTGGCCAATTAACCTACCCTGCACATCTTTGGGTTGTGGGGGTGAGACCCACGCAGACACGGGGAGAATGTGCAAACTCCACTCGGACAGTGACCCGGGACCGGGATCGAACCTGGGACCTCGCTGCCGCAGTCCCAGTGCTAACTACTGCGCCACATGCCTCAGAAGTGACAGAGTTGACTAATTCGCACAAATGTTTGTCTTTGCCCCCCTTATTTAACTTTCTAGAATTGTACTACAAGAAGATACCAACCGGATGTCCTCAAATGCACTGGCCATCGTTTTTGCTCCATGCATCATTCGATGTCCGGACACCACTGACCCATTGCAAAGTGTTCAAGATATTTCAAAAACCACTGCGTAAGAATGTTTTTCATTTCGTAATGTCAATTCTGACATTTTACAAAAAGGTTATCATGATACAATGTTGAAGCAAGTTAGTTATGGGAGAAAGTTTGGGAGTAAGAGTTGCTCAGGTTGACCCCTTGTGCTGGTAACTGATGCAGTGGAAAGAGGAAAAACCTTTTCACCCAGAGAGTGGTGGGAGTTTGGAACTCGCTGCCTGAAAGGGTGGTGGAGGCAGAGACCCTCGTAACATTTAAGAAGTATTTAAATGTGCACTTGCGATCCCAGGGCAGACAAGGCTGGGAAATGGGATGAGAATAGTTGGGTGGTTGTTTTTGTCCGGCGCAGACCCGATTGGCCAAAGGGCCTTTTCTGTGCTATATGACTCTATGACTATAAGCAAACTGTTCCCTGGCTTCCCAATATCAGTGCCACCTTGATGATGCAATTTCTTTTATTTCTTGTTGGGAAATGATGGTGGCAAGGAGATATCTTAAAGTGAATAGACAAATTTAAGTGAAGTTCAAATACAAAGGGATATCAGTTTGAAATGAGGTTGGGAGTTTAAAAAAATAATAACTGGTTAGTTTTTTTGCCCAGCAGTTTTGAGTTGCGGAATAAGTTACCAGGGAAGGCCAATGGAATAAGACAATCTAAATGGATTTTTTAGTCAGTGGATTGTGTTTCTGCAGCTAATTGGGTGGTCGAGAGGTAGTGAAGAGGTATATAGGTTGAGTCAATCTGATTAAATGCAATGCGATTTACTTCTTTTCCCTGTTCCTGAACATTCTTGTATTCTTTTACCAGATTTATATTAAACACATACTTCTGCAAACCTCTTTCTCGTTCCCTGTAGGTGTGTGGAATTAATTATTATGGAGCAAATGAACAAGTATCGAGCACGGCTGAAGGACATCAACAGCCTGGAGTTTGCAGAGAACAAAGCCAAGAACAGATTGTCGCTCATTCGACGCTCAATAGTAAGATCCTACTTAAACCTGGGCCTGTGACACCACTATCCTGTTCATTGCTCTTCCTGCAGTGATTGGATAACTATCATGCATGATAAGAAATGTTACAACATAGTTGTATATGCACAGAATTCCATTACCTTTGGAATTCTTGTACATTCAGACTGTCTGTATGCAACATTGGGCGGTACATTGTTCTCATTTTGTCTATCTGAATGTTACGTCTCTTTGCTGCATCCCACTGTGGTGCTGATTCAGCATGTATATCTGTACTCGCTGTTCTGTGAGCTTCATGTCAATTCGTCTTTGTGTTTGAGGCCATCGAAGATTGAGTGGTACCTGGTTTAGTTTAATGGTCTCATGCTGGTTCCCATATCTGTGTTTGAGAAGGGACACAGAGTACAAAGTGGGAGTGAATGCTGTTTTGTGACACTGAATATGTCGAAAGCTCAAGGTATAATTACTGCTTCACAGTGATGTTGTTATCTGGGATTAGGTCCCAAACTGATTTCTGACTACCTTGGCTGGGCAAATTTATACCGCTTGCATTTGACGTCTGATAGCATGTGGAGTATAAATCCAGTGTGGTGTACACTATTTAAAAAGCGGCCATGGGATGTATTGATCCTCTTGGACTCTTTATGAATAACATCAGTTTGTTCCTGTTGACTGAATTATATGTGTTGCATATGTCCTATAACTGCAGCATTAAGCATGAGGTACAGGGAGATATCTGTAGACCAGCAAATAGAGGCTAAGCTTTAACACAAATAAGACGGCTCAGTCAATTCTTTAATATGGCGATTAAACAAACTGAAAGGTGCTGTCTTTCATATAGTAGGTTTGGTTTTCCTCATTTTTTTGATGCAGCTCAGTTTCTACTTCAAATGTCTTTCCCATCTTTCCCTTTTTTCTATCAGACATGGCTGAAAAGTGGCATTTTCTTTTTGTGCATCTACATGTCTCCTTGACAATTCATTTTGCTTGTTGCTGTATTCTGTTATAATTGAGTTAAACGGGAAGTCAGGGTCAATCACATGACCTGTTTGGACAAATTCTTAAATGGCCTTGACTCTCAATTGTCCATGGAATAAATGTACTGCTTGACTGCCTGGAGTAGTGCTACCCCTGTGGAGGTATGGCAAATGGAAAGTGCCAGGTTGCCTGAATCGTAAACTTTATGAGGAGTATGTGAAGCCAGGAGAAATAGTTTCAAACCACTTGTAAGATTTTTAAAGCTAAGTTTAAGCATTTATTTTATTTTTTTAAAAAGGAAAAAAAAACATTTTAAAATATAACATTAGAGTAGCCAATTCTTCTCTCCCAATTAAGGGCCAATCCACCTACCCTGCACCTCCTTTTGGGTTATGGGGTGAGACCCATGCAGATACGGGAGAATGTTCAAACTCCACACGGACACTAACCCCAGGCCGGGATTCGAACTTGGGTCCTCGGTGCCATGAGGCAGCAGTGCTAACCACTGTACCATCGAGCCGCCCTGAAAAAAAGCTTAAAGAGACGCGGTTACATTTACACAGTTAACAGTACTTCTACAAACACTTATCAAAATATTTCTGCCTAATTAACTCAAGCTGAGCATCCCTTTTAGACAACAGTCCTCATCGATTACTGAAAAATCCACTCTTGTTATAGGGGAAGTCTTGCACAAGGTTCTCTCACTCTTACTTGCGCGAGCACAAATTTCCATATTGGGTGCTGAAGAAGGCTGTAAGCTAGTGAATAAAGGGATTGATTGCTCTTTTTGGAGACTGGAGTACATTATGGACCTATAAAGTTCTATGTGTGTACATGAGTAAGGCAGTATGATCTTGTATTTAAATGTAAGGTGGGTATTTTTACATCCGTCTTTACTTATTTAGTCTCATTTGATGTGTGCAGTTTTTTTCAAATGTCTTGATTCAGTTCTGGACTTGCAGAAGCTCCTTTGTCCAGGACAGCAGCAAGATCAATTGTCTTTTTTTTTTAAGCCAGATGTTCGATTTCTGATTTAGGTCAGTAATGTGGGGCAGCACGGTTACGTAGTGGGTTAGCCTTGCTGACTCACAGCGCTGAGGTCCCAGGTTTGATCCCGGCCCTGGGTCACTCTCCTTATGGAGTTTGCACATTCTCCCCGTGTCTGTGTGGGTTTCACCCCCCCCAACCCAAAAAAATGTGCAGGTTAGGTGGATTGGCCACTTTAAATTGCCCCTTAATTGGAAAAAAAAAAGAATTGGGTACTCTAAATTAAAAAAAAAAAGGTCTGTAATATATAATATTGCGCAACTCTTTCATTTGAAGATGGAATCATTCTATCTGTCTGACTTTTTCAGATGGTAGTTCTTGTCCCTCCATCAGTTTTAATTGTTTCAAATCACCCATTACATTACTGTCTTTGCACGCTGATTTGCACGTTACCTGTTGGATGTTTAACTGTTGCGAGATTGTATTTCCAAACATGGCATACACTTAACTTTTGGAGGATTGAATGATTATTTGCAAAAAATTACCATTGTGTGACAATAGAAATTCCTAAATTGGGGCACTAATACAATTGGTTTTATGTTTAATAATGTAATGAAGAGTTTAGCGCCTTTGACCTCGGGCATATAAAGGATCTGCCAAACAGTCCCTAGTGTGTGTATGAGATAGTTGATCTCAGATCGTTTGGGACTTGGGGAGCCCTGGATTTGGTAGGTTAAGGGTCAGTGAGACTTTTCATTGCTAATTGTTAGCCAGTGACATCTGTTAATGAGTATACATGCAACCATCAGGTTAGCCAGAATCAGGCTTGGCGAAGATTCCCTCTACAGTTACGTAACCGATTCACCGTGACGATCCTGTGCCTACACATGAAGTTTGACCATTTGATTGAGCTACCAATGGAAACCCAGTGACTGTAGAAATGCACTCAAACAAATGCTGTTCATTTCAGACAAAGGAAGAGTTAAACTGGGGATAAAATCATAGACTAGTTACACCGCATAAGGAGATAATTTGGCCTGTCCTGCTTTGCCAGGTGTCCGCACAAGCAACTCTCCTCGTCCCACTCCCCTGTCTGCTCTCTTTAGAGCTGCAATTTCTTTTTCTTCAGAAAATTACCCAAAGGCATTTGTGAATGCTGAGGTTGATATGCTTCCATTAAACACTCCAGCAGTGCATTCCAGATCCTAATCACTCACTGGGATTGGAAAGGACATAAAATAAACTGCTTTATGCGACTTCCAGAATGAAAACAATTGATACTTAAATTTAATCGGGAAGTTATGAAGCTCTTAACTAACCCCAGACAAAACACATTCCTTTCCTGCTGTCTGCATGCTCCTGTTGAATGCATGATCAAACTAACCTGATCCTCTACTTTTCGTGTTCTTTTCCACTATAGAAACCGGTTATAATAGCGGTTAGATTCATGAGCATCAATCGCAGTTCGATCCCGGTAGGTATTTCTCTCCCACCATATCACCAATTCCTGTCCATGATGCCATTCATTACATGATGCTCTACCCCAAGCTCAGGGAGTGATACAGTTGTGTGTTGACTCGGAACAGAATAGAGCTTATGTCGATTTAAGTATTCTTCAGTTTAGTTGACTGCATTGCTGCTTGTGTGGGCTGTTTCAGGAATTACACTTTGTGACTATTTTAACCATCGGAGTTTGGTTCAGCTACAGCATGAACGGGCTATAAAATGGTGCCTAGACTCTGATATTATCCAGTAATCTCTAAAGTGATGGTTCTACACCAGCTACTGTAGCATTCTCACTTTTCTATTGAGTTCCAAATGGTAACTTTCTACATGCAAAATCCACATGAGCAAGAAGCCACTGCACCAACAAAGAGACTAGTTAATGTCATCAGTATGATTTCCTGTAAAATATGAATGTGTGAACACCAAAAATATTTGACTTGAATGGACTAGAGGGGAAATCTGTACTTTTCAGAGTCATTTCACCATAGAAACTAGCAATCCTTCGTATTCTTAACACCGTCATTTGTACAGGGGTCTGTACTGATCTCTGTATATGCATATACATAATGGGTTAATGTGTTGTCAGTACAGTCAGATGATCACTAGAGGGCAACACTAACAGGGAGTATATAAGCAAGCTCAATCTGTTTTCCCGCTCTCTTCAGGGTGTGTTCTAGCTAGAGAACAGAAGTGTGCTAAGCTCAAGAGTGTAAAGTTTTATATTCATTGTTAATCTAATTCAATTGTGTTTAATTTGATTACTAGTAAAAGTATTAAAGAAAAGAGCTCAAGTAAATTAATTTGTTACTCAATAAATAATTTGTCATCACTGGAAGATGTTGAGTGTTCATCATCAAAGTTAAGTTTAACTCAGCAAAACAAATGACTAACTTATATTACTCCCAAGTAATATAACATGCTTCCAGGAGTAGCAATATAATAGAACATGGTCAGTAATCCATTCCTTATACTTTGATCTTTTGGATAGTTGAACAAAATTCTAACAGGAAATCATAATTAGTTGTGCTCTTCAGTGTAAATGTCCTAAAGATTTTTTTTCTCAAGAACATGTACATTCAGTGGTAGAAAGCTTACACTAATTCATGCCATCTTAATTCACTGTATAGGCATATTTACAGCCTGTGTTTGCTTACTTGTCACATTTGTCAGATAAGTATGGCTGTGTATAATTGTTGCTCAGAACTTATTCTGGATTAAGTGGTAACTAAAAGTAGTCAGTTTAAGACCAGGAGACATAGCAGCAGAATTAGGCCATTTGGCCCATCAAATCTGCCCCACCATTCGGCCCATCAAATCTGCTCCGCCATTTAATCATGGCTGATCTGTTTCTCATCCCCATTCTGCCTTCTCCCCATAACCCCTGACCACCTTATTAATCAAGAACTGATCAATCTCTAACCCAGAATCAATTTACACATTTCATTGCTTAAATGAGAGTGATGATATATGCCCAGCAGAAACCCATAAAATGAGCTCTCAATATTTAAATTTACTACCAATTTTGTGGCTTTGTAAGAATAAAATGACCGTACAAGTTCAGGAAGGCATGTGTTCCCTGTCGGTCTGTTTGAGAAAGGCAGTGTGTAACTGAGCCATACAGACCAAGAAGATAACCAATTTGAATTTCAGTCTGCTGGGCAGCCGCTGGAGTGTTCAGGACCCTTGTACAACCCTGCGTTAGAGAGCTGAAAACTCAGTTCTTTCCACTCCTGAGCCTTATCCTGTGACTTCTGCTGAATCGTGCATTTATGCAATCTGCTCTAAATCAGCTGTGACCCTTGCGGCAACAGGGTGCTGAGACACTGGCTCCAGACATTGCCAGTTCTGTATAGATTAACAATGACCCAAAAATCCATTTGTGTCTTCCCTGCTGTCTGCCTAGCTGAATCTGACACGTTTACCTGAGAGCTGTTGCTGGCTGCATACAACATATGCAGGTCAGCAGCAGTAATATGGCACAGAACCAACATAGAAGCAGTCCTGCCAAATTTGTTCAGCTCCAGGACCAATGAGTGTATTCAAGTCAGTCCTTATATGTTTCAACAGAGATTGTCTTTTTATTTAAAGATTTGTATTTGTGGCAAATCTCTTTGCACAGCAAGATATTACATAAAGTGGTAGTAGGGTGGCACGGTAGCACGTTGGTTAGCGCTGTTGCTTCACAGCGCCAGGGACCCGGGTTCTATTCCTGGCTTGGGTCACTGTGTGGATTTTGCATGTTTTCCCCGTGTCTGCGTGGGTTTCCTCCGGGTGCTCCGGTTTCCTCCCACAGTCCCAAAAGACGTACTTGTTAGGTGAATTGGACATTCTGAATTCTCCCTCAGTGTACCTGAGCAGGCGCCGGACTGTGGCGACTAGGGGATTTTCACAGTAACTTCATTGCAGTGTTAATGTAAACCTACTTGTGACACTAATAAAGATTATTATTATTAGATCTTTGAACTCCACTTTTTTGTTTCACTTTAAGGGACTTTTAAAACATTAGCAATCTCAGTAAATGATATAATCAGGTTTTAAAATGCATAATTGAATTTACGTGGCCTCCCTCCTTGAATAAAAGGCAAACTTCTGTGAGTCAGCTGCCAGCCCAACAATGAAAATCCAACTAGTGTTGAATTTGAGGCAACCGTTGGTCTTAATAGGTTCTGAAAATGTCTAGTGTTGCTTTGCAGTAACTTGTTCCAAGCAGAGAAGAGCCACATCGCACTTGTCATTCCCAGAACATTTTCTAGCTGGCTTCTCAAAGCCATTGCCAAAGTTATTATTTGGATGGCCACCAGTGTATCCATCTTTCAATCAGACCCTTCATTTTAGAATGGGATCTCTGTCAATCAGCCCATTAAAATTGGACTGCAAGTTCTCAGTTTTTCAAATATGTGTGATTTTGAAGAAGTGTGGTCTCAGATGCAATCTGCGAAGAGATTTGACAAGTTGCGGTATGAATTTCTGCTCCTGGCAGTTAATTCTGCACGTTCATGGTGAAGTGGGGAGATTCAGATGATTGTATTTCTCTTCAAATATCATTAGCCTGGCCTTGTCCATTTTTGGATTAGGCGAGAAAAAAAAGCACAATACATTTGTGTAACAAGCTAAATGCTATGCAGCCTTGTATCTTGCCAGCCTGTTTATGGATGGGTAATAAGAGTTGGTTGCTTGACCTGATGGCATATAGTCCGAAGATGTGCAGGTTAGGTGGGCTTACGGGGATAGGATGGGGGTGTGGGGCTAGGTTAGGTGCTCTTTCAGAGGGTTGACGCAGACTCAATTGGACAAATGGCCTCCTTCTGCAGCGTAGGGATTCTATGGAAGTGTGAGAATGGGCAGTATTCTGATCAATGCCCACCAGTGGGCTGGAGATAAATTGTTGAAAGCTTGCAGTGAATCATCTTAACCCACACCATACCTGTGCCATTTCACAATCACGCTCTCGCTCTCTCTCTCTCTCTCTCTCTCTCTCTCCTCTCTCTCTCTCTCTCTCTCTCTCTCTCTCTCTCTCTCTCTCTCTCTCTCTCTCTCTCTCTCCTCTCTCTCTCTCTCTCTCGAAATGAGTTTAGTAAGAGATTTGTTGAAAATTTTTCATGTTTTCTCTTTGCCGCCCATGCAGCCGAATGGTAATAAAAAGGTAATGGTTTGTCTGTTATGTGCTTGTAAGTGATTGCCTTTTTCTGGTGATGGCTGTTCAAAAAGATGACGTCAGCACTGCAACCACTCCAGCGCATATCCTTGTCCACCACAACTAAACCCATACTTCACATACGGTCCCCAAATAATAGAGAAAACCATTCTACAATTTCAGTACCCGTTTTTACAGTTTAGTCTGAATATTGGATGGGAGGTTTTATTTCGTGCAGTTAAGATTCTCCTGGCAACTGCCTCTGATCAAAATGTACCACAGACAGAGTTGTACATTTTCCCACCTTGTTCTGATGTGACTTGCTCTGGAATACTCCCTGGGCAGATGGCACGTGAGCAGCACTGGACCCCAACCCGAATGATTTCATCGTTTTGCCTTTCAATTTAACACCAAATTTAGGTATATTCTTTGACTGTGTTGAGCAGAAACTAGAGCGAGACAAACTCATTTTACGTGGATCTTTAAAGCTGGATGAGAATTTCATCTAATCAGTCTGGATTTGAGCACGTGTTCCAGAGGTAAAAGACCATTATACTAATTAGCTGCACTGCCCAATTAAATGGAGAGGCCACTCATGAAAAGAACAGGCCAATGAGATTAAAGCTGATGGTTCTGTGATGGAATTCACACCATTACAGGCCACATGGAATGAATGGCCTTCTTTTAAATAAAAATCACAAAATATCATTTTAAAACGTATGTGTTTATTGGGTTCTTCTGTTAAGTGTGCAAATCTCATAGTTTATTAGTCACCATTCAGCCTGTGCTTCTGAGTAAGATATTGACAAGAAGCAGGCCTTTTGCTGGAGTGGAAGCTGGCTGGTCTTTGGCTCGACTGTGAGTTCAGATTTGTTGCTGAATTTCTGTGGTGTGTGCGCGTAACCGTGTGAAATGCTGGTGTTTTCCTTTGCGTCCTTGTGACCAGTACCACAGCGGTGAGTTAGTGAGATCTGAATTGAGAAGAAACCTTGCTTTCCGAATCTTCAGGTTATGCTGGAAAATCGCATTGTCTGAACTCCTGATTCAAGAAGCCATCCTGTGATCACGGCACCTTCCACCTCTGGTGCCTGTCTGTCACAGCAGTGATCCAGGACCATCCCCAGCTGAAGAGCTTGACCTTGTCTGTTGCGTTTAGATTATTGATTTGCAGCTTTGGTTTTTTCAACATTCGGATGGAATCGACTGTAAGCTAATTTCTCAGCTTTTTGAGGTCAAAAACAAAACTGTTAATCATCAAAAAAAAAAAATTTTTTTGGCAAGAAGAAATAAAATATTTAATATAACATCAAAACAATTGCCCTCTCAAATTTTAATGCTAATACATGCATCTTCCTCAGTACTTCCTTCTGTCCCCATCCCATCCTAGAGGATATTTAGCTGCCTGCAGACGACATAGGTTAAGGTGCTTTTACTTTGTGGTCCTTAAGTACAGAGCGAGGAGAGATGCTTTTTAGTGGCAGCGCAATGGATGAGTACTTCATAACAGCATTGTGTAGACTTTGACATTACTGGGGTTTAGCCCGAATTTTGGAATTAATGTTTGGTGAGAGTTGGGTAGCTATCAGACTTAAGTTGAACTCTAAAACCCAGCACTTAATCAGTATAGAGTAGAAATTAAGAAGTAAACCTTCTGGTCAAGAAACCTGAGAGCAAATATAAAGGTGATATGTTGCCAAAGCTTTTCATGTTGCACTCATCGGGTCAAAGGTGGGAATGCCAAATTTCAAACAAGCACAAAAGTTTACAGCCACAGGAGAAAAGGGTGCTGATTGGTTAGCAAGGCAACTCTGATAAAGCAGGGTGTTGCCATGGAGAAGCAATGGGAAACGATGGGCTCTCTCACCACGCAGGCAATAGCAAATTGGCGCAAGGCTTAACATATTCCTTTTGCTTGCAGGGAACGGGTCACTGTGTATGGTTGTATGTCGCTTCTAGCGAGGGTTTATGAACCGCATGAACATGACTGATTATCTTGGCTATTAGCACATTCAGGATTGTTCAACAAGTGCTACCCAATTACAGAATCACATCTAACAGACATTTTGTTTTGGGATTTTCAAGGGTGGGCTGGTTGAGTACGATCTGTACTCTGACTACTTTGAACTACTGAAGGAACATGCTGTTTGTTTCGATCAACCAACCATTGGGATGTGCAGCCTCGTGTCCGTCAAGTATGAATTTCCGTGCCAGTGTGATGCCTGACTGTGTGCCTTGTTCTTTGTGACTTTACAGGGAAAGGGTCGAAACCGGCGCTCGAATTACAGCAGTCCTGGCTCTCCGGTTGGAATCCGACTGCCGTCAGTTGCGGATGTTCCTGAAGAAACCACAAGTGCCGATGAGTCACCTGACATGGACTTCACTGAGCAGCAACAGGCAGCCATGCAGCATGAGGAGAGAGTGCTAACCGAGCAAATAGAGACCCTACAAAAAGAAAAGTAAGAGACACAAAATGTTTTGGGCATCGGGCTGGTGCTGGGCCAAGCTGTGAGCCATGTGAGCGGGTGACACCTCGCACTGCAAGCTCGGCAACAACTGTGTTTGCTTCAGTTAAAACCAGGAAATAGTGCTGGCTCAGTGATTTCAACTTCAGTGCTTTTTATGAATTTGTATTATTGAATAGTGGGTGCAGTGAGTCAAGTGCATTAATATGTTCTCGGCATTACATGCGACTATGTCAATATTGCACATCATATACTCTAGTTAGATTGTTGAGTGCAGTTACTAGAGATTTATGTCATGAGGAATGTTTGTTGATTGTTATGGAGTCTCCCAGCTCCCCCATTCTTCCAATTTGCCATCCTTTCAGTTGGGGATTATTTTCCTGCCTGCAATTTGCTCTGTACTAAAGAGACATTTTCTAAGCCAAGGTCATGATTCTCAGCAGCAGACATTCAATCTCCCTACTTAAGGCTAGAAGCTTCTTTACATTTATCAGATGATGCTGACTGCTCTGTCGTACATATCCACATGCAATAAGCCAATCTTTTTTTAAAGTCTGAGAGGTATTTCTGTTCGGCTCTGGTAACTCTCCTGATTGCATGAATTCCCTGTTTTGAGATCCAGGTTGACGAACTAACATCATGGCGGGCATACCCAAACTATCACCAAGCCGAGGATGAACCCTGGTTGGATTAGGAATGAAGAGTGCAGGCGGGTGTCCCAGGAGCTGCATTAGACATAGCTAAAAATAATGTGTCAACCTTGTGAAGCTGCAACCCGTGCTGTTTGGCACGCGAGTAGTCCTAAGTAGCATGCAATAGACAGAGCTAAGCAATCTCAAACGGATCTAAGTCCTGCAATCCTGCCACATCCAGCCTTGAATGGCGGTGGACAATTAAACAACTCACTAGAGGAGGAGGCTCCACAAATATTAATGATGTTAGAGGCACCCTAAGGAATGTTAGGGGGCCCCCACATATCAGTGATGGGAGAGCCCAGCACATCAGTGAAAAATAAGACCGAAGCATTTGCAACAATCTTCAGCCTGGAGTGCAAAGCAGATAATCCATCTCCGGCTCCACGGGAGATCTCCAGCATCACCGATGTCTTCAGCTAATTCAATTCACTCCATATGATATCAAGGAACGGCTGAAGGCAGGTTACAGCAAAGGTTGTGGGCCCTGACAATATCTCGGCAATTGGTCTGAACTCCTACCCCTAGCTAGGCTGTTCCAGTAGAGCTACAGCATGGCATCTACCCAGCAATAGGGGAAAATTGCCCAGGTATGTTGTGCACACAAAAACGCAGGACAAATTCAAACCGGCCAAATTACTGCCCCTCGACATTCGATCATCAGTGGGATTGGAGTGGTGTTGATACAGAGCATATGTGTGGAGACCAAACCATCACAGCCAGTCTCCATATGCACTGAGAATTCGGTTTGCCATTCTACATGGAGATGGGCTCCACACAAGTAATTTCATTGGTTTGCTGGGCCATTGATCCTTCAAGCACTAAGTGGGAAAAGTAGTTTCAGTCTTCTGGCATAAAGAATTGACAAGTTTTATTTGTGATCATTTTCAATACATCCTCTTTAATATTTGAATAGGTACCTCCTTTTTAAAAGAAATAATTGTATCTTTCTTTAGGGAGGAACTGACTTTTGAAATGCTTGCTCTTGAACCACGAGCCTCGGATGATGAAACCCTCGAGTCGGAAGCATCTATTGGAACAGCAGATAGCTTTGAAAATTTAAATGTGGACTCCGAGGAAGCGATATCAGAACGTTCTGGTAACTGGTCCAGTTTGTATTTTCTCTTAAAATCGTTCAGCTTGTTAGCAGTTCATATTGGAAAAAAAATCTTGGTATTTTGTGCTGGAAGAGTGGAAGGATTATTGCCAAATTTCACTTAAATTTGGACTCTGTTACCTGACCAGCTGCAAGCCACTTTGAGACACTAACTGGTTATTGAGTAGGTTGGCGTGCAGCAGTAGGCAGAAAAGCCTGGGAGTGGAAAGTGGGATGGAGAGGTTGTGGGTGGGAAAATACAAATGTGGACTAGGATGGGCAAGGATAGGTTGCTAACCACATAAATGGAGGGAAGAGGTGGCAGAGTAGACAGTCTGTGAGCCCCGGAGGTGGGCAGGTAGATTGGATTGGGGTGGCAGTCAGGAGTCAGAAAGATGGGTGAGGGGGGTATTGAACATAGATCGCAGGGGTCAGTCGTGAGGAGGGGGAGATTTAACCATGGTGCCAATCACAAGGAGTGAGAAACCGGGAGTTTGAGGGCCAGTGAAGGAAAGGCACCCCTGGTATTCATTCCTCCCGTCAACTGCAGGGTTTTCTGAGCCCTGGGAAACCTGGCCCACAGCCGTTATATAAAACTCGCATGAAGCTACACAGTTTCATTGTGAAATATTTAGACTAGGGATCCACTTCTAGAAAACAGGTTTGTTGCGTACCTCAACCCATCTCCATTGAAGGCACCTTCGGTGTGTGATTGCTATTTTTGACCCTGGGGCATTAAAATTTCACCCATTGCCTAGGATTGTACAGCAGGAAAAATGGCAATTTGGATGAGGTGCCAATTAATCAGTGCCCCAAATACAGTCGGTGTCTTCAAGATGAGAAAACGCATTTACTACATCACAGTATTTAAAGATTAAATTGTTAAAAGTGAGTGAAATAGCTGTAAAAGAAACAGTCCGACAGATAACTGAAGCAACGTTTGTTTGAACTAATGCCCCTTTTTTTTTGGACAGAAAGGAGCTCAGTAATGGGCTGTGTCAGCCACCACCATCCTGAACCAGCGAACAGGCTGAGGAGGTCACAGAGGAAGAAAACTGATTCTCTAGACTCAGCTGATTCAACTGCTCATTCATCACCTTCAACGTCACTATCATCGTCTTGTCTACCTCAAGGAGGAAGGCGATTCCGTTTTCGCTCAAAATCACCTTCACCGGCATTTTACCATGTACATGACCCCACCAACAGCACCGAGCAAAGAGCAGGTGGAGATGGGGCATACAGCAAGTCGAAAGGACAAGAGGAGAGGGCACAGTTTACGAGTAGAGGTACCTTCAACCCAGAGAAGGGCAAACAAAAACTAAAGATGCTGAAGCGCTCAGCCCAAAAGCCTAAAGACATGACTGACGGAGCCTCGGGCATGGGGAAGAAGCGCAGTGCTGATCCTGATATTGGTGGTCATTCGCCACTGGTAGTATTTGGCAGCAATGAGTTCATGGTGTGAGGCCAATGATTTTCAAAGGTTTCTGTGCTAATTGGGTAGAGGTCTTTCATCCATCCCTACACATCTCCTTCCTCCTGGTTGCTGCTATATTAGTACACCACATGCAATACGTCCGATCCTCATAGATGGCATCAATGCCTCAAGGAATGACAAAGGGAAGTGATTTCTATCCATTTTGTTAAAAACCTGCCGGAAGGTTTATACTGTGGCCTTAACCATTTAACCATTGAGAAATCTCTGCACTACCTATGGTATGCAGAGAAGTTTCTGGGCTGCAGATGGATTAATTTGAACAGCTGCTGGTCCCTGTTCTTGAGAGTCGCTGAAGGTATCTGCAGCCCAGAGGAGGCTGTACTTGAAGAAGCACTTGTTGTCCAGAAATCCTTCATCCAGAAAGAGAGGACTGACGAATCTACTCATTGCAGAAGACTGAAGGAAATAAGTGGATCTAAACTGTTATCTCGTAGTCACACTCCATTGACACTTGCAGACCGAGATTGTCAATAGAGCTTATTTCAGAAATCACAAAAAAAACTAGTTGCTTACAATCAGACGCAACAGCACTTCTCACTGGGAGGCTCTGTGTCAGAACGTCCAGTAGCTACCGGGAAATGTAAGCCAAAATGTCTGTGTACAAAAATGCATTAACCATGCGTGCTATGTCTTGACATTTTTATAGGGTTTCAGGAACCACTTTTACCAGTCAAGTAATGCTGCTCCGACCTGGGTGTGTAGAATTTAGGATGCCTGGAGAAAAGGGACCAAACTGACTGGATACTGAGCTTGCAAATCAACATCTCTCTGTGCAGCAGTGGGCATGGCCCAGACATACAGTTACATTGCACCTCATCAACTGTGATGCATGATGATAGTGTAGGTAAGCCAAAACCATACTTGGCCCTGTAAATTCAGCCCAGAAGAAAATCTTTTATTGAACTTGTCAGTATTAAAAGCAAAGAGAACTTGAAGAATTTTTAGTCTGGTTTCTAAAGCTCGCTGTAAGCTCAAATGTTTTTTGTTTTTAAAATTTTATTTTATTTTAACTTTTTTTTTCTAAGAATTTTTATTTCCGTGATGTAAGATTGTAACTTCCTGTCCAAAGGGGGTGTATGTGGAGTAGGTTAGGAACAAAATTGAATGTAACAATCACTGGAACGGGCATGCTGGGCTTCTCGTAACTTATCGTATGCTCATGACTGTATATTTCAAGAAATCTGTTTGTAAAGGATATATTATCCTGTGTCATATTCTATAATAAGTACTCATATAAACTGTTCAGTAAACACAGCCCAAAGTATATGAGGTTTCTGTACAGTTTCAACTCTGTATTTTGACATTAGCAGTTAGGGTGGCCATCTTATGTATAAAGTGCAATTTGTGTAATATTTCTTAAATATATCTGTATGGTTGTAAAAACAAGTTTATGAACAATTAGCCCACAGCTTATTAAAGAGCAAGAGCTGCAAAACTCTTTTCTTGACTTTCTTATTGTGCACAGAAGAGGACCCTAAAAGTACTATTGGTCAAATCTATGGGGCCAAAATCACTGAATGCAACGAAGCATTAAAAAACAAACAAAGCCTTTATACCCCACGCATGGGGACAGGTAGATAATGCTTGACTTCATGCTCTTTCTCCGTGGGTGTGCCTGTATATCTGTGTGTATGCGTTATTTTTTTCCTAATCCCAGAACTATTCTTTAGCAGCCACAAGATGCAAGCCTAGCTAACCCGTACTACTCCCTGCCAAATCCTTCCAATTCGATCAAACGATTAACAATGACATTTTTAATTTTGCATACTTCAAGTCTTCTCTCTTCCTATCACCTCATTGCTTTACTGCTGCTGGGAAGTTGTAGTTCCTTTCACCTGGTTTTGCTGTGTCCGCTGGCATAATTTGAGAGGTGGGCAAACTTTGAGTTCCCCCTCCTCACCTGAATTAATTTCCCCATAAGAGAGTGGTTTAGCCAGAGAAAAATACATTTTTAAGAATAATAGAAATATTCATTGATACTATTTTTCAGTGAAGTCAAGGTGGGGTCAGAATCAGAAGAGCTTGTACAATGTAATTTACAGCAGGACAGAAGATAAAGACTTGGAGATGGGGAATACATCCTGCTTGATCAGAAGCATTATTGCTGCCAGGCTGCTGGAAGCTTTACTTGCTGAATTATCTCTGTTATCTCTGCCTCCACTACTCGACACCCCAGCAGACCCCCAAAAAAATCTAATCTGGAACTACCAGCTTAATATGTATTTAATTATAAACTGCTGCACTATTTGTGGCTAGTGAGTTAGAGATGCTGTTTTAGTAAACGACTGCGTAATCTCGTTCATACACCCTTTGCCAGTAAAACAAAGTTGTTAGACTGGTGGAATCTTAAGGGATTGCTCGTATTCGACAATTGCCACTTTTTAGATTTCACTTTTGCGTCGCAGGTTCTTCTGTTTTCTTGTTTTCCTCCACTTTCTCTCCTGAAGGTAGCAGTACACACTCGGGTACAGGTTCACAGGCGCTGGTCGCCTCCAGTACGTCTCCCAAGGGGACCATTTTTCATGTGCAAGCCAAGACAATGAGTGTCAGCAGACTCTTTGTCAACGGACAGACTTTACAGCCGAGCCTGATGCTGCCCTCACTCAATATCCACACGCATGCACTTTTTTTGCAAAGATGACTGGATAGCGCTCATTTTTTCTCTTCTCTCGTCCAAGGGTGCAGTGTGTAGCGTTGTTGCATCCCAACTGCTAGATCCAGCGATTGATCTGCAAACGAGTGTAAACATGCGCTTGTGGTGTGCACACACACAATCTGTCATCTTAATATTTGGTTGAAAACTAAGAGTGAAATAGCAGTTCTTTGGAAAGGGGTTGGTTGGAGAGTGTTTAGTAAGTGTGGAGAATCAGGAGGCAGTTACAAGACTTTGAAGGTTAGTGGAGATAACATTACAAACTACAGGAACACAAAATACCTACTTGAACTGCCTCCTTGTTCGTATATGATGTGGTGATGACGCAGAGGGAAATCTAGTCTCTTTCTGTATACACTATGCCAAGTGATAGCAATGAAAGTGTAATACAAGAGATTGTAATGTAAGTAAATGTGTTCTGTTGACATCATGTGGCTGGTATAAAGGAATTACAGGGTTGGTTTTTGGAAAACATTGCTGAATTGTGTATCTTGTATGCTAATTTAATAATTTGCCATGATCTAATAAAGTACCTTTCTGTGTTTTTATGGAGTTGCATCCAATGATTTTTTCTTTATACAGTATGATGATTGAGAGAGGGGGGAGAGATTATGGCTCTGAATGTTTTAATTAATACACCCAAAGCTTTATTGATCGTAAATAATCTCTCAACTTTATTTTCCTGAAGATACTGAGCACTTGATGGACAGTTCATTCAGATTGGCTCATCAGCAGGACTTCACCCAAGATGTTGTTTGTTCTTGAATGTTTCAACTCTGGACAGTGGGTTTGCAGGTTGTTAGACTCAAAACTGAGTCACAAACCTATTAGAATGACATTGCGCGGCAGATTGTAACCACACGCTGTGTTGAAAAGGAACGATTCTTCCCGTCTTCCCTCAGCTTTTGCCAATTATCTTAAATCTGTGCCATCTGGTTACTGACCCATTTATCTGTAAACACCTTTCCTCCTTATTCACCCAATCACAACTATTCAGCATTTTGCACATCACTGTTAAATAGAGAGCAACTTTTCATTCGATGTCCCCCGTGGGCACTTTCTGGCAGGAATCAATTGGTTGCAATCGAGAGCAGAATCCCTTTGAGTTTTCAACCCTCTGCCTCGCCCTCAGACACTCGAGCAAACTGCAGAACGATCTTCTGCTCTAGATAAGATAGGCTAACATACTGGTACTATTCCATGTATTGTTATTTGGTATGATACAAATAACCTAAAAGAATTGGAGAGGAGGACGGCTGATGTCTTGGCCTTCGTCTCTCTGATTGCATGGAGGCAAATTCTGCTGGAGTGGCGGTTGGAATCGCCACCGGGGATATCGGCTTGGTTGGGTGACCTGTACGACTTTCTGCGATTAGAGAAGATGAAGTATTAGTTAAGGGGCTACTCAGGGGTTTGAGGAAAGGTGAGGGATGTTTGAGACAGTGTTTGAGGAGCTGTTCGTCGCCGGGGGAGGGGTGATAAAGGGTGAAAAATCTGTACAGACTGTATAGTTGATTGTTGGGAAGTATGTTTCCCGGGGTGTTTATTTGCTGTAACCTGTTTTGATACATGTTTGTAATAAAATACATTTAAAAAAAATAAAAGGGGAATGGGCGGTTTATGGTTATGCTGGTGAAATGTAATCAGTTTTTGGTGTGTTTGCTGCCTATTGTTTACATTCCTCAGCGAAGGACGATTGCTGTTTGGGAGATAGCGAGGCTTGAGTGCAGCCAATTGACCTGATTTCCCCAAGTCCAGTTCAAACAGATTATTTAGCTCAAATTACAGTGTGTCTGAGGAGCTTGACTCCCTGCCAAAACTGAACAATCATGTGGCTCTCTGTTTAGTACCTTGTTTACACAGAGAAAAAAAGGTCAAATATGTAAACAGCACGAATTGGCTGGCAGTGAGAGAGTGTTGTACAGTCAAAGTTGCCATTTTTCAAATGAGGCTTCAAACTGAGCTCTCACTTTGTTCTCTGAGGTGGACGTAAAAAAGTCCCGTGACACTTTCAAACAGCAGGCAATTATTCGGCTAATTTTTATCCCTAAACTGTTAGGACAGCAAAGGTAATTTTAAGGGAATTAGATTGGTATTGGTAAACATTAGACATATGGTTTGGTTTTAAACGAGAACATAAAGTACTGGCCAATCTCAGCTGGCCTGACAGTATCTGCGGAGAGAGAAGGGAGCGAACGTCTCGAGTCTGGGTGACTCTGTCAAAGCGAGAGAGAACTGGGAATAGGGTCAGATTTATCCTGGGCGTGGAGCGGTGGGGCTGGATAGAGGGCCAGGGTAGGTGGAGATTAACAAAGATGTCGTGGACGGAAAGACAGAATGAATGTAAACTTGCAAACTCTATTAATCCTAAAACCTGTGTGTCCTCGGTAAACTAAACGGGGAATAAAGGCGTATTGCATTATAATCCCATTTTTCCATGTTTAATTTTGTAAAATCATCTTGTTGAAACTAGTTAGCAGCCCTGTGATTCTGTTCCTCCACATTTTATAAAGAAAAATAAAGGTTACGGTCTTTTGAGCCAGGGTTCCATTCTGGGATCTTCCCATCCAGTCTGGGATCGTAACAAAACGAACATCTCTAAAAACAGATTATCTGGTCATTATTACATTGCTGTTTGTGGGATCTTGTGCACAGTTTACTGTCACATTTCCTACATTGTAAAAGTGACTATATTTTAAATGTTCTTCATCAAGCGGTTTCAAAGCGCTTTGAGGAGCCCTGAGTTCATGAAAGATCGTCTCTGCACGTTCTCCCCGTGTCTGCGTGGGTTTCCTCCGGGTGCTCCGGTTTCCTCCCACAGTCCAAAGATGTGCAGGTTAGGTGGGTTGGCCATGATAAATTGCCCTCTGTGTCCAAAAAAGTTTAGTTGGGGATAGGGTGGAGGTTGGGTAGGGTGCTCTTTCCAAGGGCTGATGCAGACTCGATGGGCCGAATGGCCTCCTTCTGCACTGTTGATTCTACGATTAAACGCAACTCTTTTTGAACAAAATATAATTCCAAGCCAGCAATGCATTTAAGACTGCATTTGTATTAGGTCTGTAGTGTGGTTTGAGGCAGTTTCCTGTCCCATACTAAATTCTGTTGTCCTATCACCTGCCTTGATTGACCTACTCCCACTTTCCCCAAAATATTAAAACGCTGGTCATCTCCGCAATCTGGTTCAAGCGTGTTTCCAAGGCCTCCTCCAATTTTGCCCCCATGTTCTCCCGCACAGTTTGTTTTTCTGACACTGGCCTTGGGTGTATCACTCTCTCTTAACTTCACCATTTATAGAAGAGACACCTAGTTCCACTTTCCAGAACTCCCTCTCTAAACCTTTTTTTGCTGCCACCCCCTCCAAGTCGAACTATGTCTGTCTTCCCCTTTAGGGCCCTTTTTAATCCCCATCTTTTCAACCAGGCTTTCAACCTTCCTAGCTCAGCATCTTTTTCCATTTTGGGACTTGGGTTAAAAATAAATGCAAGCTGTTGAAACAATTCCAAATTCCCATGTGATGGTAATTTGAATAACGTCACTATTAACATACTGACCCTGTCTAAGGTTTTTGCCTGGATAGCGAAGCAATAAAAATTGTACAAAAGATTGAAAGCCTTATTTTCAGAGTACATCACAATCACAGAATGGTTAGTGAGGAGCTTCGTTCTTTACCAGCACATTAGAAAATGTGTTCCCTGGATGTTTTAACAATGAATTGGGCAGTCTTCAGGCCAATGATGAAATGCCACTGGCCAACACAGAGAAATTAAGCAACCAGAGAGAAAGTTGCAATTCTCATCATAACTGCAGTTGTTTGAAAAGGAAATGAGTAAAAATAAATGTAGTGTGCTCCCTCTCTGTCTGTTTCTCTCTCGGTGATTCAAAGAACTGAATAACTTGTAGACTAGAAGCCCCCCCCCCCCCCCCCCCCCCCTACCGAAGAGTTCTCAATTGGTGGGTGCTACTTTTTGGACTTTGACCGAAGAAAGCTTTGTGTTTGGCTGTGATGCTCTTGTTGTGGGCCGAGGGAGAGCATGTGGGCAAACAAGAGGGTTACACATGGTGAGAAGTGGCTGGGAGTGAGGCTCAGGAAGCAGTCAGTGTTTGTGGAACCACGACCAGCTCTTGAGAGGAAGAAACGGTGTTTTGAAGTAGGAGTGGCATAAAAAGATTTTGGATGATATCAAAACATTCGAATGTCGAGCATAGAAAGAGGATTATGTGGCCTTCAAGGGCTTAAAAATGAGGCTCAATCGTCTACAAATCATCACTGCTAATGCCATTAACAAGCTTGGCAACTGAGGAAGCCATTCACTCACTGGCCTCTAACAAAACAAATCTTTGGGCCAGTTTTTGGGTTCAGATCGTGTAAACCAAGAACATTGGTTGCATGAGAAGGCACTTTTATTCAGCTGTATGTCAAATGAATGCAGAAACCTGTCACCATATATGGATCTCCAAACTAAGCTACTGAGAAATCTACACTAGTCGTATTTCTGTTTGGCCTGGAGCAGACCATCTCTACTCATAACTGTATAATGTCGAGATTCATGGCTTGGGCTCTATAGACATGTGCCGGGGGTGCTACTGGGGTTTAACTAGCTCAAATCATGTAGTGCCATTAAGCTTCGCTTTGCCCAGCCAATTGTGACTGACATATTTCATGTGTGTGTGTTAGAAGGTGCTGCACAGCACATCTTGCAGAATACTAACCCCAGTAAAATTCCACATGTCCAAAGTTGTGTACCAGGCTTACATGACTTCAGGTATTCTATTCGGAGATTTGAAGAACAGATGTTCCTAATTTTAGGTTAGGTTTCCCTCCTGGGTGCTCAGTGACAGATTGGCGTCCTGTTTGTACCTGTTTGTGCTTCCAGCAATAGGTTATTCCTCTTTGTCACAAAGGGGCTTCATAGCTTGGTTCTGGGTTTTGCATGTAGTTGAAGGAATCCCATCTGATGAGTTCTAAATCATAAAGGAGAGCTGATTCTTTTTAAAAATCGATGGAGTCTTCCTGCCAGAAGTGGCGGCAGAGAGTGGGTCACGTGCCCCGTACACTGACGTCTCGTGCTCTGGGCGCAAGAGGGATGCCTCCATTTTGTAGCTGCCAGCTGGTATGAGCTCGAGGGTGTCTGTTGAACAACCCATTAGGAAGCTGGAATCAGGAACATAGCATCATAAAGATGATTTCTTGAGGTATGGCTTTATTAATTGTGCTGGTACAAATCACAATGCTAAGCCTGTGTGTTATATGCAGGGAAGTACTGACAAATGAAAGATTAAAACCCTCAAAACGTCAAAGACATTTGAAGACTAAGCATGGTGAGTTTGAGGACAAACATCTTGATTTTATCAAAGGATGCAGCGAGTACTTAAATTGTCAGCTGAAGTCAATGTAACATTGAATAACAAAGCAAGTCAGATCGTGAGGACCAAGCAGGCTCAACTGTCGTATTAAAGGTACGTATTGTGAAGTTCGGCCAGCGTGGTTCTCAAAGGTCGTCCGGTGTGGGTTGCGAAGATCGGCCAGTTGGTAAAAATGGGTCCTGGGCAAAAAACTTCGAAAAACACTGCACTATGACAGCAATAAAAATATCTTCCAAGCAATATCTTAAATATTCACAATTAAATCCCAGAAAAGGCCCATATACACAACCTGGTGTATTATAAACTTCCAAATATTGACTAAAACTAATAAGACCACAGGGCATTGTGTCACAGAAGGCCAGTAGTTTAGCAATTGATTCTTATTTGCTATATTAATCCTTCCCCTCTCCAGACACTCGCCAGTCTTCTCTTCTTAATGCATGCTTTCCTGGTCTGGTATGTGGTGAAAAATCTGGCAGGAATAATTTTGCCACTTTGATTCTAATGTTCAAACTTCAGCTCAGTTGCTTCAGCGTCACTTCATTTCCCCAAAGACTTTGAAGCCAATTTCCTGAACTCTTCCTTTTTTTTTTCCTCGTGACACCTATGGTCCAAAATAATTTTTGCCCCTTCTCTAAGTCAGTGACTTCTCGGTAATTCCCTGAATTAACTATTCCTTTGTGCTCGAAGGCACTGCTGAGCCCCAGAGCAGTCTTGTTCTTCTATTTACAGAGCTTCTAAAAATATAAACCAGACCCTCATTTTTCGTGCTTCACTCCCTTCAGGAATTTAGGGCATATCTTGACGGTTTCGAGATGATTGCAAATATTTAATTCTTAGTCTTTGTTCATAACACAACTTTGACAAAACTTGGAATCAGACCACAGGCTTGAGAATGTGATTTCCTTGTTTCCCACTCATTCTCTCAGGCCTGATGTCAAACTCCTCAGCTTCTTTCAGTCTCCTCGCTGCAATGGACAAAGTTTTAAAATTCAGCCTTGATGTCAAATATCACAACTGTTTTGATGAATGAATGAAATGAATGAAAATCGCTTATTGTCACGAGTAGACTTCAACGAAGTTACTGTGAAAAGCCCCTAGTCGCCACATTCCGCCGCCTGTCCGGGGAGGCTGGTACGGGAATCGAACCGTGCTGCTGGCCTGCTTGGTCTGCTTCAAAAGCCAGCGATTTAGCCGAGTGAGCTAAACCAGCCCCATTTACAACATTTGCGGCATGTGTGCAGGCAGTGTCTCCAGCTGCAGCTCCTGGGAATCTGGGTTTCGGAGATTCACCAAACCTTGTGAGACTTGGCAATCTGGATTTTGCCATTACGCTCATTTAAATATGTCTACATTCTTCCGAGGCACGGGAACGAATTGCCTCCCCAGCGAGGCCTGGACCGGGGGGGGGGGGGGGGGGTTTGCTACTGCTTCACACAAATGTGGACCAGGTGTTAACAGGACCTGGGGGGTTTCCATAGTCCATTGGAGACCCCTGCGTGGCCCGGGGCAGGGCAGGTGGCCATCTGGCCTCTCCCCCTGGCACCTGGGTAGTACTGCCAGGAATCTGGGCCTGAGGGGGCCCACACCCATGAAAAGGGTGATAAGCGGAATAGGGTATGTGGGGGGGGGGGGGGGGCGAAGGACGAGTATGAAGGGCCTCGTAAAGGTTGGGGGGGGGGGGTTAAGGGTGAAGGTCCTGAAGAGGGGGGGGGGGTTCCTCACTTGGCGGAGGTTTAGAGTAATGCCAGTGTGTGTATACAGGGGGGGGGGGGGGGGGGGGGGGGAGGAGGTGATGACATTGCCTATGGGTGGGGGCTGTGGGGGAGCTTCAAGCTCACTTAGAGATCGGGGCACCCTTTCAAAATGGCAGCCCGATCTCTGAGGAGCCGGTCTGGTCGGCAGGTTCAACTCCCCAGGATTGAAAATCTTTTTACCTGTGGGCTTGACCGAGGAGAGAAACTCCCCGAGGCCCAATAGCGGTTGAATAGTGATGTAGATCTCACCCAAAAAGCTGGTGAGAAACATCCCACAAAACTATCCCTAAATGACAATTAGGAATATTGTGGTAGAATTGCGCTGTTAATTACAAAAAAAAAATTCTATTTCCTGTTTTTCAATTTTTCCTTTATGAAATAATTTCTATAGAGTCCACGTGTAACAGTGAAGTATTTGATGCCTTTTCCTGAAATTCAATGTTGGTCCTCTCTAGTATGCACAACGCTGCCCATGTCTCTGTCTGCCGTTGTCCATCATTTTCCAAGCTTAGGGAATAGTTTTGAGTTTTACTAACCTGCAGTGATCTTGCTGTTTTCTTGCAAAGGTTTGCAGCCTTTCTGCGTTCCTTAAAATTGTTTCTTGCACTGCTGGGATTATACTTATTGTCATCTGTCATTCAGTTCTCCCAGGAACCTTCCTCCTAACCATATAATTTGCTCCTCTTGAAATTCCTGTGTGCCAGTTTCTCTGCATTCATCGTCAATATGTAAGCAGCTAATAGTTAAATATTCTCACTCTCTTCAGTAACATTTCCACATTGAAGAAACACTGCTGAACAACAAATAACTTGGGTAACCAGATTCCAGTTTTATTCTTATATAGAAATATATTCAGTCTTCATGGGCTTAAAAATTAGACGGATTTGAAGCATTCTTTGCTTGGGAGAACTGACCATGTAGAGTGTAGAATGGGGCAAGTCAATGTGGTGTGCGAGACAACAATAAATAGGGAGGGTAACATATTAGGGTCACATAATCACAGGTGAAGATTGTGGTGACCTAGCATAGGATTTGGGGGGGGGGGGGGGGGGGGGGGGGGGGGGTAGTTAGCAAAGACGCACTGGGATTTGAGACAAAGTAAACAAGACAAAATGTTGGGGAGGAGATGTCGGAATATAGTATGGGATGTTGCTTGGGAGGTCCTCAGCTCTTAAACATGTCACAGAGAAGCTTTTCCATGGGGGTGTTGCCGATTGTTCTGTGGAAAAACAGCAGCTCAATTTGTTCTGAAGGAACAAAGCGGAGTGAAGGCAGGAGGAGGAGCAATTTTCCAAACCTGAGCAAAAGATGAGACAAGAATATGTTATAAAAAAAAAAAGTTTTAGCATAAAACTTTTAGGAAAAAAATAATCAGCAACAGAATTGCTAATCAACAAGGCAAATAGACTGAGTTTGCAATGAAGTACTGTCTTATCGTGTATTAGAAATGACTAAAACTCTTGACAGATTATTGTGTTTGTGATCTTGTCTTTGCAAGTATTCTACAGAACTGCTGGAGACTTGACCAGATGATGATTTATTGCTGTAAACCTGGTAAAGTAACAATCAGAAATTCTACACAGACCAAGTTATCACAGAGTTACATTAGACTCTCCTGGAACTACCCTTGTGTGCGTCTGTCCTCATGTACGCCTTACAACCTTCTGCCAGTAGCCGGACGTCACATGACATGTATGAGGCCGCCTGCTGGTGGGAGGTCGTACTGCTGAGTGCATGCAATATTATCCACAGGCTCACCACCACAATGGTGAAGTACAGTCTGGAGTTACTGTCCTTGGATATGAGAGTAAGGGAGGCATTTAACACACAACAAGGCTTTAGAATTAGGAATGAGGCGAACAGCCATCTCAACGCTCTTTTGATAATACTTGAAGTCAGAACTCCTTCTTTCTCTTCAAAAAAGTGCAATGACATCTTTAATGTCCACATGGGCAGGCAGGTAGACCCCTCCCACCCCACCATACTTCAACATCTCACCTGAAGGACCCCTATATTCAAAATGTAGACAATGCTCCGGTCCGATGACGCCTCGCGTACTGAACCCATTGGTTGTGGAGACACAAGGGATACGTTAAGGCGGGGTTCTGGCGTTGGGGCGGGGGGAGTGCATGGAACAGGAAGGCCCGTGACAGCAGTGGGAGGCTCAGGCGGCCTCGGAAGACCCGTCCTCAAAATCTGGAGCCCATTCAGAGAACTATCATGAGGTTTATTCCCAGTATCGGAATAGAAAATCATGAGGAGAGACTGTTAAACCTATTCAGCCTCAATAGAATTTGTTGTTGAAGGGGTCACTGGCCTGATGATGTAAGTTGTCACTTTGAGGACATTAAATAATTACATATTTTAAGCCTGACGTTTGATGCTACGTATTCATTCTTCAATTCTGTCGTGTACAGTCCAGTTTCGTAAAGGTGGGTAACTATTGACATATGGACCTTTTAGCTACAAAAAAATCAGTAAGAAGTCTCTAAAGTTTGTCACTTTTTTTTAAACCCCCAGATGTAAACGTTACTCCTGATTGGAAAAGGATGAGGTTGTGCTGTCTGACATTTGGTAAGCATTAATAGTCAATTTCCCACTTCTGTTTTCATGCTTTGTATGTAATACTTGTGCAGGGTTGTTACCCATTCCATTTGTTGTATTTGCCAATGACAATCTGATATGGATACAGGACCTGCAAGAACCATGCGGTATTAGTCAAAGTGTGGATGTTGGTTTCTGCAGGAGGCTTGCTTTGAGAGCTGCCCCTCCTCACCTCACTGGTTGGATTGGGTAGTGTGTCCTGCTGTGCTGACCCAGCATCACCTGTGACTGATCCTGCAGATTCTCCACCTGCTCTGGGTCCTTCAAACCTCGCGTTTCTGAGGGAGAACAAAATATTGGTCAATGTCTATTTCACTAATGCAGAGCAACCCTCCTGAGATTCCATTAAAAAATGCACTTATATGCTCCAGGTGGCAGAGTTGGTAATCACATTCAAAGGGGAGGAGTGAGGAGGGGGGTGGGGGTGGTCCTGGTTCCCAGTCAGTGCTGACGTAGCTGATGTCAGCCTGGGATGGGATTTGGTGCTGTGTGTTTGATCTCAGCATCCTGGAATTAGGGAGAGGTGATGTAGTCAAAGGTGAAGCTATAGGTAGCTGCCTAGTGACCTCTGCTGGAAGTGGATTGTGTGGGCATCGGGTACTTAGTACCTGCAGCCAAGTTGCCTCCATGCTCATTATCTGGGATGATACCCACATGGACACGGTACTGGAAGAGGATCTGTGGCCTTGAAACTATTGTTGGATGAGTCAGCACCTTCAGGAGAGGAAGGGAGAAACTGGACAAAGAAAATAAACAGCCCAGAGCACAGCAATTGCTACTGGAAGTCCCAATGTTCTGCTGAATCGTAGCACGAGCTCACTGCATATACCTGTGCTCAATACCAAATAGTCTGCTTACAACCACGAATATACTGTGCCGTAAAAGCATTGGGGCTTCTTCAAGAACTAGTGAGCAGTGAATGTACTTCCCTGAGTAATAATCCAGAATGCCGTTAGCCACCAAAACAATGTCTAGCAGGCATCATACTTTTGACCTTAAGCAATGTTACTTGAACTGACTTTATTTACGTCTTTACCAAGCGAGCATGTTTCAATATCTGCCTCTTATTATATGTTACACCTCTGTTTCTCTATCGTGAGGTTCAGTTTGCTGTGATGATCTACAGGTGTAGTCTGTGTCATAAGAACATAAGAACATAAGAACTAGGAGCAGGAGTAGGCCATCTGGCCCCTCGAGCCTGCTCCGCCATTCAATGAGATCATGGCTGATCTGTTGTGGACTCAGCTCCACTTTCCGGCCCGAACACCATAACCCTTAATCCCTTTCTTCTTCAAAAAACTATCTATCTTTACCTTAAAAACATGTAATGAAGGAGCCTCAACTGCTTCACTGGGCAAGGAATTCCATAGATTCACAACCCTTTGGGTGAAGAAGTTCCTCCTAAACTCAGTCCTAAATCTACTTCCCCTTATTTTGAGGCTATATCCCCTAGTTCTGCTTTCACCCACCAGTGGAAACAACCTGCCCGCATCTATCCTATCTATTCCCTTCATAATTTTAAATGTTTCTATAAGATCCCCCCTCATCCTTCTAAATTCCAACGAGTACAGTCCCAGTCTACTCAACCTCTCCTCATAATCCAACCCCTTCAGCTCTGGGATTAACCTAGTGAATCTCCTCTGCACACCCTCCAGTGCCAGTACGTCCTTTCTCAAGTAAGGAGACCAAAACTGAACACATAACTCCAGGTGTGGCCTCACTAACACCTTATACAATTGCAACATAACCTCCCTAGTCTTAAACTCCATCCCTCTAGCAATGAAGGACAAAATTCCATTTGCCTTCTTAATCACCTGTTGCACCTGTAAACCAACCTTCTGTGACTCATGCACTAGCACACCCAAGTCTCTCCGCACAGCGGCATGCTTTAATATTTTATCGTTTAAATAATAATCCCATTTGCTGTTATTCCTACCAAAATGGATAACCTCACATTTGTCAACATTGTATTCCATCTGCCAGACCCTAGCCCATTCACTTAACCTATCCAAATCCCTCTGCAGACTTCCAGTATCCTCTGCACTTTTCGCTTTACCACTCATCTTAGTGTCATCTGCAAACTTGGACACATTGCCCTTGGTCCCCAACTCCAAATCATCTATGTAAATTGTGAACAATTGTGGGCCCAACACGGATCCCTGAGGGACACCACTAGCTACTGATTGCCAACCAGAGAAACACCCATTAATCCCCACACTTTGCTTTCTATTAATTAACCAATCCTCTATCCATGCTACTACTTTACCCTTAATGCCATGCATCTTTATCTTATGCAGCAACCTTTTGTGTGGCACCTTGTCAAAGGCTTTCTGGAAATACAGATATACCACATCCATCGGCTCCCCGTTATCTACTGCACTGGTAATGTCCTCAAAAAATTCCACTAAATTAGTTAGGCATGACCTGCCCTTTATGAACCCATGCTGCGTCTGCCCAATGGGACAATTTCTATCCAGATGCCTCGCTATTTCTTCCTTGATGATAGATTCCAGCATCTTCCCTACTACCGAAGTTAAGCTCACTGGCCTATAATTTCTTGCTTTCTGCCTACCTCCTTTTTTAAACAGTGGTGTCACGTTTGCTAATTTCCAATCCACCGGGACCACCCCAGAGTTTAGTGAATTTCGGTAAATTATCACTAGTGCATCTGCAATTTCCCTAGCCATCTCTTTTAGCACTCCGGAATGCATTCCATCAGGGCCAGGAGACTTGTCTACCTTTAGCCCCATTAGCTTGCCCATCACTCCCTCCTTAGTGATAACAATCCTCTCAAGGTCCTCACCTGTCATAGCCTCATTTCTATCAGTCGCTGGCATGTTATTTGTGTCTTCCACTGTGAAGACCGACCCAAAAAACCTCAGATATTTAACTCCCAGTCGTGACCATCCTTTAACCATGTTTCAGTAATGGCCACTAAATCATAATCATTTACGATGATTTGTGCCATCAACTCATTTACTTTATTCCGAATACTACAAGCATTCAGGTAAAGTACACTTATGTTGGTTTTTTTTACCTCTGTTTTGAATCTTAACATCTCCAGTTTTATTCCTTTTGTTATTACTGGGCCTATTCACTGAGCTCCCCTCAGTCACTGTACCTTGTACTGTCACCCTTTTAGATTTTTGACTATGTCTTCTCTGCCTTGCACTTTTCCCCTTACTTCCTTTTGCTTCTGTCCCTGTTTTACTACCTTCCAACTTCCTGCATCGGTTCCCATCCCCCTGCCACATTAGTTTAAACCCTCCCCAACAGCTCTAGAAAACACCCCCCCTAGGACATCGGTTCCAGTCCTGCCCAGGTGCAGACCATCCGGTTTGTACTGGTCCCACCTCCCCCCGAGCCACACATTCATCCTATCTATCCTGACATTCCTACTCTGACTAGCTCGTGGCACTGGTAGCAATCCTGAGATTACTACCTTTGAGGTCCTACTTTTTAATTTAACTCCTAACTCCCTGAATTCCGCTTGTAGGACCTCATCCCGGTTTTTACCTATATCGTTGGTGCCTATGTGCACCACGACAGCTGGCTGTTCACCCCCCCCCCCCCCCCCCCCCCCGCACCCCCCAGAATGTCCTGCAGCCGCTCCGAGACATCCTTGACCCTTGCACCAGGGAGGCAACATACCATCCTGGAGTCTCGATTGCGTCCACAGAACCGCCTGTCTATTCCCCTTACGATCGAGTCCCCTATCACTATAGCCCTGCCATTTTTCTTCCTGCCCTGCTGTGCAGCAGAGCCAGCCATGGTGCCATGAACCTGGCCGCTGCTGCCTTCCCCTGGTGAGCCATCTCCCTCAACAGTATCCAAAGCGGTATATCTGTTTTGCAGGGAGATGACCGCAGGGGACACCTGCACTGCCTTCCTACTCTTGCTCTTTCTTTTGGTCACCAGCAATAACAACCTATGGTACACTGGCGGCAGGGCAGACAACCTGATCAGACATATTGCCAAAGGTGAATGGATGATTTGGTTCTGCTTACCTGGTTTAAAGAGCACCACAGCCTTCAGACAAGCAAACTCTGTGGGGTCAACAGCAATGACCTTGAATCGACTCATGATCTCCTGCAGAATACGGACGTCTGCCATGGTGGAACTGCTCTTGCCTTGAGGGCTATGAGAGAGTTCAGGTAATGACAACAAAGGGCAACTTTCCAGTGGCATGGACCACTGGATAGCACAGAGCAGGAAGAGCTCATTCCAGGCTTCCTCCAACAAGATCACCTGCATCAGAAACAGTACTTTGTTGATGGGGCGGAACAATCTATCAACGACACACAATCTACAAAAGCAAAATACTGTAGATGCTGTAGACCTGAAATGAAAAGAGAAAATGCTGGGAATAGTCAACAGGTCTAACGGCATCTGTGGAGATAGGAACAGAATCAACATTTCAGGTCAATGACTGATCAGAAAGTACGAATAAAAGGTCATCAACCTTGAAATATTAACTCCTCTCTCCACAAATGTTGCCAAATCTGCTGATAATTTCCAGCATTTTTTGTTTTTATCTATCATTAGTGTTCCTCTAAATCTCATATCTTGCTGATCTCTCCGCTATTCTTTTTTGTTCTCAGCTGATGGTTGGTATTGGCCAGTGTCACATTTATTGCCCATCTCTAACTGACTTGAGGTCATTAGAGTTGACCATTTTCAACTCCACACTCTTCATTCCTGCAGCTTGTCTTTGAAATGAATCCTCATTGCAGCATCTCCCACCCTCATCCACTGTTCCTAAATCCAAACTTCTTTAGTCCTATCTTCCTCCTAATGGCCTTTAAAAGCCTGGTTTCCAATCACCCCAGCGCACCGTGGGTGGCATCGCTTTGACTTGAGGAGGTTTTGTGGCGCAGTGTTGATGCCAGTACTTCTGGGCCAGAAGCACGGGGCTCAAGCCTCACTTCAGGCCTAGATGGCCACAGATGTGCATTTATAACCTGTCACCCTGTAAATCCTTCAATACGCCCGCTGGCAGGTGGTAAAGAGTGGGTGGTTTCCCTGGTCAGCCATACTGCAGAAGGCAACGGCAAACCACTGCAGTACTTTTCCAAGAATCACCACGGATACATCCACTGGAAGTCCATGGTCACCAGCGCCCTCTTCGGGCATGGCACCTGGAGGAAGTGTCCTTTCATTACTGGCTTTGCCCCTTTAGATTTCTCACTGATTCACAGAAGAAAAACACATGAATAAAATTGAACTAAATTTAAATGTTAAAACAATCTCTGGAAGGAGGATCTAGATTTACCTGCAATACTGAGAGTGCACGTGACTATTCAGTCGTGAGAGTGGGCACATGACTATTCAGTCCTGAGAGTGCACGTGACTATTCAGTCCTGAGAGTGGGCACGTGACTATTCAGTCGTGAGAGTGGGCACGTGACTATTCAGTCCTGAGAGTGGGCACGTGACTATTCAGTCCTGAGAGTGGGCACGTGACTATTCAGTCCTGAGAGTGGGCACGTGACTATTCAGTCCTGAGAGTGGGCACGTGACTATTCAGTCCTGAGAGTGGGCACGTGACTATTCAGTCCTGAGAGTGGGCACGTGACTATTCAGCCGTGAGAGTGGGCACGTGACTATTCAGCCGTGAGAGTGGGCACGTGACTATTCAGCCGTGAGAGTGGGCACGTGACTATTCAGCCGTGAGAGTGGGCACGTGACTATTCAGTCGTGAGAGTGGGCACGTGACTATTCAGTCGTGAGAGTGGGCACGTGACTATTCAGCCGTGAGAGTGGGCACATGACTATTCATTCCTGAGCCCTGGGTTCAAATCCTACCCAGATTGTAAAGTTTTCAGTGAAATGTTCTCACCCTTGTTAGAATCGAATGGTAACCCTTTGCCCTCCAGTGTTTTGCCCGAGCCCAGTGCACCCAGCTCAAGCCCCACCTGTGCTCTGCAAATATACCTGGTCTCTGAATGGCAGATTGGAGAAGATGGGAAGGTTTTTGGCCCATTTCACGGCCATGAAGAGCAATCTAGCCGACGTTTCATACACGCACTCTGGACTGCTGGGAGGGTAGATGGACATCTGATACTCGGTGGCTGATGTCCTCTCGGGTTCATTGCTTGTCACATCGATGTTCTCATCCACTGCAAGCACAATATATAACAGGGAAACACTTACTAACTCTCCACTCTCTCTGTAACGGTAAACATCCTTTCTGTTTTTTGCAATGGGACCAGTGGCAAAATTTTGTGGTAACTGTTGCCTTGATGTGATTCCTTTAGGCAGCTTAATCAATGTATGCTGTATCGTGGAGAATATGTCCTTGAATTCCCCTTGCAGCTTCAATCCCCAAACTCAGCTGAGTAAATTAACCTCAGCCATAGAGTCACACTGGCTGGGGGGGGGGGGGTATAACCAGGCAGGGTTCCTGCTCCTGATTAACTCTGTCGCTACAAGGTGAGTGAGTGTGATGTGCACAGTATTTAGCTCCGTGGTGATACCTTCATCAGTGAACAGTTGATGTCACACATTGTTTAGGCTCACATGTGAGAATTTTGCACTTTTGGAGAACAAGAGAAGAGATTGGGAGTAGAAGGGAGGAAATTTACAATCTTTAAATTGATTTTATAAAACTGACACCAGCTCTAATTTTTGCAGAGCTGACTTAATGCGGCACGGTAGCATAGTGGTTAGCACTGTTACTTCACCGCGCCAGGGTCCCGGGTTTGATTCCCGACTTGGCTCACTGTGCGGAGTCTGCACATTCTCCCCGTGTCTGTGTGGGTTTCCTCCCACAAGTCCTGAAAGACGCGCTGTTAGGTAATTTGGACATTCTGAATTCGCCGTCGGGTGTGGGGACTGGGGGATTTTCACAGTAACTTCATTGCAGTGTTAATGTAAGCCTACTTGTGACACTAATAAATAAAGATTATTAATGCGTTAATCTCTGGAGCTGGATGCACAATAAAGAAGTGAGTAATACAGGTGATTAGGAGCCAGCTACTGACCATCCTCTGGCTCCAGCTTGGCGCAGGTCTCCGCGGTCATGAGGCTGGCCATGAACCGGTGATTATTTGGCGGGCTAATGGGTCTCTGATTACTGCTGATGTTCGAGGAGGCTGATCCCTGGGTGCTGGCAGACGACACAGTGGCCTCTCTGGTAGTGGCAATGTGCTCCTTGTCAGGGTCGAGCTCGGCAGTGTCCACTCTGACCTGGGCAGTGCTTCGGGGCTGGCGCTCGTTCTGAACGGCTGAAGGAAGAAATGAGAAAGGAGAATGAGCAGAGAGAGAAAATGAAAAGCAGGGAGGCAGTCTCGGAGAGGGGAAGAAACACAAAGAATAACACAAAGAGATTAGAGGATTACAGCTGTTTACATCCAGAAACATTAAGCTATAATTTCATACAGGCTCTCACACAGAGACACTCACCGTCTTTATTCATACCAGCCTGCAAACACTTCTTCAGTCTACAAGCCTGGCATTGATTCCGATGGGCTTTATCCACAGGACACATTCCAGTTCCTGCCTGGCACCTAAGAGCAGAGATGCCAAAACAGCCAATAAATAAATGGAATAGCGCCTCACCATCCTGAGATATTTGCTATTAAACAGAACTATGTCATTGGCATTGGGATTCATATATATATAATTTACAGTGCAGAAGGAGGCCATTCAGCCCATCGAGTCGCACCGGCTCTTGGAAAGAGCACCCTACCCAAGCTCATACCTCCACCCTATCCCCATAACCCAGTAACCCCACCTAACACTAAGGGCAATTTGGACCCTAAGGGCAATTTAGCATGGCCAATCCACCTAACCTGCACATCTTTGGACTGTGGGAGGAAACCGGAGCACCCGGAGGAAACCCACGCACACACGGGGAGAATGTGCAGACTCCACACAGACAGTGACCCAAGCCGGGAATCGAACCTGGGACCCTGGAGCTGTGAAACATTTGTGCTAACCACCATGCTACCGTGCTGCCCTGAGCATTAAAGAGCTTCAAGAGCATTAAACTTGTTGAGGATTTTACGTTGCAGTAAAGGGCCTGTGTTTACTCCTATCTCTCCAAAGGGGCTGGTTTAGCACACTGGGCTAAATCGCTGGCTTTTAAAGCAGACCAAGCAGGCCAGCAGCACGGTTCGATTCCCGTATCAGCCTCCCCGAACAGGCGCCGGAATGTGGCGACTAGGGGCTTTTCACAGTAACTTCATTGAAGCCTACTCGTGACAATAAGCGATTTTCAATTTTTCATTTTTCAAATGTACAAAATGTAAACACATTGAGGATGTAATAGATATTTGTCTGAATTGAAACGGTTTACATGATGAGAATTAATTTAATTCACTGGGATTGGATTTATGCATTCCAACATTCTGCATATTCAATCTATAAACCGGGACTATTAGCTGAAATTATATAAAATCCATCTCAATAAATCATTTGCTCTTGGTTTTCATTGACCAGTATTAGCTGGATCAGTGGAAACACTCTCACCTCCCAGGCAGTAGGTAGTGGATGCAAACCTCACTGCAGAATTAAAGTATGTAATTTCAGCTGACACTTTAACGCAGCAGTGTCAAGAACCTCTTTGCATGCAATGTCAAACTGAGGAGCTATCTGCCTGGTGAGACCAGATCTGTAAAGGTGCTTTTGCTTTACAAGTTGGGTTGTGAGTTTGAGGATACAGCACAGTAATCTGTGCTGCCGTTCATACATTTAAACTATGCGATAGTAAATTAATGACATTTCCTTACCTGTATATGAGCTTCCTCCTGACGCTCCGCTTGAAGAAGCCACTACAGCCGTTACAGGCATAGATACCATAGTGCTTGCCGCTGCTGGTGTCCCCACACACCTTGCACATGAGCACAGGGCTGAGGGATTTCCCTGGACTTGGAGTCTTCACTGATAGCAAGCACAAAAGGGGAAAATAAAGAGGAATCTCCTCAGTCCTGACCTTTACCTTACTAACAGAGATGACATTAGTCGCGCTAGATATCCACATCAAAGACTCTGGCATGATTGTCACTGGCTGGGCACAACTCAGCTTCGTACCAAAAGGCAGGCTTGACTCTCCACTGAAGAATTTGGCATGACTCTCCACTGAGAGTTTGGCGTGACTCTCCACTGAGAGTTTGGCGTGACTCTCCACTGAGAGTTTGGCGTGACTCTCCACTGAAGAATTTGGCGTGACTCTCCACTGAAGAGTTTGGCTTGACTCTCCACTGAGAGTTTGGCGTGACTCTCCACTGAGAGTTTGGCGTGACTCTCCACTGAAGAATTTGGCTTGACTCTCCACTGAAGAGTTTGGCTTGACTCTCCACTGAGAGTTGGGCGTGACTCTCCACTGAAGAGTTTGGCTTGACTCTCCACTGAAGAGTTTGGTTTGACTCTCCACTGAAGAGTTTGGCTTGACTCTCCACTGAAGAGTTTGGCTTGACTCTCCACTGAAGAGTTTGGCTTGACTCTCCACTGAAGAATTTGGCTTGACTCTCCACTGAAGAATTTGGCTTGACTCTCCACTGAAGAATTTGGCGTGACTCTCCACTGAAGAGTTTGGCTTGACTCTCCACTGAGAGTTGGGCGTGACTCTCCACTGAAGAATTTGGCTTGACTCTCCACTGAAGAGTTTGGCTTGACTCTCCACTGAAGAGTTTGGCTTGACTCTCCACTGAAGGGATTGGCTTGACTCTTCACTGAGCACTTGCCTTTCCTGAGGAACCGATGGCACAATATCGATAAAAGAGACCAAATATGTATGACGCAAAACTGTACGTGGAAGAGCAAATATTTTTCTGAGACAATGGCATATTACGGAAGATCTACTACCCTTTGACTCTCAAGTTGATTCCTGCTACGATCCAGCAAATCAAGAATTTCACTTGAACTCCTGAAAAAAGGCTCAAGGATTTCCTGGAATATGCTCTTCAATGGCTTAAAGGAGAAATCCCTCGCTGTAAATTCTCAGATCACACATCAGAACTACTCACAGAATACTCCATGTTTTGCAGCAGTTAATATTAAACCCATCTATACACAAGGAATATAGTTCTGGGAGTCAAGATAACCACTAAATTAGTACCCTGACTCCCTCCATAATCATAATTAAAATATACTTAAATGCAGTATTTTATTATTCAAACTGGGTTTCAATCATCAGGCTTCTTTATTATGTATATCTGACAAATTCATATTGTTTTCCAGGAAAGACTGAATACTATTAAAATTCAGTTATGCAGCAATATTCATCATCTTATGCTTACTGAAATGGTTGTCACTTTATTCCTCAAAGTAATTTTTTAGACTGACAGCCCAGTCTCATTTCCTCCTCTTATCTTAATGTTTAAATGTACATTCTCTTCAGAAGCACAACTGAAATCTTCATTCATTCTCTTGTTTGTTATTCCTCGACTGAATTGTTTGTTTCCCACCTTGTTTAACAGAGATTGAACCTTGGCCTTTGACATAATTGTACTCACTAATAACCCAACTCTGTTTACCGCTTACTGTTCACCCTGCTTCTCTCTCCCTCTCCCTCTCTCCTTTCCCCCTCTCTCTCCCCCCTCCCTCCCCCATTTCTCTCTCTCACCCCCCTCTCTCTCACCCCCCCCTCTCCCCCCCTTTCCCTCTCTCCCTCCCTTTCCCTCTCTCCCTCCCTATCTCTCCCTCCCCATCTCTCCCTATCTCTCCCTCCCTATCTCTCCCTCCCCCTCTGTCCCTATCTCTCCCTCCCTATCTCTCCATCCCCATCTCTCCCTATCCATCTCTCTCTCCCTATCTCTCTCTCCCTATCTCTCTCTCCCTATCTCTCTCTCCCTCCCTATCTCTCCCTCCCTATCTCTCCCTCCCTATCTCTCCCTCCCTATCTCTCCCTCCCCCTCTCCCTCCCTATCTCTCCCTCCCCCTCTCCCTCCCTATCTCTCCCTCCCTATCTCTCCCTCCCTATCTCTCCCTCCCTATCTCTCCCTCCCTATCTCTCCCTCCCCCCTCTCTCTCCCTCCCCCTCTCTCTCTCCCTCCCTATCTCTCTCTCCCTCCCTATCTCTCCCTCCCTATCTCTCCCTCCCTATCTCTCCCTCCCCCTCTCTCTCTCCCCCCCCTCTCTCTCTCCCTCCCCCTCTCTCTCTCCCTCCCCCTCTCTCTCTCCCTCCCCCTCTCTCTCTCCCTCCCCCTCTCTCTCTCTCCCTCCCCTCTCTCTCTCTCCCTCCCCCTCTCTCTCTCCCTCCCCCTCTCTCTCTCCCTCCCCCTCTCTCTCTCCCTCCCCCTCTCTCTCTCCTCCCCCTCTCTCTCTCCCTCCCCCTCTCTCTCTCCCTCCCCCTCTCTCTCTCCCTCCCCCTCTCTCTCTCCCTCCCCCTCTCTCTCTCCCTCCCCCTCACTCCCTTTCTCTCTCTAGCACGGTAGCACAGTGGTTAGCACAATTACTTCACAGCTCCAGAGTCTCAGGCTCGATTCCCGACTTGGGTTACTGTCTGTGTGGAGTCTGCACGTTCTCCCCGTATCTGCGTGGGTTTCCTCCCACGGTCCAAACATGTGCAGGTTAGGTGGATTGGCCATGCTAAATTGCCCTTTGTGTACAAAAAGTTTAGGAGGGGTTATGGGTGTGGGCTTTAGTGGGATGCTATTTCCAAGGGCTGGTGCAGACTCGATGGGCCGAATGGCCACCTTCTACACTGTAAATTCTATGATTTGATGTACCTTTTATTGTCAGCCCTTTTCTGACCTTTCTGTAACTCTCACAAATTCTAGATTTCTGCCGGTTCACTCATTCTGTTGACTTTGTCATTCTCTTTCTTCTACCTTCTTGCCGACCCTTTCTCATCGCTGGTTGGCTGCCTTTCCCATCCCACCGGCTCTCTCGCTCTCGTACACCTGCCAATCTCATCTACCTGGTTGTCCTCTTGGCCTCGCTTTCCACCTCTAATACTTATCCACCTGTTCTTCTGGTCCTCCAAGTCTCTCATTCTCTTCTTTAAAATAAATTTAGAGTACCCAATTATTTTTTCTCCAATTAAGGGACAATTTAGCATGGCCAATCCACCTAACCCGGCACATCTTTGGGGTGTGGGGGTGAAACCCACGCAGACATGGAGAGAATGTGTAAACTCCGCACGGACAGTGACCCGGGACCGGGATTCAGACCAGGGTCCTCAGCGCCGCAGTCCCAGTGCTAACCACTGCGCCACATGCTGTCCTCAAGTGTCTCATTCTCACTCACTTTATCTCTCACTCAGTAACACTCTCAAAGCTGCCTGTTGCTCTTCTGGTTTGCACTCCTCTCTCTCTCTCTCTCTCTCTCTCTCTCTCTCTCTCTCTCGCTCACACACTCACTCACTCGCACTCTCTCATACCTGTCTGGCTGTCCTCCAGCCCTGGGCTGACAGACGACTCAATGGGAGAGCTGCTCATTCCGTTTCTCAAAGAGGAGGAGCTGGGTTTTGTCTATAAAAATTCTTCTCAGTCAGCCAGGGAGTAACCGGTCAGCTGGCGCAAAGTCTTGGGCGGAGGAAACATCCAACCTTTGGAATAAAGGAAAATGCTGCTCTTTGGAAGGAGGCAGCGTCCAAGTTTTAGACAGGAAATGTTGCTTGTGCGTTTTCTGGATTTCTGTGCCTCTCTCTCTCTCTCCTGCTTTATTGCTCAAAGGTCTCCAGCTCTTGTTGTCTATCTGAGGAGTCAGTGTGTGAATGAGGCTGTCTGCTTGCTGCTCCTATACTCCTAAAGCCTGCACAGCAGATTAGCCTCTAACGCTCTGTAAGTAGATGCCTATTTGTCAGTCCCTTAATCTTTACTGTCCCTTGCAAAGGTGGATCAATCAGTCAGCGCATGAACATGCTGAAACCTCTCCTGTCTTAGAACGGTAACTTTAAACTCAGCGTCAGCCCCACCTACCTTTCCCTCTCTCCAGCACTGTATAAAAACTCACTTAAAAGTGCTTATTACAACTGAATGCATCGCTTTCTCCAGAATGACGGCTAGATTATATGTGTCATTTCTAAAGGCATGAATTATCCTGTTTGCTAGCATTCAGAGAGTATTTCTCTGTGTGAGTTTATGCTCAATTTCCTGATGTAAATTTGATCTATTTGATTGCTCATGGGTATAAAGGTGCCACTATTTGCCTGGGTGCCCAGGTGCCTATTAGCTCCATCCTCCCTTTTGAAGGGGAACAAACATTTCAATTACACAAATAATTGAATTTTTAATCGGCATGTTTCGCTTACACTAAATTCATTCCATTTTTGAACTGCAAGGGCAGCCCATGGATTATCAAACGGGCAAAGAGTAAATGGCATCATTCTCTACTAATTATAAGCTCTCCTGAATAGAACTCCACTAGGTGTGTGATCTTTTGACAGCTGGAGGGTAAGGATCGAGGACTGCCACAGTGTGCCAGCAGCCATTCGGTTTGGAGCCTGCATGTTGGAATAATATTCTCCGTCAGGTACCTGTGCATTAAAGTTTAATATGTTTTGCAGAAGGCTTAGCAAAAATAATTTTTCTGGTTTGACCTCTTTGACTTTCCACCCCCCCAACCTTTGTTTTCCTCCCCCTGTTTAGGTTTCGGTCCGGTGTCCCTACCTGTCAAAGAGCTTTCAACTGCTGGTCATCCCATTTACAAAGAGGCCCTGCAGCTGAAGACATCTGAGAACCAGCAGCTTTGCCCAGGGTAGAGATGAGGATTTGTTTTTCCCTCTCGGGGGTGGAGGGGGGGGGTTAGTCTGTGGAATTCTCTTCCCCAGTGGGCAGCGGAGGCTGTGGTTCGTTGACATGGCTGAGTTGGACAGGGTTTTGACTGACGAGGCGAGGATTATCGGGGGCTGGCAGGAAGGTGAAGTGGAGGCCACGACCTGATCAGCCATGAATTTATCGAATGGCGGAGCAGGCTTGATGGGCCGAATGGCCTACTCCAGCTCCTAGGTCCTATGACATTCAAAACCTGCATGATGTGATTTTCGGGTGACCCTGGAAATAGGCTCTAACTGGAGCGGAGCAGGAGGGAGCCGTCCCGCGTCTGAAAATCTGGGATGCTAGGCAATCTATTTGCAACATTCAGTGTTGGGGGAAATCGCCACAAATATTCTGTCCATTTGAACCAGGCACCGCACAGCCTAAACCTTAAAGAGATTGATGGGGACCATTCCACAAACAGCCTCAAATCTCTTTGGTATCTTTGGACCCGGAATAGTCCTCCAACTTTCAGCTTGGCCCCTTGGCTGGATGTATCAACGTCTCTACTCATGGGTTGGATAGTTAATGAGGATGGATCCACTTAATCCATCAGACCATTTTTGTGCCTGCTTTGGGAAAAATAACGAGGTGGTGGTGGGGGGGGGGGGGGGGGGGGGGGTGCTAAGGTGAAGGGGCACTTAGAAATCCAAAGAGAAAGGTTGATGTATCGAAACAGCAATGTGGGTAAAAATGAGCAGATTGAAACAGCAAGGGGTTTAACAAAAAATATACATCAGTATAAAAGGTCATTGCAGGAAATAGAAGTAGAAAAATGAAGTTAAAGGTTCTTTATCTGATTGCGTGAAGCATCTGTAATAAGATTGATGAATTAGTAGCACAAATAAAGGTAAATGATTTACATCGAATCATCATTGCACCAAACTTGGGAATAAACATTCCAGGATACACAATATCTCGGAAAGATAGAATAACCAAGGAAATGGGGTAGTTCTTACAGAAAAGGATGATAGAGGGCAGAAGTGAAAAAGGATGTGGCCTCTGATGGTCATGAGGTAGAGTCAGTTTGGTTGGAAATCAGGAATAGCAAAAACACTGATGGGAGTAGTTCATAGCCGTTATAGCAGGGTTGGTGGAGCATTAAACAATAAATGACTGGAGCCTGTAAGAAAAGAAATGTAATGATTATGAAGAACTTTAATCTTCTTATAAACTGGAACAATCAAATTGGCAAGAGTGGTCTAGAAGTTGAGTTTGTAGAATGTTTTTGTGACAGTTCCTTGGAGCAGTGGGTGGTGGAATCAACTTGAGATAAAGCTATCTTAGACCTAGCGTTGTGTACTGAAGCAGGGTTACTTAGTAATGTCATAGTAAAAGAACCACTGGGAAATAGGGATCATAATAGCATTCAATTCTGTGTTCAGTCTGAAGTGATGTATTCCGATCGCAAACAAAAATCCTAAACCTAACCCATGCCAATTGTATAGGTATGAGGGGAGAACTGGCTAGGTTAATTAGGTAAATAGACTAAAATGTATGGAGGTAAATAAGTAAGTGGGAAACATTTAAAGAAACAATTCAAAATGTTCAATAAAAATGCATTGCATTGAAGAACAAAATCTCATCAAAAAGGGCCCATCAATGACTCACTCAGAAACATGGATAGGATTAAATTGAAAGAAGAGGTTTACAATGTGGCAAAAAACAGTGGGAAATCTGAGGATTGGGAATATTTCAGAAACCAAAGGGCCACTAAAAGATTGATCAAAGGGAAAAAATGGAATAAACTAGCCAGAAATATAAAAACAGATTGTAAGAGTTTTTATAAGTATGTAAAAAGGAAGAGAGTAGCTAAAGTAAATGTTGGTCCCTTAGAGGCAGAGAGAAGAGAAATTGTCATGGGGAGGGGGAGGCATTGAACAAATATTCAGTTGGATTTTACAGTAAAAGGCGCAAGTTCCATACAAAGAATAGATTGTTAACCTAGGTGCTAATAGAGTGAGGAAATTAGGAAAATTGATATCAACAGTATTGGAGAAACTTAAGGAACTAAAATGCAATAAATCTCTGTGGCTTGATGAGCTACACCCTATCGTTCTAAAATAGATTGCTGCAGAAATAAGGAATTTCCAAAATTCCTTAGATTCAGGAATGTTCCCACTAGAATGGAAGTTGGTAATTGTTACACCCACTTTCAAGAAAGGAGGGAGGGAGAAAGCTGTGAATTACAAGCCAGTTAACTCAACATCCGTTGTTGGGAAAATGCTGGAATCTATTATTAAGGGAGTCTTAACAATCCACTTGGAGAAACATAGTAAGATTCAAAAAAGTCAACATGGTTTTACTAAAGGGAAATACTGTTTGACAAATTTATTAGAGTTTTTTTTTGTAAAGATAGATAAAGGGAACCAGTCGATATAGTATACCTGCATTTCCAAAAGACATTTGATAAAGTGCTGCTCAACAGTTAATAGGCAAAATAGGACTCATGAATTTGGGAACAATATATTAGCATGGGCAGAAGATTAGTTAACGTATAGAAACCAGAGGCAGGGCATAAATGGGGTTTTTTCAAGTTGGCAGACAATGAATGGTGGGAGTGCAATAAAGATCAGCACTGGGGCCTCAGCTATTTATAATTCATATCAATGACATAGATGAAGAGACAGAGTAATGTATCTAAGTTTGCTGATGGTACCAAACTCGGTGAAAAGGTAAGCTGTGGGGAGGACACAGAGGCTATAGAGATATAGACAGGTTAGGTGAGTGGGCAACAAGATGGCTGACGGAGTACACTATAGGGGATTGTGAAATTATTCACTTTGGTCTTAAGAATTAAAATATATACTTTTTAAAGTTGATAAAATTGTAGGTGTTGAAGTTCAGAGATTTGGGTGTGAGGGTACATAGAATGCAGAAAGTTAGCGTGCAGGTGCAACAAACAGTTACAAAGTCAAATGGTATGTTGCTTTTTATTGCAAGGGGATTGGAGTAAAAGAGTAAATAAATCTGGCTACAAGTGCCTCTCAGGACCAGGGGCCCGGGTTCAATTCTAGCCTTGGGTGACTGTGTGGAGTTTGCACGTTCTCCCCGTGTCTGCGTGGGATTCCCCCACCTGCTCCAGTTTCCTCTTGCAATCCAAAGAGATTCAGGTTAGGTGGATTGGCCATGCTAAAATTACCCTTTAGTGTCCAAAAATGTCAGGTTATATTTGATTTGATTTGATTTATTATTGTCACACGTATTAGTATAAAGTGAAAAGTGTTGTTTCTTGCATGCTGTACAAACAATGCATACCGTACATAGGGAAGGAAGGAGAGACTGCAGAATATAATGTTACAGTTATAGCAAGGTGTAGAGAAAAGATCAACTTAATACGAGGTAGGTCCATTCAAAAGTCTGATGGCAGCAGGGAAGAACCTGTTCTTCAGTCGGTTGGTATGTGACCTCAAACTTTTGTATCTTTTTCCTGACGGAAGAAGGTGGAAGAGAGTATGTCCGGGGTGCGTGGGGCCCTTAATTATGCTGGCTGCCTTTCTGAGGCAGCGGGAATTATAGATAAAGTCAATGGTTGGGAGGCTGGTTTGCGTGATGGACTGGGCTACATTCACAACCTTTTGTAGTTTCCTGCGGTCTTGGACAGAGAAGGCTCCATACCAAGCTGTGATACTACCAGAAAGAATGCTTTCTATGGTGCATCTGTAAAAGTTGGTGAGAGTCGTAGCTGACATGCCAAATTTCCTTAGTCTTCTGAGAAAGTAGAGTAGTTGGTAGGCTTTCTTGACTATATTGTCAGCATGGGGAGACCAGGACAGGTTGTTGGTAATCTGGACACCTAAAAACTTGAAGCTCTCAACCCTTTCTACTTCATTCCCATTGATGTACACAGGGGCATGTTCTCCTCTACGCTTTCTGAAGTCGATGACAATCCGTTCATTTTATTGACATTGAGGGAGAGATTATTGTCGTTGCACCAGTTCACCAGATTCTCTACCTCATTCCTATACTCTGTCTCGTCATTGTTTGAAATCTGACCCACTACGGTGGTGTCATCAGCAAATTTGAAAATCGAGTTGGAGGGGAATTTAGCCACACAGTCATAGGTGTATAAGGAGTATAGAAGGGGGCTGAGGACACAGCCTTGTGGGGCACCGGTAATGAGGATGATCGTGGAGGAGGTGTTGTTGCCTATCTTTACTGATTGTGGTCTGTGGGTTAGAAAGTTCAGGATCCAGTCGCAGAGGGAGGTGGGTCGCAGAGATGGGGTACGGTGATAGGATAGGGGAGTGGGCCTAGGTAGGGTGGTCTTTCAGAGGGTCGGTGCAGACCTGATGGGCCAGATGGTCACCACCTGCACTGTAGGGATTCTGTGGAAAATGTGTGGGTTTCCTCCGGGTGCTCCGGTTTCCTCCCACAGTCCAAAGATGTGCGGGTTAGGTGGATTGGCCATGCTAAATTGCCCTTAGTGTCCTAAAAGTAAGGCTAAGGGGGGGGGGGGGTGTTGGGTTACGGGTATAGGGTGGATACGTGGGTTTGAGTAGGGTGATCATTGCTCGGCACAACATCGAGGGCCGAAGGGCCTGTTCTGTGCTGTACTGTTCTATGTTCTATGTATCGCAACAGTTGAACAGGTTTTTAATGAGACCGTGTCTGGAATATTGTGCGCAGTTTTAGTTTCCCTATTTACGAAAATATGTACTTGGGTTGGAGGAAGTACAGCAAAGGTTCATTAAATTGATCTCTCAGATGAAGGGTTGTCCTTTGATGTGACTGAGTAAATTGGAGTTTAGAAGAATGAGAGGCGATTTCATTGAAACATGCAAAATTCTAAAGGGGTTTGACAGGGTTGAAGTTGAGAGATTGTTTCCAGTGATCAGGGAATCGAAAACACACGGACAGCATCTCAGGGTGGGGTTCGATCATTTAGGACTGAGATGAAAAATTTATTTTTGAATAAGAGATTAGTGTGTGAAATTAAAACGCATGGGATTGGGGGTAGTGTATTGTGATAGATAGATTACTGGTTGGCAGACAGAAAACAAAGAGTAGAAATTAACGGGTCTTTTTCAAATTGGCAGCCAGTGACTTGTGGGGTACCAAAGGGATCGGTGCTGGGACCCCAGCTATTCACTATGTATTCATGATTTGGATGAGGGAACAACATGTAATATCTCCAAATTTGCAGATGACACCGCGTTGGGTGGGAGGGTGAGCTGTGAGGAGGATGCAGAGATCCTTCAGTGTGATTTGGGCAAGTTGAGCGAGTGGGCAAATTAATGGCAGATGCAGTATAATTTGGAGAAATGTGAGGTAATCCACTTTGGTAGCAAAAACGGGAAGGCAGACTATTATCTGAATTAGGAGAGGGGAATGTGCAGCGGGACCTGGGTGTCCTTGTGCACCATTTGCTGAAGGTAAGCCTGCAGGTGCAGCAGGCAGTAAAGAAGGCAAATGGCATGCTGCCGTTCATAGCAAGAGGATTGGAGTACAGGAACAGGGATGTCTTGCTGCAATTATACAGGGCCTTGGTGAGGCCACACCTGGAGTATTGTGTGCAGTTTTTGTCTCCTTATCTGAAGAAGGATGTTCTTGCTGTAGAGGGAGTGCAGCGAAGGTTTACCAGACTGATTCCTGTGATGGCGGGACGGGCATATGAGGAGAGATTGAGCCGGTTAGGATTGTTTTCGTTGGAGTTCAGAAGAATGAGTGGGAGTCTCAAAGAAACCTATAAAATTCTAACAGGATTGGACAGGGTAGATGCAGGAAGGATGTTCCCGATGGTGGGTGTGTCACAGCCTGAGGATGCGGGGTAGACCATTTAGGACAGAGATTAGGAGAAATGTCTTCACCCAGAGAGTGGTTGGCCTGTGGAATTTGTTACCACAGGAAGTAGTTGAGGCCAAAACATTGTATGTTTTCAAGAAGCAGTTAGATCTAGCACTGAGGGCGAGGGGGATCAAAGGATTTGGAGGAAAGCAGGATTAGGCTATTGAGTTGGATGATCAGCCACAATGGTATTGAATGGCAGAGCAGGCTCGATGGGCTGAATGGTCTACTCCTGCCCCTGTTTCTTATGTTAGAAGTTCAAATTTGTCCCCTCTGTATATCTCCCGATGTTTTAGGCCCTTTATTCCTGTATCTATGTCTGTCTCTTATTTCCTTTGATGCCTTTTGACTATTTTGCTGTCACTTCTTTTTGTCTCATTTTTATCTTTCCCACTTTGGCTGCCTGGAGTCATTCCTTCATCTTCTCTATCCTGATTCAATCCCTCTGGCCCTCTACTCCTCTCCCGTCTTTCTTCCCATCCCTTCCGTGCATTTTATCCATTCTCACTTCCACATTCCTGCTGCCCCCTCTTTCTTTCTATCCCCACTTATTCCCCCCATTCTGTTCTGGACCCCCCCACCCTTCCAGTCCCTCTTCCCCAAACCCACCTCCTGTTTCTGCTTCTCTACCCCCACATTCCCATTTCCTTGATCCAACTTTCTCACCGCTGTCCCGGTTGGCCATGCCATCCTTTCACTCTTTCCAATGTCATGCCGTACATGTCTACTTTTCTCCCTAAATTATCTCCTCTTAAGCTGACTAACCTGCTTTTTCTCGACCTTAATCATTGTTTTCCCAGCAACTGACTTCCCTCTTCTAGTATCTCGTTCTTATTCCGTGTTTGCAGTCTTTCCCTTTTCCTTCAATTTTCCGAGGCTCTGTCTCTGAGTTCCCCACTCCATTTTATTTCATTCCTATAATTGTCGTCTTTCTGATCTTTCTTTCTCTGAGTATGGCTACGTTTATCAACCCGTTCACTCCCTCAGATTTCACTCTTCTCTGCTCATCCCACTTTCATACTTTGCCTTCCAAATTGTTCTCCAGTTCTGTTTTCATTGATGAACAGGTGGATATCTGTTTACCAAACTAGGCAGCAGAAGACATTCTGGTATTCATAACGGATTTATTGTTACACTATCGTTCGGTACAAATACCAATCTCTACTCTTCCCTTCTGGGTCCTCTCCTTGTCCAGCAGCCGCTCTGCTACTGGGGAAAACCCCAGCTCCTGAAGGAGCATCGCCTGCTCTTGATGCACTCTGAAACTTGTCCTGGTTTCATTTCTAACATTGTCACTCGCTCCCACACTCCCCTGCCTATCACCTTTCTCTTTTTGCACCTCTCTATCTTCTCCAACTGTACCTCTCCATATCTCTCTTTCCAGAGCCCCTGCCTCTCTCGGTGATGCGCACACAATGCAGTGGTAGCAAACCCCAGCAGTGGTTACAAAAATTAAAAAGTGTGCTTTACATCAACAAAATTATACAATTTGAAAACAAAAAGACCTGGGGCTGGGTTTTAGTGCCCCCGGCTGGGTGTGTTTTCGGCAGGTTGGGTGGGTAGTCCCCATTATACAGGGGGTGGGTCAGGAGCGCACTCTGCTGCTGACCCTTAGCCTAATGAGCCCCTTAACTGCCCAATTAAGTGGCAATTAAGCACTTAATCTGCCTCTAATGCAGTGGAAGGTGAGCGAGAGCAGGTGGCTATTTTTCAGCAGATTTGGCGAGAGGGCAGGATGGAAGGGGCGGGTCCTATATGCACCAATGCCCCTATGATTGTAACCCCCTTCTAACTTTGTGCCTTCCCACCTGGCTGCCAAACCCCATCCCCCACCCCCACCCCCTCCCTTACCCCCTTCCTAGGGTGCCCAATCCCTCCCCACCCAGGAAACACTGGATTCACCTTGGCTGTCCTTGTCACTCCTCGTGGGCCTCCTTGCAATCCCAGCAAAGTCCACTATTCTCTTCTGGCGCTGCTGAGTCTGCAGGGCTGGCTGCTGGCTGGGTCCTGGACGAGGGGCTTGCACTGATGGGCTGAAGTCCCACTCATCGGTAATTCAGGCCAAGGACAGACTTATTTAAAGATGCTCAATTTCTGACCGACTTTCCTTCTTCCAGGGCTGGAGGAAGAACAACCTCCCCCCTATAATTATGTGTATAATGTAAGGAGTGTAAAGGGCTAACAAGATGATAATGTATCTCAACACTAGATGGCATCACTGAGTAGTCTTATAAAAGGCTGCACCTCTAAGCATTCTGGGAGAAGGTTAAGGAGGATAGTGAGAGGTTGAGATAGAACATAGAACAGTACAGCACAGAACAGGCCCTTCGGCCCTCGATGTTGTGCCGAGCAATGATCACCCTACTCAAACCCACGTATCCACCCTATACCCGTAACCCAACAACCCCCCCTTAACCTTACATTTTAGGACACTACGGGCAATTTAGCAATTTTAGGACACTACGGGCAGATAGTGTTAGTTATATTAGAAAGACGTTATTGATTTCTGGAGCATAGATTTGATACTTTTGTTTTATTAGCTATTACTTAGTAGAGTGTGCGAACCATTTAAAGTAGTGTAAAATAATCTAGCTTTGTTTTAAATACATAGCTTGATGTTCTTTGTCAACACTATGTCTTTTAGCTATTGTGGAGAACTACACAAGGATATCACACCACCCCACCCGACACCACCCTCTGTAATATTCAGCCCCTGGTCTTTAAAGTGGTGGGACAAGTTAAGAAGGCAACTAAAAAAGGATATGGGATCCTTAGCTTTATTAACATAAAAGCAATGAAACTTTATAAAACACCAATTAGGCCTTAAATGGTGTCATAGTATTCAATTTTGAGCACTGCACTTTCAGAGGGATGTCAAGGTCTTAGAATATGGGTTCAGAGATTTACTAGGATATCACCAGAGATGAGGGTCATCAGTTATGAGGTCCTTGACCTATGCTCTCTCCTCAAAGCAGAGAGGCTGAGAAGAGATTTGATAGGCTCAAGATCACGAGCAGTTTTTCCATAGAATCCATACAGTGCAGAAGGAGGCTATTTGGCCCATCGAATCTGCACCATCCCTCTGGAAGAGCACCCTACCTAGGCCCTTGACCCTGCCCTATCCCTGTAAACACACCTACCTTTTTGGACACAAAGAGATAATTTCAACATGGCAAATTACCTACCCTGCACATCTTTGGACTGTGGGAGGAAACCGGAGCACCCGGAGGAAACCCACGCAGATGGGGAGAAAGTGCAAACTCCTCACAGTCACCTGAGGCAGGAATTGAACCTGGATCCCTTCGTTGCAAGGCAGCAGCGCTAACCACTGTGCCACCCGTGGAGTAAATAAGGTGCAACAGTTTCCGGTGGCAAGAGGAATGATCAGCAAGATTTTAGACAAGTGTCACAAGTGTGTAATTATGATCGTGAAGACTTCAAGGACAACTCTTTCAAAGGCACATATTTCCATTTACAAACCTTTACATTGACTTCAGAAGCCTTTTTCAAAATGGAAGTATGGACAGACAACGCAGCACCTTCCAGTGTTTATTCAATCCTCATAAGACTCTAGAGCTGGCTATGAAGAGTCATCAAAAATACAAAGCCCCCCCCTCCCGGGGGACATCCGTTGAATTCTAAAAGATTTGGAATGCCGTTTTACTTCTGAGAGAACAGGAGACAGGGAGGGGCCTCAAAGAAGTTCAGCATCACTAACTTCTTTCCTTGATTGAACAATGCTTCATCGAAATTAACATAGCAGCTGTTTTAATTTTTGGAACTGTACAAAGTTTTTGATAACAGCCATTTTGTGCGCAGAACCCCTGGAAGAACTCTGAGAATCAACTTCAGAGAGGGCTCTTGGCCAAGGGAGGACAAAGAAGAAGGTTTTAAGAAATCAACTGCAGTTCTGCCAAAAGAGTCCAGGCCAAAGTGCTGAAACTGCTGATTTAGTAAGGAACAGGAAATATTCTCTTAATCCCAAAAACCTGCTGAATCTTCCTGAAAAAGACAAAAACTGACTGGTTGAGTGCAGAAGCCATCGCAGCCGCTGCAGAGAATCTCGTGTTTCAACCCCTTCACTTCAGAAAGAAGGAATTTGAGTAAGATTGGATTGGATTGGATTGAATTTGTTTATTGTCACGTGTACCGAGGTACAGTGAAAAGTGTTTTTCTGCAAGCAGCTCAACAGATCATTCAGTACATGGAAGAAAAGGCAATTAAACAATTCAAGAAAATACATGAGAATACATAATAGGGCAACACAAGATATACAATGTAACTACATAAGCATTGGCATCGGATGAAGCATACAGGGTGTAGTGTTAATGAGGTCAGTCAATAAGAGGGTCATTTAGGAGTCTGGTGACAGTGGGGAAGAAGCTGTTTTTGAGTCTGTTTGTGCGTGTTCTCAGACTTCTGTATCTCCTGCCTGATGGAAGAAGTTGGAAAAGTGAGTAAGCCGGGTGGGAGGGATCCTTGATTATGCTGCCCGCTTTCCCCAGGCAGCGGGAGCTGTAGATGGAATCAATGGATGGGAGGCAGGTTCGTGTGATGGACTGGGCGGTATTCGCGACTCTCTGAAGTTCCTTGTGGTCCTGGGCCGAGCAGTTGCCATACCAGGCTGTGATGCAGCCCGATAGGATGCTTTCTATAGTGCATATGTAAAAGCCCACAACAATATCTCAGTCTTTGTAACAGCATTGTAACCCCACCAGAAACAGCCCTACTGTTCCCTCACAGCACTGTGGGTAAATCTATACCGTATGGGTCGCAGTGGTTCAAGAAAGTGGCTCACTGCTACCTTCTCGAGGGCAATTAGGGATGGGCAATAAATGCTGATCCAGCCAACTCTACATCTCATGAAAAAATAAGCAAAAAACCTTTGTACCTGTACCTTAGACATTATCTTTATCACTTTTACCCAAGTAAATTTCAGTCATTTTGTTATAAATAGTAATCTTTATTGTCACAAGTAGGCTTACATTAACACTGCAATGAAGCTACTGTGAGAATCCCCTAGTCACCACATTCTGGCGCCTGTTCGGGTACACGGAGGGAGAATTCGGAATGTCCAATTCATCTAACAGCACGTCTTTCAGGACTTGTGGGAGGAAACCAGAGCACCCGGAGGAAACCCACGCAGACACGGGGAGAACGTGCAGACTCTGCACAGACAGTGACCCAAGCTGGGAATTGAACCTGGGACCCCGGCGCTGTGAAGCAACAGTGCTAACCACTGTTACACACACACACACATACAGAGACAAAAGTTCTTAGCTCACTGACCACCTTAAGGAAATGCCTTTCACGTGATGATGACTTTGGGAATGAGGAAACATTTTACACTTAGTTGTGAGCTGGAAGTGTGAGAGAAACCGATTCAATAGCAACTATTGAAAAGGAACTGGACAAACATTCAAAGAAAAAATTGCTGTGCTATGGGGCGGGAGGAAGCAATATGACTAATTAGATAGCTTCACCAAAGACAGAACAGTCACGGTGGGCTAACTGGCTGCCTTCTGTATCAATCTGTGCTAGCCCAAGTGACTGACACTGAATTTCCCTTGCTTAGACCTGTACTGATTCACACCCAGGGCATGAAAGGCAAATCAATAGGGTTCTCAAAAAGGAATGATTCACGTTGGAAAGCTGCTGAGTATATCGTGAGTGGGAGAGTCCAGAAGGAGAAATCTGTCAGATGGCTAAACTATGAGGATCTCTTCTGAGGTTGGTTCAATCAATAGTCTGTGCTGAGTTGCTGGTACAATGGACCCCTGTGTGTCACGGGGTTAGAGAGGGGAATAATCAGTCAGCATTTCTGCTGCTGACTAACATTCTGTGATCTGTGCTGTCAAGTGTGTGTGTGGATAACGTGAACAAAAAGGATTGAGTGGGGTTCTGACGGCCCCTCCAGTCAAATAGCCTCCTGCGTTCAATATCCAGGCTTGCACGTGTCGGCCACTTTATCAAAATTCTTTCACGGAATGCGGGTGTCGCTGGCTAGGTTAGCATTTATTGTCCATCCCTAATTGCCTGTGAAAATGTGGTGGTGGTGATCCACCTTGTTAAACTGCTGCAGTCCCTGTGGCGTAGGGTAACAGTGCTGTCCGGGTTTGTACACAGCCTCTGAACCTATTAGCATTTGCAGAAGAGGAGGGGAGAAAAACAGAAGGAAGCAAAGACTGTTTGTGTAATAAAAACAATTAGTACAAGGATTAGCGTAGCCGATCCCCTCTCTCTCTCGGCCAAGCTTCGTACCATATGGTAATAACAGACACTGTTCCCTGGCAGAGTAATTAATTTGTTCAAGTCATTGACTTTTTTTTTGTCTTTCTTTCATAGTGGATTTAGCTTATTACAGACTTAAGTTCAGATCAGGCTGTTGTGTCACAGAATGCCAGACACCAATGAACAGCTACTTAGCAACATTTGGGCCTTGTCGCTTTTTTGTTTGACAGCTCGCAAATAACTTTGTGCAGTGTGTGTTTCTGTGAGATACCAGCAGAGACAGCCTCGTTCAAATTCACTTTTGCCCCCAATTTTTTCTGCTCTTCATCTGAAGGCATGTCTCCACTTAGGCTCTCAAAAAGGTGCTGCCTCCTAATGCACGGCAGATCGGAACATCGCACCCGTTACCCCAACATTTTTTTAAACAAATGCTTTCACGCGAGTTGGGTCTCTCTCTGGTGAGGTCAGCATTTGATTCCCATCCCTCTTCATCCTTGAGAAAGGTGATAATGAACCACGTTCGTGAACCACTGCAGTCCACCCAGCCACAGTGCTGAAAACAGGAAAACTGTCTGTATAGTGCTTTGTGACACCCTGAGATTAAAGCATTATGTAAATGCAAATCTTTGTTTTATGTGCAACTGGCTTTGTTGTGAAATAGTTGGCAGGCTTAAAGGTAGACACATCTCCAGGGCCGGATGAAATGTATCCCCGGCTATTGCCCCGCGGGGGCACTGGCAATGGTTTTCAATTCCTCTCTGGCCACAGGAAAGGTGGCAGCGGACTGGAGGATAGTCAATGTGCTGCCATTATTCAAGAAGGGAGGAAGGGATAAACCAGGAAACTACAGACCAATCAGTCTCATGATAGGGAAAATATTGGGAGCAATTCTGAGAGCCAGAATTAATCTGCATTTGGAGAGACGGGGATTAATCAGGAACAGTCAGCGTGGTTTGGTGAAGGGGAGGTCATGTCTGACCAACTTGAGAGGTGACCAGGTGTGGAGGTGAGGAAAATGCATTTGACGTAGTCCACTCGGATGTCAGCGAGACTTTGTTAAGGTCCCATATGGGGGACTGATAGCGACGGTAAGAGCCCATGGGATCAAAGAAAAGTTGGCAAATTGGATCAAACATTGGTTGAGTGGCAGGAAGCAGAGGGTGATGGGTGGGGGGTATTGTTTCTGACTGGGAACCTGTGCCCAGTGGGGTCCCGCAGGGGTCAGTGTTGGGGCCCTTGCTGTTTGTGGTTTATATAAATGATTTAGATATTAATGTAAGAGGGTTGATCAGTAAGTTTGTGGATGATATGAAAATTGGTGGGGTGGTAAATAGTGAGAAGGATAGTCCTCGATTACAGGCGGATATAGTCGGGCTGGTCAGATAGGCTGATCAGTGGCAAATGGAATTCATTTAGGATAATAATGATGCACTTGGGCTGGATGAACAAGGCAAAGGGAATACATGATAACTCTGGGAAGCACCGAGGATCAGAGGGAGCTTGGTCTGCATGTACACCCGTCCCTTAAGGTAGCAGAGCAGGCGGATACAGTGGGTAAGATGGCAAATGGTAACATTGCCTTTATTAGCCGAGGCATAGAGTTTAAGAGCAGGGAGGTTATGCTGGAACTAAAATGTTGGTGAGGCCACAGCTAGAGTATTGTGGGCCGTTCTGGAATCCACATTATAGGAGGGATGTGATAGCCACTGGGAAGGGGGCAGAGGAGATTTACCCAGGATGTTGCCTGGGCTGGAGAGTGTTAGTTATGGAGAGAGATTGGATAGACTGGGATTGTTTTCCTTGGAGCAGAGGAGACTGAGGGGGGACATGATTGAAATGTATAAAATTATGAGGGGCACAGATAGAGTAGACAGGAAGAGATCTTTCCCCTTGGTGGAGGGATCAGTGACCAGGGGGCAGAGATTTAAGGTGAGGGGCAGGAGGGTTAGAGGGGATGTGAGGAAAAACCTTTCACCCAGAGGGTGGGGGGAGTCTGGAACTCGCTGCCTGAAAGGGGGATGGAGGCAGAGACCCTCATAACATTGAAGAAGTATTTAGATGTGCGCTTGCTAAGCCAGGGTAGACACGGCTGTGGGCCCAGTGCTGGGAAATGGGATCAGAATAGATAGGTGGTTGTTTTGACCAGCGCAGATGTGATGGGCCGAATGGCCTTTTCAGTGCTCAGTGATTCTATGACTCTAATATTTGACCTTTGTGTTTGAAACTAAAACGCAGTGTGATACAGGAACATGAGTTACTACCATCTCCAATTTCCGAGCAGAAAACTGACTGAACATTTTTAATCCATCAACTGCATGAGATCCAAAAGGATTGCTTCCTATTAGCTCAAAATTCATGCATTTATTACATTAATCCCACAGGCAAATTCGGTATAAATGTAACATTATGAAGAAATCTCTGGCCATATGTTATTAATGGCTACTGATAGTCAAAACGCAGAGTAATTATACTGCAAATGGAACCAGGTGTAACTATTCATCATGTCGTCATAAATACCCTTGAACATTGATCCCAGGAGAGGCACCCTGTCCAAAGCCTATTTTATCAGATCACTTAGTAAGTGTCACACATTAGAAGTGGCAAAATGTCATTTTGTTTTATAATGAAGAATAGTCAGTTTGATTGATTGTCACTCTTTTAATATTTATCATGAGCTCTCAGTGTGTGCCTCTTTGCTCAACTGTTGCCGAATTGAAATTGTCAAAATGTCTTGAAATTGATTGAGGTCACACATGAAGAATGACGAAAGCGGCATTCATAGAATGATAGAATAATACAGCAACGAAAGAGGCCATCCAATTCAGCAGGTCTTTCCGGCTCTTTTGAAGGGCAAAGCTGATAGTCCCACCGCCCTGTGTTCTCCCCATATCTCTGCAATTAACTCCCCTTTCATGTCGCTTCTGATTCTTCTGTCAGTCACCCGAAATCTGTGCCTTCCAGTTAGTTGCCTCTCCGCCATTCGAAGCAGTTTCTTCTAACATTATTCTCTTTCAATGTTTGATGATAAAGCGCCACATAAAATCTCCTTCTGTGCTCAATGAGTGGACGATGTAGCCATTATCAGCGTGTGAATGATGCCAGTGGAATTATACCAATTCTTTGGGAGATTGTTAGTGTCATAATATACATCGTTGTATATGATGGTGCACAGACAGGCAGTGATTGGCACACAGGATGACCAGTAAGCACACAGAACTGAGCAGCCAATCACCAGACAGGACCACTATAAAGCCAGAGGGCACCAGTTTTCGCCCTCTCTCGGGACCCAGCCTCTGAGACAGTCAGAGCTCGTGAGCTAGTCAGTGCAAACACCATGTGGTAGTCAGTAAGTCTGGTTAGGCTAGTATCAGGTCTCCATTCACGTCAGCATAGTGTCAACCCACAGTTGAACATGTATAATAGTTTAGATGTTAAATAAAATCGTGTTGCATCTCATCAAGTGTTGGAAGTCTGTCTCTCGCTACACTGCATCAAGTGCGGTCCACATAGACCCAGCCTGCCCAACACGTCAGTTAGGACAATGGAGAGAAAATTGGGAGGTTAATGGTCAGTGATAGGATTTGAGAACTTCTTGCAAGTTGCTATAACTGGGATTCTGTCCTTCAAGCTTACAGTTCTTCTCCTGCACGGAAGCCTGCAGATCACTGCTATTAGCCCGAGGCATTATTACAGAGAGTGACCTGTGGGGGAAATTCATCAGATTAAGTACACTGGAAACACACTGTGGCAAATGTCACGCAAGGGTTCCTTGATCTCTGTTTTAAATGTTAAACCCATGGGCTAAACCTCACTGAGATGGTTGGAGGTCTGTTCACTGACCGGCACTAACATCAGAATTCAGGGCCAATGGGATGAGGTAATCACTGCAATGGGGCATAAACTCTACACTGACAACAAGACTGTACTCGCACAGAATTGGATACAGATATTGGAGAGGATTGCCTCTATACTTCACTCCTAAATGCTGCAGCAGAAAGTCCAGGTCTTCTCATCCTTCTTTGGTGTTTTGAACATTCTAGACCAACCTCCGAGCTCATGAGCAAGATTCGTGTGGTCTTTGGTCTCCCCATTACACTCATGGAAGAGTGAAAACAAACTCAAAGAGAGAACTGTTGTGACATTATCAAAGTGACAAATATGAGGTGGCTAAATGTGAGAGATTACATGTTACCTGGGTTCGTTAAAAATTGGATGAACAAAATCTCCCCTGCTCGCTTGTGGAAGCTGCCTATCCAGGAATAATTAATGATATCAGCTGGAGGCAGAACTAGTTATTGCCCGAGTTTGCATGAAATAATTCTAATGGCAAAAAGACACCAACTGAACGGAGGATTAAATGGTCGTCTGCAACTCCTCCCAGTCAGAAATCCCGCCCTGAGCCCTCTTGATTTACAGCGGCTTGTTCCGATTGCTGTGATGATTAAATCTTCTCTCAAAGGTAATTATCCCCCAGCATGCAAGTCTGCATAATTAGCAGGTTTGTTCAAAGCCTTGTAAGCAGCCCCCCCCCCCCCCCCCCCCCCCCCCCCCCCCCCCCCCACCCGCACCCCAATATCGCTGATCGATATGGGACGACATGAACTTAAAGCATCCTTGACATCAGATGCACATGGAATTGTGGTCTTTACAAATAGGCATGGAGTAAAATCGCAGGGAAACTCTACTAAACCTTCGTAAATCACTGTCGCACCTCAGCTGGAGTATTGTATCCAATTCGGGGGACGCAGTGTCTAGTAATTGTCTAGTCACTGTCTGTATTGTCACTGGACTAGTGATCCAGAGGCCATGGGTAAAGCTTTGCGGACCAAGGTTGGAATCCCGCGGCAGATGGGGAAATTTCAATTCTGTGGAAAGAAAATGTGGAATTAGCAGGCTATCAGTGATCATGAAAGCATTGCCAATGTTCTTGTTCGTTAGCGAAGGAAATCTGCTCTCCTCACCTTGTCTGGCCCACATGTGGTTCTGGATCTATAGCAGTGCGGTTGACTCCTAGCAAGCCACTCGGTTCAAGGGCGATTAGGGATGGGGAATAAATGCCCACATCCCATGAATGGATCAAAACAAATTTGGGGCACCAGACTTGGGAAGGATGTGGTGGACTTGGCAATGATGCAGAGGGGGTTAAATACAATGGGTACAGAACTTCAGTAATGGTGAATCGAGGAGCATCCTCCGCATAGCAGAGAAGACTAAGGGGAGGTTATTATCGAGTTATTCCAAATTATGAAGGTTCTTGATAAAGTAAATGAAATGTCCACTGGCCAAAGAGTCAGTAAGCAGAGGACACAGATTTAAGATAATCAGCCGAAGTGGAGGTGAGGATTTTTTATTTTGCACAGCGAGCTGTGATCTGGAATGTGATTCCTGAAATAGAGGTGGAAACGAGCTCAATAATAACACTCAAAGAGGAATCCGATAAAAGAGGAAAAATCTTGCCGGGTTATGGGGAGGGTGGAATGGTTTGCATCGCTCCTTAAAAGAGCCATCACAGAATGAAGGTGAACATCATCCCCTCTGGCACCAGGACCCGGGTTCGATTCCGGCCTCGGGTGACTGCGGAGTCTGCGTGGGTTCCCTCCGGGTGCTCCGGTTTCCTCCCACAGTCCAAAGATGTGCAGGTTAGGTGGATTGGCCATGCTGAATTGCTCCTTTGTCTCGAGGGATACGCAGGTTAGGTGGGATTACAGGGTTAGGGGAGTGCGCCAAGGTAGGGTGCTCTTTCAGAGGGTCGGTGCAGACTCGATGGGCCGAGTGGCCTCCTTCTGCACTGTCGGGATTCAATGATTCTATGAACTGGCTAAATGTATAAAGGATACTTGGAACTGGTGTCATGTGACTTTGGATTTGGCATACTGCATCCTTTAAAAGAAAATGTGGTTTGTGTGGTTCCCTGAATTTGCTCTTCCTGATATTTAAATGCAGCCTTTGTTCTTCGTTCTTGCTCTGTTGGTATAGAGACCCATCCCTGAACTCACTCATTCTCTATCAGGGTCTCGATGTGCGGAACTCCCTCATCTCCCTCAGCCTCACCCTACCTCCGAGAAGGAACTGGTTTGAGAATTCTGAGCTTGGTCACACCAGGCTTCTTGATTCACTTCACCTTCTCGCCCATTTCGGAGTGGAATGTGATGTTTACCTGAAAGAGAGAGGGGTCTGGGAAGCAGGAGGGAGAGAGGAAGGAAATCACTATTTATGGTTTGATGGCCCAGGTGGACCACTTATGTAGGTGACAATCGATCAGCTCATCCTTTCTGATTTCAGCAAATCATCCCAGTTTCTCAACAGACCAGGTTATCTGCTGAGGGTTCGTGCTGTTAATGGCTTTGTCGTGAGTGTGAAAAATGACTCTGTCCCAGCGCAGTGCATTCCGATGTGTGCGTTTGTAACTATTCGTCAGGATTGCAGAGTTCTCATTTCCAGGTCGGCAACTTGATGTACGACTGGGACACGAAAGAGATAACTGTCAGAAGGCTTGGTTTAAATCTGGCTGTGATTTGTGAATTGCTGACAGTGTAAATGATCCAGCAGCTGTGTGTACAGGTGTACTGTGTGATATAACAGCTTCTTAAACCCACACAGTGACACCATTGCACTATACTGGATTTAATGTGTCAGCTTATCACTTTATCTGTAAACCTCTCACCGCATGTTGCAAAGATCTGCACGCTCTGAACCTTGAGGAAACATGTGAGAAAGAGCCAGATAAAGGCAAATTACTGCGGACGTGGGAAGCTGAGACAAAAACAGAGAAATGCTGGACAATCTCAGCAGGTCTGACAGCGTCTGTGGAGGGAGAAGGGAGCTAACGTTTCGAGCCTGGATGACTCTTTGTCAGAGCCAAATTAAAACATTTAAAAAACAAATGATCAAACGTTGACCTTTATGGGAGATGTAGACAATTCTCCGGGCACTGGGAGGACCTTCCTCTGCAGGAAGATGGACATTGGGGAGTAACTTTAATCCAACTTTCCGGACTGGAATTGAAATGAAATGAAAATCGCTTTATTGTCACGAGTAGGCTTCAATGAAGTTACTGTGAAAAGCCCCTAGTCACCACATTCCGGCGCCTGTCCGGGGAGGGTGGTATGGGAGTCGAACCGTGCTGCTGGCCTGCTTTAAAAGCCAGCGATTTAGCCCAGTTAGCTAAACCAGTCCCTGAATTGCACAGTAATGGGTTGGGATTCAGTCGGGAGTAAAGTCTGGCAAGGTATAAAACCATCATCCTTCCCAATCCCACCCACCACCCAGCTGGATTAAACCTGCCGCGTCTTTAACAGCCCCCCCCCCCCCCCCCCTTGTTGATTCTGGCATTAACTGAATATCGCAGTGAACGTGAGCAGAAGCAGGAATCCCAAGCCTGCTTGTCACAGCCCAGCCCCATCCACACCTGTCCAAAGGTGTGCAGGTTGGGTGGGGTTACGGAGATAGGGCGGGGGGGGGGGGGGGGGAGTGGGCGGAGGTAGGCTCCTCTTTCGGAGGGTCGGTGCCAACTCAATGGCCCGAATGGCCTCCTTCTGCACTCTAGGGAGCCTATGGAAATTTGCATGCTGGCCAATATGGCCCGTAACAGCCTCCCCAAACAGGCGCCGGAATGTGGCGACTAGGGGCTTTTCACAGTAACTTCATTTGAAGCCTACTCGTGACAATAAGCGATTTTCATTCATTTCATTTCATTCATTTTCCAGAGTTCCTGTAGTGTCCATAGACCATTAAATCTGAGATTGATGCAGGATTAACTTCCAAAAACAAAGGTGAAGATTTAAAACTTGCTGCTGGCAAAAAGCTTCGGAGAAGACAACAGATTTCAGTTCCAGTGCGGAGAGTCCAGTGAGGTGGTGTGTGAAAGGAAGCAAGAGCTTGCATAATTTCCAAAGCATCTTTTGTGACCTCAGAACGTTCCCAGATAATGAATTCCTCTTTCGGAAGTTGAGTCACCAATGTAATTCAAGAATAATTTAGTCATACTGATGCTAATGATTTATCAAATACATACTTAAATAATTAAATTTCAGCGTGCAAGTTTCACGCTTGTTCGATTTTTTTAAAACTCCAGTTACTCATCTTTTGTGAGGATTGATAAATGTGCTTTAAAGGAGGTCAGAGGTCAAGGACAGCTTGCGTACTTCTATTTTTCCATCACGGTATATCAATAGCTGCATATTAACCCGGATCACCGGCCTCTGAGCTGCTGGCCTGTGGCTGTGACCACAATGACGTTGTGTACGAGCTGAAAGAAGATAACTGTCAGGTTGCTGTTCTCTTGATCCCTTTGACAGGACTCATCTGCTCTGATATCATTTAGACATCCCATCAGCTTCTGAAAGCACACTCTGCTACGGTTACCTGGGGGGGGGGGGGGGGGGGGGGGGGGGGTTGGGGCAGGCCGCAGGGGGGAAGCTCTGTCTCGCCCAAAGGGTCTCAGCACAATTTCAAACCATTTGCAATCTGCATCCAGGTGAGAATGAGGGAGGTGCGTTGCTGGGGGATGCGGGAACCCTGCAGATAACTGAGAAATCACAAATTCTCAGCCAGCATTTTCTCCCAGAGCAGAATTCGAACATGCTGCCGTGTGGAGGGGTTGAGGTGAATGCCGTGGATTATTTATGGTGAAGTTGGGCAAAGATGTGAGGGTAAATGGGGGAGAAGATACTTTGATAGCATGAAGGAAGAAGAGCATGAACACCATTGATCGGTTGAAAGGTGTATTTCTGTGCAGTGAATGTAATGTCATTTCTTTCAGATGGTGATAGATCACCTGATCAAACAGTTATTCTCCTTCTTCCCGACTGGAGCACGTTTGGGTCTTGATAATTTTGGGCAGCTTGGCCCTTGTGAGTGTTGGCGGGCTCTCCATTCATCAGGAGAGCGAGGTTTCTAACTAAGCTCCACCCAGTCTGACCCCGTGCACTCTCCAAAACCAGAGAGCCAGTCCAAAAATCTGCCCCATTTCCCTGTCCTTAACATAGGGACACCAAACACCAATTCATAGAATCGCTACAGTGCAGAAGGAGGCCATTCGACCCATTGAGTTGTCACAGACCCTCCGAAAGCGAAACCTACCTAGTCGTGCGCCCCCACCCTATCCCTGTGACCCCACCTAACCTTTTTGGACACTTAAGGGGCAATTTAGCATGGCCAATCCACCTAACCTGAACATCTTTGGACTGTGGGAGGAAACCGGAGCACCCGGAGGAAACCCACGCAGACACGGGGAGAACGTGCAGACTCCGCACAGGCAGTGACCCAAGCCGGGAATCGAATTCGGGACCCCGGCTCTGTGAGGTAGCAGTGCTAACCATTGTGCCGCCCCTTTATTGGATCACTACAGCACAGAAAGAGCTTATTCTGCCCATTGAGCCTGCATTGACCTTCTGAAAGAGCACCCTACCTAAGCCCACTCCCCCACCCTATCCCTGTAACCCCACCTAACCCGCACGTCTTTGGACTGTGGGAGGAAACCGGAGCACCCGGAGGAAACCCACGCACACATGGGGAGAACGTGCAGACTCCGCACAGACAGTGACCCGAGGTCAGAATTGAACCCAGGTCCTTGGAGCTGTGAGGCAGCAGTGCTAGCCACTGCGCCGCCCTGTTGTCCCTCGCCCTGGGAGGGATCAGGAAAGACACAATTAGACCAACTCTTCGCAGCTCAGAGACCCACGAGAGTGTGTGTGTGTGTGTGTGTGTCATACACTATTAGCTGCCGCCAATGTAGTCTTTGAGAAAGAGCAAGATAGGTTCTTGATTGATGAGGGGATCAGGGGTTATGGGGAGAAGGCAGGAGAATGGGTATGAGAAAAATATCAGCCATGATTGAATGGCGGAGCAGACTGGATGGGCCAGGATTCCTACACCCCACTAATATCCAGTGACCCAACCACATTGGTGTGGGGCTGAACTCTCAGATGTGCCAGAGGGGGTAAGGAGTCCAAAGATGTGCGGGTTAGGTGGATTGGCCATGCTAAATTGCCCGTAGTGTCCTAATTAGTAAGGTTAGGGGGGGGGGGGGGTTGTTGGGTTACGGGTATAGGGCGGATATGTGGGTTTGAGTGGGGTGATCATGGCTCGGCACAACATTGAGGGCCGAAGGGCCTGTTCTGTGCTGTACTGTTCTATGTTCTATGAGGACAGATTCCCGCTCTGAAGAGCAATCAGACAACTTCAGTTTTCGTTTCCCTATTTCAAAACAGAATTACATTTCTCAAACTGCCATTGCAGATTCTCCGTGTCAAGGGAGCGAAGATACGATAATATTTTCTTTTGGTAACATCGTTATGAAAAAATGAAATGAAAATCGCTCATTGTCACGAGTAGGCTTCAAATGCAGTTACTGTGAAAAACCCCTAGTCGCCACATTCCGGTGCCTGTTCGGGGAGGCTGGTACGGGTATTATCATGTTTCTTATGTAAAGGAAAACGAGCAGTTGTGGGGGGGGGGGGGTGTTTGTGATTATGGTAATTGGAGTAAGTGACAGGGGGGGTGCTAGAATGTAAGTTAACTTTAAGAAGTGATTTTGATATGGCAATGAACCAAGAAGAACTTCAATCACAATTTTACACAAGTCAACAACAGCGGCCATTTTGAATGGATTGTTTTGACTCAAAGCGGGGTATATGCAGGTTGTAATAACACTAAGTAGTTGAAGTAAATAGTGTGAGTTAAATTTTTTTTTTTAAATCCTAACCGCTAAAGTAAAGAAATAAACCTAATCAATTCTGGGGGAAAAGCATTTCTAAAGCGACTGGGTGAGGCGATGGACAGACTAAAGGGAAAGAATGGATTTGCAGAAATACGAATGCCTGGGTGAGGGGGTCAGTGTTTCGATAGCCGGTCAGAACTTTCCGAAACGGATGTGAGGGAAGCCAGACCCGTGAGCCAGCTGCAGTCAAACTCAAAGGATAGTCCAGGAGAAAAGCGAGGAGCTGGCTGGTATAGATTACTGGAAAGTGTATGGATTTAAAAATCTATAAGGAAACGGTTGAAGAGAATTGGGATGGTTAGCTCTGAGGGTAATTAGGTTAAGATCGGTTGGAAGTGTTTTAAAGTTGTGTGTGAAGCTTTTTTGTGTTTGTGCGATTCTATTCTGTTTTTCTTTCTTTCTCAATAAACATTGACTTTACTAAAAAATCATCACAAGTAGTCGGGGACATCTTTTCTGGATTTCAGAACCCCCTCATTCTGTACAAATTTCAAAACTGTTTTGGCAGCTGTGTCAAGTTTCCTATTGGGATTTGGGCAGCGTGGCATTTTCCACCAGCTGTGCCATGAAATCTGGATTATCATTTTGAGTTTCTGGATTATTGGTCCAGTAACATGATTACGATGCCCTGCCCCATTTATACTTCTCACCCAGGTTTGCCATCCCTGCTTAGTCTCCCTAACTACTACTATGTCATTTCACCCACCCCCATCCTTTATGGATCCTCGGTCCTTACCAAGTTAATTGATGTCACCCAGGGCAGCAGTATGAGGATTAAGTGGGTGTCAGCCCATTGGTTCATTTGCTCGTGCTCTAATTTCTAAATAAGGAAGTCATGGGTTGAAAACCACTCCAGTGACGTATGCACATGATCCAGATTTACACCCCAGTGCAGTGACGGGATTTACACACCACGCAGCGACGGGATTTACACCCCAGTGCAGCGACGGGATTTACACCCCAGTGCAGCGACGGGATTCATACCCCAGTGCAGCGACGGGATTCACACCCCAGCGCAGCAACGGGATTTACACCCCAGTGCAGTGACGGGATTTACACCCCAGCGCAGCGACGGGGATTCACACTCCAGCGCAGCGACGGGATTCACACCGCAGCGCAGTGACGGGATTTACACCCCAGTGCAGCGACGGGATTCATACCCCAGTGCAGCGACGGGATTCACACCGCAGCGCAGCAACGGGATTTACACCCCAGAGCAGTGACGGGATTTACACCCCAGCGCAGCGACGGGATTTACACCCCAGCGCAGTGACGGGATTTACACCCCAGTGCAGCGAAGGGATTCATACCCCAGCGCAGCGACGGGATTTACACCCCAGTGCAGCGACGGGATTCATACCCCAGTGCAGCGACGGGATTTACACCCCAGGGCAGTGACGGGATTTACACCCCAGGGCAGCGACGGGATTTACACCCCAGCGCAGCGACGGGATTTACACCCCAGCGCAGCGACGGGATTTACACCCCAGCGCAGCGACGGGATTCACACCCAGCGCAGCGACGGGATTTACACCCCAGCGCAGCGACGGGATTTACACCCCAGCGCAGCGACGGGATTCACACCCCAGCGCAGCGACGGGATTTACACCCCAGCGCAGCGACGGGATTTACACCCCAGCGCAGCGACGGGATTTACACCCCAGCGCAGCGACGGGATTCACACCCCAGCGCAGCGACGGGATTTACACCCCAGCGTAGCGACGGGATTTACACCCCAGTGCAGCGACGGGATTTACACCCCAGTGCAGCGACGGGATTTACACCCCAGCGCAGCGACGGGATTTACACCCCAGCGCAGCGACGGGATTTACGCCCCAGCGCAGCAACGGGATTTACACCCCAGCGTAGCGACGGGATTTACACCCCAGCGCAGTGACGGGATTTACTCCCCAGCGCAGCGACGGGATTTACACCCCAGTGCAGCGATGGGATTTACACCCCAGCGCAGTGACGGGATTCACGCCCCAGTGCAGTGACGGGATTTACACCCCAGTGCAGCGACGGGATTTACACCCCAGCGCAGCGACGGGATTTACACCCCAGTGCAGCGATGGGATTCATACCCCAGCGCAGCGACGGGATTTACACCCCAGCGCAGTGACGGGATTTACACCCCAGCGCAGCGACGGGATTTACACCCCAGCGCAGTGACGGGATTTACACCCCAGCGCAGTGACGGGATTCACGCCCCAGTGCAGTGACGGGATTTACACCCCAGCGCAGTGACGGGATTTACACCCCAGCGCAGCGACGGGATTTACACCCCAGCGCAGTGACGGGATTCATACCCCAGCGCAGCGACGGGATTTACACCCCAGTGCAGTGACGGGATTTACACCCCAGAGCAGTGACGGGATTTACACCCCAGCGCAGCGACGGGATTTACACCCCAGCGCAGCGACGGGATTTACACCCCAGAGCAGTGACGGGATTTACACCCCAGCGCAGTGACGGGATTTACACCCCAGCGCAGTGACGGGGTTTACACCCCAGCGCAGTGACGGGATTCATACCCCAGTGCAGTGACGGGATTCATACCCCAGTGCAGCGACGGGGTTTACACCCCAGCGCAGTGACGGGATTCATACCCCAGTGCAGTGACGGGATTCATACCCCAGTGCAGCGACGGGGTTTACTCCCCAGTGCAGCGACGGGATTTACACCCCAGCGCAGTGACGGGATTTACACCCCAGCGCAGTGACGGGATTTACACCCCAGCGCAGCGATGGGATTTACACCCCAGTGCAGTGACGGGATTTACACCCCAGGGCAGTGACGGGATTCACACCCCAGGGCAGCGACGGGATTTACACCCCAGCGCAGTGACGGGATTTACACCCCAGGGCAGCGACGGGATTTACACCCCAGTGCAGCGACGAGGGAGTGCTGCAATATTGCAGGTGTCACCTTTAGTACGAGATTTTAAAGGGAGGCCCTGCCCATCCTCTCAATTGTCTGTAACATCCACTATTGGAAGAAGAACAGAATAGTTCTCCCTGCACAAGCCAAAACCAAGCACGGTAGCACAGTGGTTAGCACTATTGCTTTGCAGCGCCAGGGTCCCAGGTTCGATTCCCGGCTTGGGTCACAGTCTGTGCGGAGTCTGCACGTTCTCCCCGTGTCTGCGTGGGTTTCCTCCGGGTGCTCCGGTTTCCTCCCACAAGTCCCGAAAGACGTGCTTGTTGGACATTCTGAATTCTCCCTCTGTGTACCTGAACAGGCGCCGGAATGTGGCGATGAGGGGATTTTCACAGTAACTTCATTGCAGTGTTAATGTGACAATAATAAAGATTATTATTACATGACAAAAACAAATTGTCAGGCCATTTACCTCATTGTTGATTGTGGGATCTTGCCGTTCACAAACTGACTTCCACGTTTCCTACATTACAACACTCACTACATTTGAAGAAAAATAGTTGTGAAATGATTGGGAATATTCTGATGTTCTGAAGTGGGCTAAATAAATAGAAATTATTTTCTGCTTAAGGATTGCACAGAAAGGCAATCGTTGTCCTGCGGCTGACTGGCCAGTGACCCCAGGGGGAGTTGCAGATACGAAGACATTAACAGGAGAATGATCCTGCCCTGAGACATGAGGAACTGCAGCTGGCTGAGGTGACAAAGGGCTGGAGCAGGACAAGCTGCAATGTCCACTCTGCCGTGGCATTTGTTAACGGCGCATGTGAATGATTTTTGAAAATTAATTCTAAAGTGTTTTCTCTTTCTACATTTAATAGGCACTGAGATAAAAGAGGGAGTATTATCATTAAGGATCAGGTTTTGTGGTCGCTATAATAACCAGATGTAATTCAGATAATCAACAAGATTGTTTCTTAAAACAAGCCTTTGCAAAGTATTTGCAGGGCAGCACTTGAAGACTCGAGAGGGTGGATTTAACTAATACTGACAGTTGTTAATAAGGTACAGGGATTACATCAGAGGGATTAAGTGAAGCATGCAAGTATAGAACAAATGTAACTTATCCAGTGATGTCCAAACAAGGTAAAGCAATACCTTTATTATTCCTAACATAAGTTCAATCAAAGATAGCTTCCTCATTCTGATACTGCTCATCTCTTACCCATTAGTGCTCCTACCATCAAACGTCCTCTGACAGATCAGGAGGGGCTTGTAAACTGTTGCTCAAGAGATTAGATTCATAATTCGAAGCCTACTGTATGAGAATATTTGTTTGTTTCTCTGAGTGAAGATAAGGTTATGGTTCAGAGGCTGCCAATGTTCCCTGCAAAAAATCTGGTGATCCCTCTAGTGTCTAGCTAGTCTATGTGTACTTACATTAACCCCTTGTGTATTTACAGTGATGCATATCACCACACATCCACCCTCAGGATCTGTTTCAATCAAATCTCTTCCTTCTCTTCGAAACTCCAGCGGATACCAATCTAATCTGTCCAAACTTTCCCCAACAAGTCGCCCATCCCAGGTATTAATCTGCTAAACCGTCTCTGAACTGCTACCAACACATTTACATCTTTCCTTAAATAAGGAGACCGATACTGTCCACATTAATGAGTTTTCATAAACCACTGGTCCAATAGTAAATGCTGCAGAAGAAGCAAATTATTGGTCATTCATTTCATTTCTTCTCCGAGTGCCCAATGCCGCTACGGCCACATGCACTCCGAAACTGACTCACAGAGGTCTCCCCCCCCTCCCACGCCGTGTTTCCCGATGATGGAGCCGGCTCACCTTCGCCTCCTCGGTGCGACCGGAAGATCCGGCCGGAAAAACCCAGTCCGCAGTCCGGGGTTTTAAGGATATTTCACTGATGTGATGGCAAACTGTAGAAATACAAGCATTTTGTCCTCCTCCTTAGTGTATTCCTTAAAGTATATACACCTGTTGCTTAACAGACAACTCACACATATCCGCAAGTAAAGGTCACAAATCGGTGGTCATATATTTTTCCAGTATTGGGGTGCACAGAAATGTGTAAATGGAGGGAGCGATAATGAGGACAGTTCCTGGATAACTTGTCCTCACTGATTGCTGGGAGCAGTTGAAATCTTTAATAATAGGCTACTTTCAAACTTGGGGTCGCGACCTGCAGATGGGCCGAAGTCGGATGTCGGGAGGGTGGTGGAGCGATCGGTCGAGGCTTTCCCAATCACGGGAATAACTGGCCAGCGTCCGTCACCGGCTTTTTAAAAATGCCGGCCGCGACCAGCTTTCAAGAGAGTCGGCCATGCTGCCGATGCGTGCCCCCCCCCTCAGCCAGATGCTGCAGAGCAGATGCCTGGAGCCCAATGGGGTAGACCCCCCTCCTCCGCACGTCAGTGGGCTTCCCAGGAGCAGGGGCAGAGAGTGGGTCACATTCCCCGGACACTGACATCACGTCATGAGCTCTGGGTGTGAAATCACTCGGAGAGATTCCTCCATTTTCAAGCAAAGGACTGAAGAATTTAAAATGATTTGTTTCATAATAAAGAAGAGAGGGCTGGAGAAATAAACAGGGCGGACTTCACAATTGAATCTGCTGGAGAGAGCTGCTCAGGAGAGTCCACAACAGGACAAAGCAGCGCTGGTGTGAATTCCAGGGCCCCGGGTGAACAACCCATTAAGATGAAGCTGAAATTGGGAACAAAGCAGTATAAAGATGATTTCTTGAGGTATGGGTTTATTAATTGTGCCAATGCAAATCAGGATGGGAAGCCCATCTGCGTTATGTGGAGGGAAGTACTGGCAAATGAAAGATTAAAACCCTCAAAATTTCAAAGGCATTTGAAGACTAAGCTTGGCGAGTTGGAGGATGGGCATCTTGATTTTTTTCAAAGGATGCAGCGAGAACTTAAATCCTCAGCTGAAGTCATTAACCGAAATCTAACATTGAATGAGAAAGAGAGTGGGTTTGAGAGGACTAAGCAGGCTCACCTGCCACATTAAAGCTAAGTGAAAACGGTGTGTTGGGAACGTCGGACAGCCTGAATCGCGCAGGTCGGCCGCCGTGGGCCCCGTATGTCGGCCGCCGTGGGTCGCGCAGGTCGGCCGCCATGGGTCTTGAAGGTCGGCCGGCGTGGGTCCCGAAGGTCGGTTGGTGTGGGTCCCGAAGGTCAGTTGGTGTGGGTCCCGAAGGTCGGTCGGCGTGGGTCCCGAAGGTCGGCCGGCGTGGGTCCCGAAGGTCGGGCAACGTGGGTCCCGAAGGTCGGGCAACGTGGGTCCCGAAGGTCGGTTGGTGTGGGCCCCGAAGGTCGGTCGGCGTGGGCCCCGAAGGTCGGTCGGCGTGGGTCCCGAAGGTCGGCCGTTGTGGGTCCCGAAGGTCGGCCGTTGTGGGTCCCGAAGGTCGGCCGTTGTGGGTCCCAAAGGTCGGCCGTTGTGGGCCCCGAAGGTCGGTCGGCGTGGGTCCCGAAGGTCGGGCGCCGTGGGTCCCGAAGGTCGGCCGGTTAGTGAGAGTGAGTCCTGCTGGTTCTAATTCTCCTTCCTTTGTTTTTTGGGAGGTGTTGGCGACACTGATCAGAACCCAAAGATGTTGCTGCTGGTCCTCTGTGTAAATGTGTGGAGTGATGTTGGTTCTGTACTGGACCTGAGATTGTGGTTATTTTTCTTTGTGTGATATACACATATATATATATATATATACCACCCTTTTAGAAAAGGGGTTCTCGTGTTTTATCATTGTAATTTTCCGTTTGTTTAGAGATGGGTATACAGAAGTTGTGTTTAGTTCCAGCTTGTGTGCAGATGTGTCTGGAATCTGAGGAGAGTTTGCATGTTCTCCCCGTGTCTGCTTGGGTTTCCTCCCACAGTCTGAAGAACTGTGGATTGGCCATGATAAAATGCCCCTGAGAAGGCAAGTCATATGGGGTAACAGGGATAGGGCGAGGCAGTGGGCATAGGTAGGGGGGTAACAGGGATAGGGTGAGGCAGTGGGCATAGGTAGGGGGGTAACGGGGATAGGGCGAGGCAGTGGGCATAGGTAGGGGGGTAACAGGGATAGGGCGAGGCAGTGGGCATAGGTAGGGGGGCAACAGGGATAGGGCGAGGTTGTGGGCATAGGTAGGGGGGTAACAGGGATAGGGCGAGGCAGTGGGCATAGGTAAGGGGGTAACAGGGATAGGGCGAGGCAGTGGGCATAGGCAGGGGGGTAACAGGGATAGGGCGAGGCAGTGGGCATAGGTAGGGGGGTAACAGGGATAGGGTGAGGCAGTGGGCATAGGTAGGGGGGTAACGGGGATAGGGCGAGGCAGTGGGCATAGGTAGGGGGGTAACAGGGATAGGGCGAGGCAGTGGGCATAGGTAGGGGGTACGGGGATAGGGCGAGACAGTGGGCATAGGTAGGGGGATAACAGGGATAGGGCGAGGCAGTGGGCATAGATAGGGGGGTAACAGGGATAGGGCGAGGCAGTGGGCATAGGTAGGGGGTAACGGGGATAGGGCGAGGCAGTGGGCATAGGTAGGGGGGTAGGGGGGTACGGGGATAGGGTGAGGCAGTGGGCATAGGTAGGGGGTAACAGGGATAGGGCGAGGCAGTGGGCATAGGTAGGGGGGTAACAGGGATAGGGCGAGGCAGTGGGCATAGGTGGGGGGTAACAGGGATAGGGCGAGGCAGTGGGCATAGGTAGGGGGGTAACAGGGATAGGGCGAGGCAGTGGGCATAGGTAGGGGGGGTAACAGGGATAGGGCGAGGCAGTGGGCATAGGTGGGGGGGTAACAGGGATAGGGCGAGGCAGTGGGCATAGGTAGGGGGGGTAACAGGGATAGGGCGAGGCAGTGGGCATAGGTAGGGGGGTAACAGGGATAGGGCGAGGCAGTGGGCATAGGTAGGGGGTAACAGGGATAGGGCGAGGCAGTGGGCATAGGTAGGGGGTAACAGGGATAGGGCGAGGCAGTGGGCATAGGTAGGGGGGTAACAGGGATAGGGCGAGGCAGTGGGCATAGGTAGGGGGTAACAGGGATAGGGCGAGGCAGTGGGCATAGGTAGGGGGGTAACAGGGATAGGGCGAGGCAGTGGGCATAGGTAGGGGGGTAACAGGGATAGGGCGAGGCAGTGGGCATAGGTAGGGTGCTCTCTCAGAGGATTGGTGCAAATTCGATGGGCTAAATTGCCTTCTGCACTGTCGGGGTTCTATGGTTCTCGGAGGTTGTGGTGTATCATTGGTGCCTGTGGCTCTGTTGGAGCTGAGGGAGGTATATATTGGTGCTCGCCCGAACACGGTGTGAAATATCTATCCTGAATTCTGGTGGTAATTGCGAGCAGTCGCTGATTTGGGGAGGTGTGCGCCGTTTGATCATGATTTCAGGACCTTATCTTGCTTCCCCCTTGTTCTGCGGTGGGGCTGATCGAGGCATCAATTTGTGTCTAATGATTGTATCAAGTTTGTTACGTTGCTGTTCTCCTGTCGCCCTCTGTACTAACGGATACTGTGGCTTTTTGTTAGGCCTGCTGTATCATTCTTGTGATTTTTGTCTCGTTTGTCAAAATGGAGACTATCCTTGGGAAAAAAAAAAGAAGTCTGTGGTGCTGAACACGCAGACACTGTTGGAGATTAAGGTTTAGCGAGCTAGGTCATGATCATTGTGTTGTTTAAGGATTAAAGCTTGCGAACATTTACAAGTAGAGAGGTGGGTGGTGGTGTGTTGGTGGGTGGGGGGGGGGGGGGGGGGGGTGATGGTGGGGGCCACGCGGTCAGAATTCTCGGTCTCCCCGGGTCTCCCCGAGCAGAAGGTTCAGCATTGATCTCCCGTAAGGTCCCCCAATCAGCCAAACACGAGCAAGTTTGGGATTGGGTGGATTAGCCTTCGCCGCCATCTGTCATCACTACCAATAATTATCGAAATGAGAAAATCAATTAATTAAAATTAACTTAAACAAATATGAAGATCATTTGAAACCACTTAACGAAGCAAATTAAAGAGGGTGTTTAGCAAAGGGGAATGTATGTCTGCCCGGGAGGGACATGTCAGATAAAGTGCCAGAACTAATACATTATTGAGCGGGTAATTAATACTGAGGCCCGTCTGCTGAGGGAATTAACATTGTGACAGTAACCTCGCAAGCATCTAAGCACTTCATAAGAGGCAACATTTAGCTGTTGGTCAACTTAATGAATTGCGTTTTCGTACGAGGGAGATTGAGGATTCTACTCCGTCTCCAGTGGTGCCTAGCAACAGAATTAAACCAAACCGTTAGAGATTAATGCATGGCCAACTGTCGCAATCTTGGTCTTAAAGATCTCTGTTGAGTGCCTGACTTAGTGACGTTTTTATTGACAACTCTTCTTTGCAACTTTGTTCAACCGATGCCATCTTATTGGTGGAGGAACTGAATGGTATATCTGTGAGAAAGGTGGGGTGTTGGGAATGAACTGGAATGGGCCATTGGATATGTTAAAAATCTCTCTGCTTAAACCAGACCATAAAGGACAGTCAAACCTGTCTCAGAATCAGGGACTCTGTCCTCGGTTCTTTGATTTGTTAGCAATCAGCTCACAATAATGATCCTTTTAAACAAATCTCACTCAGCAGTGGAAACGGTTCTTCCACATCAACCCTGCCGAACACCTTTATAATTTTAAAGATCTCGATCTTCGTCACGTCTCCGGAGGAGTGATCTCCGTCCTCCTGATTGACTGATTGATTGATATTTATTGTCACCTGTACCGAAGTACAGTAAAAAGTATTTTTCTGCGGCCGAGGGAACCCTCAGTGATCAGTGTCGGGGCCCTTGCTGTTTGTGGTTTATATAAATGATTTGGACATTACGTCAAGTTGAAGGAACTTAGGATTGTGACGTAGAGCTTTAATACAAGGTTACCGGTTGTTCTTGAGCATTGCTGAAACTCAGTAGAAATTCAAGTTAAAAACTTGTCAGGTGTAAATAAGAATTGTTTTATTTGGAGTTACATAGAACATAGAACAGTACAGCACAGAACAGGCCCTTCGGCCCTCGATGTTGTGCCGAGCAATGATCACCCTACTCAAACCCACGTATCCACCCTATACCAGTAACCCAACAACCCCCCATTAACATTATTTTTTAGGACACTAAGGGCAATTTATCACGGCCAATCCACCTAACCCGCACATCTTTGGACTGTGGGAGGAAACCGGAGCACCCGGAGGAAACCCACGCAGACACGGGGAGAACATGCAGACTCTGCCCAGACAGTGACCCAAGCCGGGAATCGAACCTGGGACCCTGGAGCTGTGAAGCATTTATGCTAACCACCATGCTACCCTGCTGTTCATTGGTTACAACTTGAAAATCATTTAAAAGGTAGTTTGTAGACAATTTGATTTTCTTCAAAGAATCACAGGAATTATCTTCTGAGACAATAGCCTGAACACAACTTTAAAAGTCAAAGTCTGAAGTCAAAGTATGAAAATGAAATATGAATACAGAACTCTTTTCTAATTCTCTTCCTTTACTTTCTGGCTCTCTCTGTCTTTCTCTCTTTGTCTCTCTTCTTCTCTTTCTCTCTGCTTTTCCTTTCTGTCTTTATCTCTGCTTTTCCTTTCTGTCTTTCTCTCTCTCTCTCCTAAAATGGTGGCCAAATCATCCATGGATATACTATTTCATATCTGTCTTAAGCGATCCGATCACACCCCAATATAATCCTAATTGGTTTGGGTTAGACTCAAACACATTTGATTTGATAACAAGCCATCCATTTTCACGATGTAACATTACTTCCAATTGTTGCTTGTCTGTATATTTTTCATGGGATATTGTGCTTTATCAAAACCAGCAATGCTGACCTACCTATTGCCACAATGGAGACCTCATGCTGACCTCACTGCTGCAACAATGGAGACCGTATGTTATCTCATCATACTGTGCGAGGCATAATTCCGAAAATATAATTTAAACTGCCTTTTATAAGATTGTTTCAATGAGAATGTTGGAATCAAATATATATATTATATTTGATTCGATGTTTTAACTGTCCATTTATTAAAAACAAGGCAACACAGTCTAAAATGTTTCAGCTAGTATAATCGTGGGATGTGATTTACCCTAATCTCAAACGGCGTGAGAATCGTGCAATCGTCCATTCTTATTCCTCGTTGCCATGGATTCAACCCTTGTCCTTGGAAAAAATGTAATGTTCTTATCAGACTTCTGTGTTTTGCAAACTCATGACTGAGTTTGGAAATTGTATGTTTCTTTCATTTTAAAACTGGGAATTAATATTTATGCTTTAAGCAGCTTTTTACCTATATTAAGTGTATTTGAAATACCTGGCTTCTACAGACATGAATGTAGGAGGGTTGATCAGTAAGTTCGCAGGTCGTCTGTAAATTGGTGGGTGGTAAATAGTGAGGAGGGTAGCCTATATGACTCTGTGGGGATGTGCGGGGCACGTGAGCACTGCGTGTGTCTTTCAGAGTCTAAAGGCAAGGGCGCACGGTATTCCCAACGTACTGTGACATAGAGAGTGATGACTTTGGGAGGGGTTCACAATGTCGTTATTCTGGTGGGCGGATGTGTCTGAATGTTGGCAGCCCACCCAACCTCAATTAAACTCCCCCAATTGAAAAGGAGATGCACGGCAATTTGAAGGAATCTGTGCGTTTTAACAGGCGGCGCATGGGCTGAACAAGGAGTCGAGGAACTCCCAGTTGGGACTTTCTCAATCAGGGTCGGTTGTACAGCTGGGGACAGAGCCAAGAGTCTGGAGGTAAGAGTAAATATTTCTTGTGTAAGTCCGGACTTTCCCGATTTGCTGTGTGAACCATATTTTCTGCAGGTAAGGAGGCTTCTGTCCTTAAAGAACCACTTCGAGACTGGCCATAGCATCATAGTCTGCCCCTCAGCAATCCAATAGTTTACCCATGGTCACGCCAGGTGAAAGCTGTTCCTCAGATGGGTGGGAGAGAAGGTCCGCTGGCTGAGACATCGTCAGCATGTCTGCCCACAACAGGGAGATGTACACCCTGCAAGGGAGAAGGGTCCAGCGGGAGCACCATTACTCTGCTGGTGGATTTATGAAAAGCTCGATCCAATTATCTATCATGTTTGGGGTACAGAAGAAGGATTCGCCCCTCCCCAGGGACAGTGATTCCCAGCAGTGAAATGATTGGGCCTGAGATCTGATCCAGCGGTGTGGGTGGACATCCCATCTCTGCACTGGAAGAGCTTCAGGGACTTGTAGAGGATCTCTGTGCTGTGCCACAAACCACAGCACACAGCTGCATAAAGCTTGTCACACACACACACTCCTCAGGTGGGTGAATACCTTCATGCATTTAAGAACAGATGAGGACAGCACACAAGGTTTTTCAGCTAGAGCCGCTTTCCCGAAGATTCAAGTGTGAGGAATGTGGGATTTCAGATTTATTATATGAAAAGTATTTGGTGCTGTGAGGGCTAACAGTCTGGGTCAGTGTGGGTGTGAGGGCTGACAGTCTGGGTCAGTGTGAGGGCTAACAGTCTGGGTCAGTGTGGGTGTGAGGGCTAACAGTCTGGGTCAGTGTGGGTGTGAGGGCTAACAGCCTGGGTCAGTGTGGGTGTGAGGGCTAACAGTCTGGGTCAGTGTGGGTGTGAGGGCTAACAGTCTGGGTCAGTGTGGGTGTGAGGGCTAACAGTCTGGGTCAGTGTGCGTGTGAGGGCTAACAGCCTGGGTCAGTGTGAGGGCTAACAGTCTGGGTCAGTGTGAGGGCTAACAGTCTGGGTCAGTGTGGGTGTGAGGGCTAACAGTCTGGGTCAGTGTGGGTGTGAGGGCTAACAGTCTGGGTCAGTGTGGGTGTGACTGATGCTGTCATGTTTGGAAGACAACTACATTTTGGAGCCATAAGTGCAATTAAAGCATCGTAAAAGCTTGGAAGTGTTGCCGGCACCATAAATGCCGTGACGCAGTTGAAAAAGAAAAATGTGGCCTCAGTGCGGGCGGCCATTTGGAGCGCACGGATATGCAGCCGCTCATGAAACACGGTCCATTTTGAGCGCACCGCTGCGCAACGTCAGAAAAAACATGGTCTCAATGAGGGGGGACGGGGTGGGTACATCTAGAGCACAATGATACACAACATCAAAAGAGAAACGGTATCGATGGGGGCAGCCATCTTGGACAACAAGCTTGTTCTAAACAGTGCAAGGGAATAATTTGTAATGAAAATGGTCACTTGTGGGTGAAAATGATGCCAAGCTTTCCCCTCCCTCCTCCCCCCACACCGACCCCCAGATGTAAAGAGCGTTGTCATGTGCAGCATTTGGTGTGATGCAGTGAACTGACTTGCCATAGTTGACCTGGTTTATTATCTATTGATGTGCCTTGTTTGCTGATATCACTAACAGAATCGAGTGCTGGACACCTTGGCTGCTTTCCGATGACAGAAAGGAACACAGTGCGATGACGTCCTGACACAAAGCGCCTGTGCTTCCTCCAAACCATTGTGTTGCCTGATTCAAAGAGCAAGATTAAATTTTGATGGGCCCCATGCCTTTTGAGTGGAACAGAATGGGTCTGTGTCATTGGAGCTGTGATCTCCAGCACAAATAATCTTTGTCATCTTCCACCCTCGGACAAGCGGTCACCTGTCACCTGTCATTGATCATGGCCGAAGACCAGCTCCCCTTTGTTATTGGGTAACAGTACCAAGCCACAAAGAGTTTCACAATAGATAAAGGTATTATTAACAGGAAATACAAGCCTTTGCTCAGTTGCTGTTTATAAACAGGCTTTGTCTATTCCAGAGAATATCAGACAATGTCCTCCATCTCAACAAGATATATTTTTGTGTTCCGATTAAATGAGTGTTTTCAGGACAAGTGGAGAATTGCTCGTTATCTTAATAAAGAAATGTGGGAGCGTGGCTTTGTGCAGCAGGTTAGCCAGCTTGGAGTTCGAAAGGTGAATTTATTGATCGTGCCTGCTGCATTCAGAGTCCATGGCTAATTATTTTTTCATGAACATCACCCCTACTGATCCCCTGTATTGAGGAACACTTAGAACTTCCCTCATCCTTCAAAAAAACAAGTAGCTAATCTCTCCATAACCACTGGGTTTGCCCCTGAACCGAGATTGGTGCAGATCCCATTTAAAGGACATTTAAACACAGATTCACTCTCTATCTGTGAGTCTATCACCATTCTGTTGGGAGGATGTTTTTTTCCTAATTGAGTCCTTGTGTGTCTCTAGATCTTTGCTCACTGTCCAAGTTAAATGTTTTCTGTTCCGCAGTCCTGTGTTCAGCAGCAATTTTTTTCTATAGTGACAATGACACAGCAAAATCACCCCATAGGGTTTCATCGAGGTTTAATCAGAAACAATCAACATGGAGCAGAATTATACACCCCCCCACCCCCCCCCCCCCCCCCCCCCCGGCACTCCAGGCAGGCTGCTTTGGGGGTGGTTATGTTGTGTTTGGGATGCTGGCTGGGTCAGGAGGGTCAGATCCAGTTCCGGTGGTCGGGTCGGGTTCTCCTGAGATCGGGCCTCGATCTCGGCCTGGTCGGTCCAGGACCCTGGGCGGACCTCTCTGGGTCAGGTCAGGTTGGGCTGGGTCACATGGCTGGATGCCAGGTCGGCCCTCCTCGTTGGGCCTCTGTTTCCATGTCGAGGTCGGGTCATGTGGGTCGGCCCTCGGGAGTCGAAGAATCTCCAGATCTCTAAAATAACGCAAAAAAGCATGGCTAGTGATTTTGATTGTGATAGAATTGAGATTTAAAAGGTTAGAATGGTTCTAAAAGATGTAGGAAGAGGCTGTGTGGGGAAGAGCTCGCAGAGAGTGGCCACCGGGGTGGTGGGGAGGGGTTTGTCACAGAGGAGGTTGGTGTGGGACAGAAATACAGGGCGGCATGGTAGCACAGTGGTTAGCACTGCTGCCTACGTCGCCGAGGACCCGGGTTCAATCCCGGCCCTGGGTTAAGTATCACAATAAACGGCCAAAAGTTGGAGAAGGTACACAAGCGAGTGTCCACTGACTACTCCGAAATAGTTAGTGTGATTAGCTCTGTGAGAAGGAAAAAATAAATCAACTGATAGTTAGATTCATTCACCCAAAACATTGGATAGAAAACCTCATCCATAGATTCACTGAAGCCCTTATAGTTTCTGAAAGGCTGAGATCAAATGGACGTAGTGAATGGTGTAACAATCTTTAGGAACAGGAAATGTTCTTTCTTGAATCCAACGAGTCAATTTTTAATAAACTGTAACTCCACATATTTGCATTGTTACCCATATTCCTCAACCCTTTCCCCTCCATCTATCTCTTTATGGGTGGCACAGTGGTTAGCACTGCTGCCTCACAGTGCCAGGGACCCGGGTTCGATTCCGGCCTTGGGTGACTGTGTGGAGTCTGCACGTTCTCCCCGTGTCTGCCTGGGTTCCCTCCCACAGTCCAAAGATGTGGCAGTGGGGTGGATTGGCCATGATCAATTGCCCCTTACTGTCCAAAGGTTTGGTGGGAGTGTGGGGATAGGGTGGGGGTGTGGGCCTGGGTAGGGCGCTCTTTCAGAGGGACGGTGCACATTCGATGGGCCAAATGGCCTCCTTCTGCACTGTCGAGATTCTATGAAAGCAAAATACCGCAGGTGTTGGAAATGTGAAATAAAAACAGAAAAATGCCGGACGAACTCGGGAGGTTGGGCAGCGTCTGTGGAGAGGGAAACAGGGTTAATGTTTCAAGAAGGATCTGTAGAAGGGTCATATCGACTCAAAACGTTAACTCTGCTCCTCTCTCTACAGATGCTGCCCAACCTGCTGATTTACTCTGGCATTTTCTGTTTTTATTAACTCTCTCTTGAACGGTCTAAGTCCTTCGCTGACACCAACACATCTTCAGTCACCAACCTGGAGATATCGCCTTGGTCACATCACTGAGGAGGCAAAAGCTGGGGTAGCTTTCCTGTCGAGCAAATCTTCCTGATCCCATTTCTTACTTGTAACTCGCTAACTCTTTCTGCCCCTTGATGTTTGAATCTTCCAGCACAGTGAACAAATTCCCAGCCTCTTTCACGCTCCGAAAAACTGTTTCGCAGAATAAGATGCCCCAATAAATTATTCTGAATCTCTAAAACCAGTAAGAAAGACATTGTGAACTGGGATTATTTCAAATGATAGTTGGTTTACTGAAGGCCTCATACATATGGTGATGAAGAGCACTACAAGCACTTGTTTCCTCTGTGAATTCTTTTAATAAGTCTTCAATGTAAGTTTTAGAATAATCATAAAAGCTCAACGTTGTGTTGAGCCAAAGGGACTGGTAGGTCCCTGGTTGAATGTCCAGGTTGTGTTGAGGAGGCTGGAGATTGGCCGCCATCTCGGAGTAACCCCTGTGCCACATGACTGATGAGGTGAAAACTGGTCAACAAGCTCATTCCTGACTGCAACGCCTTGCACAGATGCGGATGTTCCTCGAGCACAAGGTGGGACTCGGGTGCAAAGCCCCTCGGGCATCGTATCAACCGCCATTTATAATTCGCTTAGGTGAGTGTTGGAAAGTGGAGTTTGTGTCCATGAAGAATGATCAGGAAAGAGTGAAAAGAAAATTGCGTCAAGAATTTGAGACTTTGTCAAAGTGCTGGTTTTAGGTTAACTGCATTTTGAAGAGTTCACTCCACATTCCCAGTGTGTCGTGTTCTTGCTGCAATGTTGACTGTCTCGGGCACTTGCTGCCTTGGCCAAGGAACCTCCAATAGTTAGGATTTGCCTTTATTCTGCATTGCGCATCTGTGCCTGTTATGTCTGCATTGAGTAAAGTCCATAATTAAGGACAGTAATTAAACACAAAGCATGTTGATAAACAAGAATTGGTGAAGGCTTATTCCGCTAAGATCAATACAGCCAATCACAGGCGCCAATGAAAACGAGGTCAGTCAGTTCCTCCTAATTTGACTGAAGATTACATCCTTCCTGGGTAAGATTTAAAGTTGTTCTGGATGATAATCTGCTAAAGTTTCCACCTGCTATTAACATCTGAGCTCAATTTGTGTGTTTACATCACACCATTTATCTGAAATCAGCTTTGCCATTGATGGGGAATTTCCGTTGCTTAGTGCAGAGTCTAACTAAAGCCATTAACCTTAAAAAGTCTCATCCGATTCCCAAACGGCTCTTGTTCAATTCTTGGGTAAAATCTATGGGCGACACGGTAGCACAGTGGTTAGCACTGTTGCTTCACCGTGCCAGGGTCCCAGGTTCGATTCCCTGATTTGGGTCACTGTCTGCGCGGAGTCGGCACGTTCTCCCCGTGTCTGCGTGGGTTTCCTCCGGGTGCTCCGGTTTCCTCCCACAAGTCCCGAAAGACGTGATTGTTGGGCGAATTGGACATTCTGAATTCTCCCTCAGTGTACCCGAACAGGCGCCGGAATGTGGCGACTGGGGGCTTTTCACAGTAACTTCATTGCAGTGTTTTAAAAAAAATTTAAAGTACCCAATTCATTTTTTCCAATTAAGGAGCAATTTAGCGTGGCCAATCCTACCCTGCACATCTTTGGGTTGTGGGGGTGAAACCCACGCAGACACGGGGAGAATGTGCAAACTCCACACGGACAGTGGCCCAGAGCCGGGATCGAACATGGGACCTCGGCGCCGTGAGACAGCAGTGCTAACCCACTGCGCCACCGTGCTGCTTCCATTGCAGTGTTAATGTAAGCCTACTTGTGACAATAAAGATTATTATAAGTGTTATCAAATCGTAACTACCCACTAATATAATAATCTGTGGAGAGAGAAAATCAGAGTGAACGTTTTGGGCCCAAGGTGACTTATTCAGATGTTCGGATGAGCCGGCAGTGGGAGGAAGGGATCCACAGTTTTGTAGTTTGGGAGAGGAAGTGATGGTTTCAAGGCAGGGAGGAGGAAAGGTGGGTAGAATCTGGATCTTGGTGTCAGCGGGAAGGAGTCTTGCCTCAATCTCAGATGATGGTAGGTTCAAGCCCTGTTCCAGACACTCAAGTGCGGTGCTGGAGGAATCTCTGCATCGCCAGAGATACAACATTCTGGGTGAGACATTAAACCGAGACTCCTGCCCTCTCAGGTAATGTAATAGATTCCGTGGTGTCTTGTTATGCTCTTGGTGTAGGATAAGCGGCTTCCTTGATGTGCACTTGACAAAGGAAGGTTCAGACGTGGAGATAACTTCAACACGTTTATTAAACTATTTACAATTCTTCTACTCGGGTTCGCCTCTTCTGTTAATCCTTCTATAGCTACTCAGACTGACAAACCAATCTGCTACAATCCACGTGGTGGGTGTGATGTTGAATTAACCCTGTGTCTGTACTCAGAGTGTCTCCACTGGAAAGAGGAAGATCATGTGTGCTGTGTCCTTTATATATGGGTCACTGTCTGTGCAGCGTCTGCACGTCCTCCCCGTGTGTGCGTGGGTTTCCTCCGGGTGCTCTGGTTTCCTCCCACAAGTCGCGAAAGACGTGCTGTTAGGTGAATTGGACATTCTGAATTCTCCCTCTGTGACCCGAACAGGCGCCGGAATGTGGCGACTAGGGAATTTTCACAGTAACTTCATTGCAGTGTTAATGTAAGCCTACTTGTGACAGTAAAGATTATTATTATTATTAAGTGCCTATAACAGGTCTGGGTACATGTACATCCAAGGAGAATGTGTGTTCATGTTTTCTTCAAGTGGCTGAAGCAGAGGGAAGAGATTAAATCTGACATTATACCTGACTGCTGTTCAGTGATTCATTTTGCCTGATATTCTTTCCCAGGGAGCGAGCGGGGGAAACTGGGTCATTGAATATATTCAATGGATGGGTTAGATGGGTTCTTGACTGACAAGGATGTCAAAAGGATATCGAGGGCGGACAAGAATGTGGAGATGGGGCAACAGTTAATGATATCATCAAATAGCGTAGCAGCCTTGAGGGGTCGAATGGCCTCTTCCTTCTCCTACGTCTTTCTGTTCAGTAATTCATCCTGTCAATCCAGCCTCCGATCTCTCCATCCCTTCATTATAGGTTTTCACAATTATTTTAGCAATTCTATCTGTGTTCCACTAAACTCCCTAGCGCTCCTCGGAAAGAAACAAAATGTTGCAATTCTGCAGCATCTTTCACAACTTCAGGACATCTTTACAGCAAATGACGTGCTTTTGGAGTGCGGCCTGAAGGAAACACTGCAGCCAATTTATGCATAGCAAGATCCAATAAACATAATGTGCAATTGAGATGACCATCAGTTTTGGTGACTTGGTTGAGGGAATCGAACCCCGGATCCTGGCGCTGTGAAGCAACAGTGCTAACCACTGTGCTACCGCGCTGTACTTTAAGGTATTATTTCAGTTGTGTGCACATCCTGGTTTGCCAGAACGAAGATTTGACTTTGGAATTCTGAAAAATCGCGTTCCCTGATATGTTTCCAGAAGTCTGTTCATCGATGAATTTAAACTATTACCCAACACTTTGGGGTGAAGTAGCATTTACTGACATTGCCTGACTGCATCCCCCCGGCCAGCCCCAAACATGAAGAGCAGTGGGTTAATGGGCTCGGTGGACCTGTACCAATAAAACCTGTCCCCTGCTGGCTCTTATTTCACTGGGGGACCAGCAGCATCTGCGATTGAGTTTCACACAATCATTTGGCCAGCTGTAAATCCGTATACAGTAGCTGAGTGAACACAAAGCCAGCGGGAAGGGTAATGCTGCATTCTACATGAACAGGCAACCCTGCCTGAATTCAGTCCATTGACATTGAGAATTTCTCATTACCCCTGCAGCCCAGTGCTTCTGTTAATGTGCCTTTTACACAGGCACCTCTGATACCAGTCCCCTGAAAACCCTTCAACAAGACCTGCCGCAGACAATGTGCTACCTGTCTTCAGTTTAGGCTGGCAGATATCAGGGGCTGGTGTAAAGTCCAATTTGCCAAGCATCTGTTCTCCTGGAGGTTGAATGTAGATTTGAAAGCTGTTGTATTTCCCCCCCTCTGATTGTTGTCAGTTTTGTGCTGATTGCCACCACCAGAATCCCCAAAGTTAGGTATTTTTTTTTACCCACTTGCAGCTTCCGTTACTTTCTCTGACTTGGGGTAAACTGTCCCACGGGAGACGGTCTACCCTGTGGACAAGTGTCGTTGGGCGGTCCACGGAGAATCTTTTCTTCCAGCTGACGATATATTGCGGGAGATTTATTTTTCACCGTTTCCATGGCTTCCGTGTGCTGAGGATCCACCTGCGTTCTGCCCGAACACCTTCATCTTCAGCCAATTTGCAAATCTGCAGTGGATGAGTGGGAGAAAATCTGTGAAAGATTCATTCCCTTTGTGTGCTTGCACCTCAGATATGGGCATCATACGAAGCGTGCAAGCAAACAGAAAACGTCGGAGAAAGAAGAGGCCATTCGGCCCCTCGAGGCTGCAACCCTATTTGATGAGATCGTGGTTGGTCTGACTGTTGCCCCATCTCCACATTCCTGTCCGCCCTCGATATCCTTTTGACTTCCTTGTCAGTCAAGAACCCATCTAACCCGGCCTTGAATATATTCAATGACCCAGTTTCCCCCGCTCGCTCCCTGGGAAAGAATATCAGCCCTCGGAGAAAAATAAACACCACCCCATCTCTATCTTAAAGGCCCCGTATGTTTACACTGTGCCCCCTACCCCCACAAGAGGAAACATCCGTCCGGCCTCCACCCTGTCAAATACCCTCAGGATCTTACGTTTTAATAAAATCACCTTTCATTCTGCTGAACTCTAATGTCTCAACTGGTCCAACCTTTCCTCTATGATAGCCCCTTCATCCCAGGAATCAACTGGTCCAACCTTTCCTCTATGATAGCCCCTTCATCCCAGGAATCAGTCAACAATCTGCAAACTGCTTTCAATGCTTTTAAATGCTTTTAGAAGTAAGGAGACCAAAACTGTACACAGTCCCTCAGAGGTAGCAAAGATTTTCTACATTTATATTCTGTTCCCCGTGTACTAAATGCCAAAATCGGCCAACTAATTCGCTCACTGTTCCTGCAAACTAACTTTTTATGATTCAGGTACCGGGACACCCAGGTCTCTCTACCTCTGGGTTCTGTAATCTCTCCCCACATGGATCATTTGCTGCTTTGCTATTCTACCTGGATGTCTCCTCCTGACGTCAGTGCGCTGTCCCAGTACCGTCTTCTCCTGACGTCAACGCCCTGTCCCAGTACCGTCTCCTCCTGACGTCAGCGCACTGTCCCAGTACCGTCTCCTCCTGACGTCAGCACGCTGTCCCAGTACCGTCTTCTCCTGACATCAACGCCCTGTCCCAGTACCGTCTCCTCCTGACGCCAGCGCGCTGTCCCAGTACCGTCTCCTCCTGACGTCAGCACGCTGTCCCAGTACCGTCTCCTCCTGACGTCAGCACGCTGTCCCAGTACCGTCTCTTCCTGATGTCAACGCTCTGTCCCAGTACCGTCTCCTCCTGACGTCAGCGCGCTGTCCCAGTACCGTCTCCTCCTGACGTCAGTGCGCTGTCCCAGTACCGTCTCCTCCTGACGTCAGCGCTCTGTCTCAGTACCGTCTCATCCTGACGTCAGCGCGCTGTCCCAGTACCGTCTCCTCCTGACGTCAGCGCGCTGTCCCAGTACCGTCACCTCCTGACGTCAGCGCCCTGTCCCAGTCCCGTCTCCTCCTGACGTCAGCGCCCTGTCCCAGTCCCGTCTCCTCCTGACGTCAGCGCCCTGTCCCAGTCCCGTCTCCTCCTGACGTCAGCGCCCTGTCCCAGTCCCGTCTCCTCCTGACGTCAGCGCCCTGTCCCAGTCCCGTCTCCTCCTGACGTCAGCGCCCTGTCCCAGTCCCGTCTCCTCCTGACGTCAGCGCGCTGTCCCAGTACCGTCTCCTCCTGACGTCAGCGCGCTGTCCCAGTACCGTCTCATCCTGACGTCAGCGCTCTGTCCCAGTACCATCTCCTCCTGACGTCAGCGCGCTGTCCCAGTACCGTCTCCTCCTGACGTCAGCACGCTGTCCCAGTACCGTCTCGCCCTGACGTCAGTGCGCTGTCCCAGTACCGTCTCCTCCTGACGTCAGCACGCTGTCCCAGTACCGTCTCCTCCTGACGTCAGCGCGCTGTCCCAGGACCGTCTCCTCCTGACGCCAGCCCGCTGTCCCAGTACCGTCTCCTCCTGACGTCAGCGCGCTGTCCCAGTACCGTCTCCTCCTGATGTCAGCACTCTGTCCCAGTACCGTCTCCTCCTGACGCCAGCCCGCTGTCCCAGTACCGTCTCCTCCTGACGTCAGCGCGCTGTCCCAGTACCGTCTCCTCCTGATGTCAGCACTCTGTCCCAGTACCGTCTCCTCCTGACGTCAACGCGCTGTCTCAGTACCGTCTCCTCCTGACGTCAGCGCGCTGTCCCAGTACCGTCTCCTCCTGACGTCAGCGCGCTGTCCCAGTACCGTCTCCTCCTGACGTCAGCGCGCTGTCTCAGTACCGTCTCCTCCTGACGTCAGCGCTCTGTCCCAGTACCGTCTCCTCCTGACGTCAACGCGCTGTCCCAGTACCGTCTCCTCCTGACGTCAGCACGCTGTCCCAGTACCGTCTCCTCCTGACGTCAGCGCGCTGTCCCAGTACCGTCTCCTCCTGACGTCAGCGCGCTGTCCCAGTACCGTCTCCTCCTGACGTCAGCACGCTGTCCCAGTACCGTCTCCTCCTGACGTCAGCGCCCTGTCCCAGTACCGTCTCCTCCTGACGTCAACGCCCTGTCCCAGTACCGTCTCCTCCTGACGTCAGCGCGCTGTCCCAGTACCGTCTCCTCCTGACGTCAGCGCTGTCCCAGTACCGTCTCCTCCTGACGTCAACGCGCTGTCCCAGTACCGTCTCCTCCTGACGCCAGCGCGCTGTCCCAGTACCGTCTCCTCCTGATGTCAGCGCGCTGTCCCAGTACCGTCTCCTCCTGACGTCAGTGCGCTGTCCCAGTACCGTCTCCTCCTGACGCCAGCGCACTGTCCCAGTACCGTCTCCTCCTGATGTCAGTGCGCTGTCCCAGGACCGTCTCCTCCTGACGTCAGCGCGCTGTCCCAGTACCGTCTCCTCCTGATGTCAGCGCGCTGTCCCAGTACCGTCTCCTCCTGACGTCAGTGCGCTGTCCCAGGACCGTCTCCTCCTGACGTCAGCGTGCTGTCCCAGTACCGTCTCCTCCTGACGTCAGTGCGCTGTCCCAGTACCGTCTCCTCCTGACGTCAGCGCGCTGTCCCAGTCCCGTCTCCTCCTGACGTCAGCGCACAGCCCCAGTACCGTCTCCTCCTGACGTCAACGCCCTGTCCCAGTACCGTCTCCTCCTGACGTCAACGCCCTGTCCCAGTACCGTCTCCTCCTGACGTCAACGCCCTGTCTCAGTACCGTCTCCTCCTGACGTCAGCGCGCTGTCCCAGTACCGTCTCCTCCTGACGCCAGCGCGCTGTCCCAGTACCGTCTCCTCCTGACGTCAGCACGCTGTCCCAGTACCGTCTCCTCCTGACCTCAGCGCGCTGTCCCAGTGCCGTCTCCTCCTGACGTCAGCGCGCTGTCCCAGTACCGTTTCCTCCTGACGTCAGTGCGCTGTCCCAGTACCGTCTCCTCCTGACGCCAGCGCGCTGCCCCAGTACCGTCTCCTCCTGACGTCAGCGCGCTGCCCCAGTACCGTCTCCTCCTGACGTCAGCGCGCTGTCCCAGTACCGTCTCCTCCTGACGCCAGCGCGCTGTCTCAGTACCGTCTCCTCCTGACGTCAGCGCGCTGTCCCAGTACCGTCTCCTCCTGACGCCAGCGCGCTGTCCCAGTACCGTCTCCTCCTGACGTCAGTGCGCTGTCCCAGTGCCGTCTCCTCCTGACGTCAGCGCGCTGTCCCAGTGCCGTCTCCTCCTGACGTCAGCGCGCTGTCTCAGTACCGTCTCCTCCTGACGTCAGCGCGCTGTCCCAGGACCGTCTCCTCCTGACGTCAGCGCGCTGTCCCAGGACCGTCTCCTCCTGACGTCAGCGCGCTGTCCCAGGACCGTTTCCTCCTGATGTCAGCGCGCTGTCCCAGTACCGTCTCCTCCTGACGTCAGTGCGCTGTCCCAGTACCGTCTCCTCCTGACGTCAGTGCGCTGTCCCAGTACCGTCTCCTCCTGACGTCAGCGCGCTGTCCCAGTACCGTCTCCTCCTGACGTCAGTGCGCTGTCCCAGTACCGTCTCGCCCTGACGTCAGTGCGCTGTCCCAGTACCGTCTCCTCCTGACGTCAGTGCGCTGTCCCAGTACCGTCTCCTCCTGACGTCAGCGCGCTGTCCCAGGACCGTCTCCTCCTGACGTCAGCGCGCTGTCCCAGGACCGTCTCCTCCTGACGTCAGCGCGCTGTCCCAGGACCGTTTCCTCCTGATGTCAGCGCGCTGTCCCAGTACCGTCTCCTCCTGACGTCAGCGCGCTGTCCCAGGACCGTTTCCTCCTGATGTCAGCGCGCTGTCCCAGTACCGTCTCCTCCTGACGTCAGTGCGCTGTCCCAGTACCGTCTCCTCCTGACGTCAGTGCGCTGTCCCAGTACCGTCTCCTGATGTCAGCGCGCTGTCCCAGTACCGTCTCCTCCTGACGTCAGCGCGCTGTCCCAGGACCGTTTCCTCCTGACGTCAGTGCGCTGTCCCAGTACCGTCTCCTCCTGACGTCAGCGCGCTGTCCCAGTACCGTCTCCTGATGTCAGCGCGCTGTCCCAGGACCGTTTCCTCCTGACGTCAGTGCGCTGTCCCAGTACCGTCTCCTGACGTCAGTGCGCTGTCCATCAATGCCGGGATTGTCTTGGAACCCATATTCTGTGTCCTTCCCAATTGTTTGCTTTGATCTACCGAGCCCAGCGCAGGATCCTCTCCCGATCCTGGTACATGTGTAACTTGCCGATTATCGCCCTCGGCTGCTCCACGGCCTTGGTCTTCGGTTGGGGTGACCTGTCGATCTCCAGCTGCTTGGGGAAGTTGTCCAGCATTTGGGCCACGTTGTCAGTTGGGTCTCTGCCCTCGACCCCCTCTGGCAGGCCCACTATTCGAATATTCTGCCGCCGAGACCAATTCTCCTGATCTTGACTTTCCCCTTCTGGCCCCCCCCCCCCTTGACTGGCCCTGGGTCGCCACCAACCTTTTTATTTCAGTCTCCGGCGCAACAGTCCTGTGGCTCTGGTCCGTCAATGCCTTTTCAGATTCTTGGACGCCTTCCCCTGAGTTTCCAGCTGCTTCCCCATTCTCCATCGATCGCTGTCTGCATGGCGACCAGGTCACCCCACCTTGACCGCCACCTGAATCGGCACTTTGATTGCCTCCCTCATTGCCGCCAATTCCTTAGTCAGGAATGTCTTCCATCCACCTCCCGGTGGGGGAGGGGGGTGGGCGTCCATTGTTCGGGTCGTCGGTCTGCCTCTCTCGGGGGTGGCTGGGGACCCCTCGCCTCGTGGGGTCCGCTGATTCGATCGCTTGCTGCTCTTGTCCTTTTCCCCAGTTTCTATCTCCCCTGCGGCCTGTCAAGCTCCCATTCGCTGGTAAATTGCACCTTTTCCTTTTCTGTTTACAGGTAGAATGAGTGAATTTTCGGGCTAGATTCGTCCTCGGGTGCTGATTTGATTGTGTTTTGGAGGAAAGCCACCAGATGTGCAATGCTCAGCTCATCCCCGTCGGCAGAAGTTGTCTTTCACCGCCCGGTGATTGATGATCCCCGGCCGCAGTTGATGTTTGTCTCTGTGAGTGCGTGCCTGGGAACTGCCCGTCAAGCACAGATTCCTGCCTCACGGAGCTGCCCGGGATGGACCTCGACAAATACCACCGCATCTCACTCCAGACCTGCTTTGCAAAGGCACATCCCGCAAGGAGGTGGGGGACCGTGTCTCCTCCCCCAGTCACCGCGATGGCAGCGTGAAGGTGGGAATGGGACTCGGGGTGTGCGTGAAGGATCTGACAGGGGGCAGGGGGGGGCCTTTCTCTGCCACGCTAAATCGTAGTGGTTGTTTGCAGATTCTGATGTTGAGGCAATTCCCTAATCTGTGCTTCCTGTTGGCCACCCAATCTTCTGTCCAGACTGATATGTTACTCCCCACACTATGAGTTCTTATTTTGTGTCGTGACCTTTGACCTTGTACCTTATTGAACACCTTTTGGAAATCTAAGTGTCAGGTCGATGGACTGAACTGCAATTTGATATTCCAGGGTAGCTATCTGTGATTGACTGGGATTGGAGGGGAGAGCGAAGGAGGGCGTGGGGAGTTGTAAATATCCTCATGATCGAGTGATCTCGGGACCTGGAATTTGAATTCAGATCCACCATGGCAGTTTGAGAATTTGAATGCTGTTTGATAATTAAAAGCTTGATATCAACCAAAGTGACAATGAGCTGTCAGAACATTGGTTAAAAACGCAACCTGTCCTTACCTGGTAGCCAGCCTGAAACGTGGAAAATACACACAGCATCATTGGATTCCAAGGCATGTCCAAATTACCCGACAATTCTCTTTAGGTGACTGTGCTACAAAAACAAAGAAAAGTGCAGCACAGGAACAGCTTTAGTTCCCAGTCCCATTGTTACTCCATTGTCTGCAACAGAACCAGAATCCAGGAGGATTTTTCCTGGACACACAATTCTGCACTTTCATTTTTGTTCCACTAGATGGTGGCCTTGCTCCATTGTGATGCCAGGCTGAGTTGAAACCGAGGGGGCAATGCTGAACCCGCTACTCTCCGCCCATGAGAAAGTCAACCCACTTCACGGAATATTCTCCAGGCACTGCAGGTTGTTCAGGCGGAGAGTGTGGGTTCAATAATAATCTTTATTAGTGTCACAAGTAGGCTTACATTAACACTGCAATGAAGTTACTGTGAAAATCCCCTGGTCGCCTGTTCAGGTACACAGAGGGAGAATTCAGAATGTCCAATTCATCCAACAGCACGTCTTTCGGGACTTGTGGGAGGAAACCGGAGCACCCGGAGGAAACCCACGCAGACACGGGGAGGACGTGCAGACTCCGCACAGACAGTGACCCAAGCCGGGAATCGAACCCGGGACCCTAGCGCTGTGAAGCAACAGTGCTAACCACTGTGCTACCGTGCCACCCAAACTCCCCCCCCCCCCCTAAATTGCCCCATCCCAGCTGATCCATCCAGACTGAGTAATATGTCCCTTCACTTAGTCACAGCATATGGTGCTTTGTTACACCAATGAGAATTTATGTTTGCTCAGAGCCCCAGACGTGTCCTCATGTTGATCACCCTCTGCTGTGCGCTGGTTTCAGTCTGTGTATCGATGTCCCTGCAGAATGGTTTCATTTGAGCAGGGTCAGCAGTATATTCTGTTAACACAGATTTCCCAGTCACTAAAGGCCATTCCTAAACCTGGCCTTAAATGCAATGTTAGGTTGCCCAGAGTGAACTCCAATCCTCTTGCACCTCTAACAAGTTAAGTGACAACAGTGTGGGTCGCCCCACACTTCTGGGCTTTGTGACTGACGAACAACGAACTCCTTGAAATGCAGCTCCAGTTTCCTGAGACGTGAGATTGGCGGGGCTCAAGGCCACATGGACCTGATCTCACCTCAGCTCAGCGATTGTTACCGTTAGTGTCAAGAAACCCTCAGACTGAGGACTCGAGCATTGGCTCCGTAGCTGCTTTGGGGGGGGGTGGGGAAAGGTCGATGTGAGAATAAATTTCCAATAGCGAAGCTGCCAGCCGCAATCCGGGCCCAGTTCGACCATCGGCCTGACTCGATTTCCCAGGGCTGTGTTGACAATGTTGTCAGGCGAGAGATTTCGATCCATCATCCTGCAGCCGATATTATCTTTTTCAACTCGACCTGCGCCGCCTCTGAGTTTCCTGCTTTGCGGCTACAACAACAAAACGTAACAGAAGAGAAACTGCCCGTGAGATCTAAATAAAAACGGGAGAAAAACCACTTGAAAAATGAAATGAAAATGAAATGAAAATGGCTTATTGTCACGAGTAGGCTTCAAATGAAGTTACTGTGAAAAGCCCCTAGTCGCCACATTCCGGCGCCTGTTCGGGGAGGCTGGTACGGGAATCGAACCGTGCTGCTGGCCTGCCTTGGTCTGCTTTTAAAGCCAGCGATTTAGCCCATTGAACTAAACCAGCTAAATGGCGAGGATGTGACCCAGAAGAAGGAATCATCGACGGAGATCCGGCCCCTACACCATCGGGAATGAGATTGGGAAAAATATCACCGACTTCCAAGGCAAAACCATCGTTGTGGCAAGTCAATATCAAGTCTCGAGTAAATACCTGGACATCGTGCAGCTTGTGCTGGGATATCGGTGAATCACCCGGGCGATCTCGGCAGCCTCTGCTGCAGGTAAAAGGATTTCCAAAATGAAGAAAAAGCTTCACGTTACCTGGGCTGACTTCAAACGGAGTACACTGACGGTTGTAACGGGTAGAGCTGCAGAGACAGCGCACGAGTCACTGTGACAGGCCGAGGAACCACAAATCGAGGGGATTGCCACTCTGCAATCTCCTGTCCTGGAATCGATAGTGAGGCACAGAAACAGCAGGTCTGCCTGAGAGTTTATCTGTTTTAAATAGAGAGAAAATAAACTGTGGGAGGCCAGGCTGAGGGCGGAGTGGCACAGATCCGGGAACTGCATTTCCAAAACGGCCAGGAGGAACAGGTGCCAAGGACGTGTTTGATGAGGAGGAGGAGGAGACGTGGAACTCCTGAGGAAAGACTCCAGTCGTCCGTTAAAACCAATCAGACACCAGCAGACCGGCACACACACACCTTTCTCAGCTCAAGTTGGGAGGAAAACATTCACGTTGTTACAGAATTTAGTCCATCAGCTCAATCTGAGACAAGTTACATGATGAGTTAATGATGGTCTTGCAAATCGCTTCTCGGCCTTTTGGCACAGATCTGGTATGTCTGTCTTGTGGGACCATGAATTGGATTCAATTTGAATTGGTTTTTTGGAGCAGGCATGGAGCTGGATTAGGGGTTCGCCCCTGTCCATACTCTGAACCCTGGCTTTGCAACTCAGAAAAAGTAATTTTAAAAAAATGATGGTCTTGCAAGAACATTGCTCACTCCGTCCACAATAGCCGCTGAAAGATTCCTCTTTCACCGTTGTGCACAGGAGGAAGGGTAAACATTTCACAATTTGTTGCCTCGCTGTGAAAGCTAGCAAAGTACGGTGAATTTGGCCAGACTTTGGAAGATACACTTTGTGGCCGATTAGTCAGTGGCCTCAGGATTAAGCCACCCAAAGGAAATTGTTGACTGATTTGCATTAACCCTAAAAGCTGCTACACAGATCGCGACGTCTATGGAACTTGCTGCGAGAGCCACTCGGCGGCCATTCGGCCCATTGAGACTGCACTGACCCCAAAAGAGCATCCTAATCATGTCCACTGCCCTGTCCACACTGCCCTATTCCCGCAACCCCGTAACCTAACCTCCACATCCCAGGACACTAAGGAAATTTATCATGGCCAATCCACCTAACCTGCACATCTGGGAGAACATGCAACTGCACACAGACAGTCACCCGAGCCCGGAATTGAACCCGGGCCTCTGCCGCTGCGAGGCAGCAGTGCTAACCACTGTGACCGAGCCGCTCTATGAATTAAATTAATAAAGACCATGACAGCTATCATTGATTGTTGTAAAAACTCAACTGGTTCATTGTCATTTAGGTAAGTGTTACAGCGGAGACGATGAACACGGGCTTTGTGGAATGCGAATTCCCCTATTAAGCGGGTGGTAGTTCGCCCAATAGGAATGTCAGGCGGAAGATTAAAATCTGTTTGTCCAACCCGGATTGGCATCTCTGCATGTCTCCAGGTTTGGACGCGTGTGTTGCAATCTGCGACGTCGGCCTTCGTCGTTGCTTCAACAAAGGGATTTGTTGCTGGGAAACTGACCGCAGCGAAGTTATTGTATTGGCGACGAGGTTTAAAACCAAGTTTTTCCGAGCAGCCTTCAGAGTTGAAAATGAGTGGCGGAAGAACTCACATAGGCTACTGAAGACAGGAGTCATTGAATCTGTTACCACCAGCGATTGGGTAACTCCAATCGTCCCTGTCTGAAAGCAGGATGGTTCAGTACGGATATGCGGGGATTTTGAAGTGACTATCGTTCGGCTGATCAGCCCCCTCTACCACTTACTGAAGATCTTTGTGCAGGCCAAATATTTAGCAATATTGACTCCTCCCGCGCCTATCTGCAAACTAGCGTAGCTATTGAATCTCAATCCTTACAGTGGCACACAAGAGTCAGTTTCAGTATTGGAGGCTTCCGTTTGGGATAACGTCAGCACCAGCTCTTTCCCAATGATCTGTGGATCAGATGTTGAGTGGGCTATTGGGTGTGTGCGGTGCTCCCTGGACAACATTTTGATGACCGGTTGAAACAATATGGAGCCTGTAAAGAACCTGGAACTTGGAAGGTTCATACCGCACAATCAACTAGGCTGGAGCTTTACACACATTGTAACAAACAAGCTTGGCTCTGGGTGCAAGATTGTGAGGATGCTCCCCAAAATGTCAAAGCAATATACAAGAATCAGAGTTATTGGTCCATTATTATTTCTAACCCAAAACTGAAGCTGCAGCTTGTGACTCATCACCCTGCGGGACTGGAGCAGTTGCCCCACATATAATACCCTCAGTCGAAGAGCGACCAATAGCATTTGCTTCCAAGACGTTGACTAGCACTGCGTCCAGCTGTGCTCAACTTGAGAAAGGAGCTCTGTTATTTTTGGTATTTGAAGGTTATTTATTTGTCCGTCAATTTACTCTATTAACCGACCATCGTCCCTTAACAACAATATTTGGGCTGCAGAAAGGAGATCTCTTCGCTCACTGCTAGTCGATTACGTTGGCCGTTAATCTTGTCGGCACACGATTATGTCATCGAATATCGTTAGGTATGAACAGCTCGTGGACACCTTGTCTAGACTGCTGACCAGAAATATAAACATGAATCTGACGACACGTCAATGACATATTCTCTCTGTCTCATATGGAAAATGTTTCAGTAATGTCTTCTCAGGTGTGAAAATGTATGCAAACAGATCCAGGGGCAACAACATTCTTGACCACTGCTACTCAAAAATCAAGGGCGCCTACCGTTCCATCCCCCGACCGCACTTTGGGAAATCAGACCATAAGACGGTGCTCCTTCTCCCAGCTTACAAGCAGAAACTCAAGCGGGAGAATCCAGCTAAGAAGGTTGTGCAGTGCTGGTCCGAGGAAACAGAAGAGCTCTTACGTGACTGCTTGGAGACAGTGGACTGGTCCATATTTAAGAACTCAGCGGCCAACTTAAATAAGTATGCCACCACCGTCACAGACTTCATCAGCAAATGTGTGGACGACTGCGTGCCAAAGAAAGCAGTACGTACGTTCCCCAACCGGAAACCATGGCTCAATCGCGAGATTGACTCCCTACTGAAGGACAGATCTGAGGCGTTCAAGTCAGACGACCCTGACCTGTACAAGAAATCCAGGTACGACTTCCGCAAAGCCATCCGAGATGCCAAGAGAGAATATCAAACCAAGCAAGAGTCACAGACAGACTCTCGGTGGTTGTGGCAAGGCCTAAACAACATAACTGGCTACAAAGCGAAGCCGAGCAGTATCTCTGGCAGCAGCGCACCCCTCCATTCTATGCTCGGTTCGAGCAGGTAACCAACAATCCGCTGTCGAATGCCCCAGCAACCCATAACTCACCCATACCCACCATCACAGTTTCCGAAGTCAGATCGGCCTTCCTGAAAGTGAACCCTCGGAAGGCGACAGGCCCGGACGGGATCCCTGGTCGTGCACTCAGAGCCTGCGCAGACCAGCTGGCAGAGGTATTCACAGACAACTTTAACCTGTCCCTACTCCACTCCGAGGTCCCCACCTGCTTCAAGAAGACCACCATCATACCGTTGCCAAAGAAGAACCAGGAAACTTGCCACAATGACTACCGCCCGGTGGCCCTGACATCAGTTGTAATGAAGTGCTTCGAGAGGTTGGTCATGAAGCGCATCACCTCCATACTCCCGGAACGCCTTGATCCACTGCAATTCGCATACCGTCACAACCGGTCCACATCAGACGGCAAGTCCCTGGCCCTTACACTCATCCCTAGAGCATCTCAACAACAAGGACTCCTACATCAGACCCCTATTTATTGACTACAACTCCGCCTTCAACACCATAATCCCAGCCAAGCTCATATCAAAAAACCTCGGACTTGGCTCCTCACTCTGCAACTGGATCTTTGACTTTCTGACCAACAGACCACAGTCAGTAAGAATGAACACCAACACCTCCTCCACAATAGTCCTCAATACCGGTGCCCCACAAGGCTGCGTACTTAGCCCCCTACTCTACTCCCTGTACACACACGACTGTGTCGAAAAACTTGGTTCCAACTCCATCTACAAGTTTGCTGACGATACGACCATAGTGGGCCGGATCTCGAATAACGTTGAGTCAGAATACAGGAGGGAGATAGAGAACCTAGTGGAGTGGTGCAACGACAACAATCTCTCCCTCAATGCCAGCAAAACTAAAGAGCTGGTCATCGACTTCAGGAAGCAAAGTACTGTACACACCCCTGTCAGCATCAACGGGGCCGAGGTGGAGATGGTTAGCAGTTTCAAATTCCGTGCACATCTCCAAAAATCTGTCCTGGTCCACCCACGTCGCGCTATCACCAAGAAAGCACAACAGCGCCTATACTTCCTCAGGAAACTAAGGAAATTCGGCATGTCCACATTAACCCTTACCAACTTTTACAGATGCACCATAGAGAGCATCCTATCTGGCTGCATCACAGCCTGGTATGGCAACTGCTCGGCCCAGGACCGCAAGGAACTTCAGAGAGTCGTGAATACCGCCCAGTCCATCACACGAACCTGCCTCCCATCCATGGACTACATCTACACCTCCCGCTGCCGGGGGAAAGCGGGCAGCATAATCAAAGATCCCTCCCACCCAGCTTACTCACTTTTCCAATCTCCTCCATCGGGCAGGAGATACAGAAGTCTGAGAACACGGACGAACAGACTCAAAAACAGCTTCTTCCCCACTGTCACCAGACTCCTAAATGATCCTCTTATTGACTGACCTCATTAACACTACACCCTGTATGCTTCATCCGATGCCAGTGCTTATGTAGTTACATTGTATATCTTGTGTTGCCCTATTTTGTATTTTCTTTTCTTACCTTTTCTTCCCATGTACTGAATGATCTGTTGAGCTGCTCGCAGAAAAATACTTTTCACTGTACCTCGGTACACGTGACAATAAACAAATCCAATCCAACCCAGTAATGGGGAAGATTTGGACATGATTCGAAAAGGCACTCTAACACAAGGACACAGAAAGAATCCAGACCTTAAACCCTATCTTACCAGGCATCCTGAGTTGAAAGGACAAAATGGAGTATTGCTGTCCGTATTTCACTGTGTTTACGCTGGAGAATCCTGGACAAGAGTCATCCCGGTGTAGTTAGAATGAAGGATTTGGAGAAAAGCTACTGCTGGTGGCCTGGGTTGGATGCCCAAATAGAGGAGATGGTGGGGTTGTGCCAATCCTGCATGGTGTTGAGAAATGTACATCCTCTCCAACCTCTGCATCGATGGGAATGGCCTAGCCAATCATGGCAAACAATCCATGTGGCTTGTGTGGGACCAGTTGAAGGACATGTTTTTGGCCATGGTTGATGCACATTCGAAGTGGCCGTCGTGAAAGGCTTGACAAGGTATTTGTAAGATTCGGGCGACCTGAACAAGTCATTAGCAATAACGGTGCTCAATTCACATCAGCTGAATTCAGGGACTCCCTGCAGGGGTGTGGCATCCACCATATCAAATCTGCCCCCCACCATCCACCCTCAAACAGCTTAGCCGAATGTTTTGTACAATCACTCAAGTGCAGTGAAGGTTTTGAGGGATAAAGGCTCTCTACCGTATCAATAGCTTTCTAATGACTCGTAGACATACAGCACATTCAACAACACAAAGCTCACCGGCTATACTGATGTTCAAAAGGAAACTCCGCCCACAGTTCGACCTATTGACTCCCCTCCAACTTCAGAGATTTTTTTTTTTTTAATAAATTTAGATTAGCCAATTATTTTTTCCAATTAAGGGGCAATTTAGCGTGGCCAATCCACCTACTCTGCACATTTTTGGGTTGTGGGGGCGAAACCCACGCAGACACGGGGAGAACGTGCAAACTCCACACGGACAGTGACCCAGAGCCGGGATCGAGCCTGGGACCTCAGCGCCGTGAGGCGGTTGTGCTAACCACTGTGCCACCGTGCTGCCCCCCAACTTCAGAGATAGTCAGACAACAACATTAGACGCGAGTGGCTCGAAGGCAAAACATTCCAAAAGCGGAGTCTTTGACCATGGGGAGCGTTTTCTTACGAGAAATTACACCTCGGGTGAAAAATGGACTCCAGTAACTGTACTTGCCAAAACGGGTCCGATATCATATACTGCACAATCTGACGATGAACAAATTTGCCATTGGTACGCTGCCCAATTATTGTCTGCACTTAGTGAGTGTACAGAATCTATACCAGATGTTTCCACAGAGAATATGGACAGGGATGTGCCCGACTTGAGGACGACATCTGCCGAGATGTTGGAACCTGTTACAACAGGTTCATCCAGAGACAGTTCCTGAGTTGGCTTCACCAGATGTCAAACCGACCAGTGAACAGGAGACAGTCCTGGTACCCCTCAGAGCCAAGCTCCTGGTACCCCTCAGAGCCAAGCTCCTGGTACCCCTCAGAGCCAAGCTCCTGGTACCCCTCAGAGCCAAGCTCCTGGTACCCCTCAGAGCCAAGCTCCTGGTACCCCTCAGAGCCAAGCTCCTGGTACCCCTCAGAGCCAAGCTCCTGAATGGCATGTTCTGCCAGGCGCCCACCTAACAGACCATCTTACTGATGTCCATATAAATCCCCAACATGGGTAATGGCATAATGATTTGGATCTGGATTAAAGGCCGGAATTCTCCTCCCATTGGGAATTTCTTTTCCCACCGGCAGCGTGCCCTCACCTGCGGGTTTTCCAGTGGAATGGGGGGGAGGGGCTGCAATGGGAATCCCATTGGCAAGTGGCGGGAGTAGAGAATACCGCTTCCAGTGAACAGCGCGCGGCCAAGGAACGCTCGTCTGGGAAACAGAGAATCCAACCCAAAATGTTGGGTAAGAAAGTTGGAGCATCTACCATCATGTGTACACACATGTAAATGTGCACACACGTGTTAAAGTGCACCTGCATGTAAAAGTGCACATGCATGTAAAAGTGCACACACGTGTAAAAGTGCATGTTTCCACTGCTGTCCTGGTTGGCCTATTATCCTCCACCCTGTGTACAGTTCAGCACATTTCCCCCATTCGGGCCAGTCCACCTCCTGTGTTCACTGTCTGCCATTCACTCCCAGACAGCCAATCCCATGGAAGGGAACCCTGGCTGCCATTCACTCCCAGACAGCCAATCCCATGGAAGGGAACCCTGTCTGCCATTCACTCCCAGACAGCCAATCCCATGGAAGGGAACCCTGGCTGCCATTCACTTCTAGACAGCCAATCCCATGGAAGGGAACCCTGTCTGCCATTCATTCCCAGACAGCCAATCCCATGGAAGAGAACCCTGGCTGCCATTCACTCCCAGACAGCCAATCCCATGGAAGGGAACCCTGTCTGCCATTCACTCCCAGACAGCCAATCCCATGGAAGGGAACCCTGTCTGCCATTCACTCCCAGACAGCCAATCCCATGGAAGGGAACCCTGTCTGCCATTCACTCCCAGACAACCAATCCCATGGAAGGGAACCCTGTCTGCCATTCACTCCCAGACAGCCAATCCCATGGAAGGGAACCCTGGCTGTCATTCACTCCCAGACAGCCAATCCCATGGAAGGGAACCCTGTCTGCCATTCACTCCCAGACAGCTAATCCCATGGAAGGGAACCCTGTCTGCCATTCACTCCCAGACAGCCAATCCCATGGAAGGGAACCCTGTCTGCCATTCACTCCCAGACAGCCAATCCCATGGAAGGGAACCCTGTCTGCCATTCACTCCCAGACAGCCAATCCCATGGAAGGGAACCCTGTCTGCCATTCACTCCCAGACAGCCAATCCCATGGAAGGGAACACTGGCTGCCATTCACTCCCAGACAGCCAATCCCATGGAAGGGAACCCTGTCTGCCATTCACTCTCAGACAGCCAATCCCATGGAAGGGAACCCTGTCTGCCATTCACTCCCAGACAGCCAATCCCATGGAAGGGAACACTGGATTGTAAGGTGATCCCTGGCTGGTCTCTGCTGCCTCTTTGCCTCCAGTGTTGAAGGTGACAATGTGCCCCAAAGACTCCAAGGGCACTCACAATTGTGCCTCCCTCGTGTGTAGCTCACCTCCGTTTCCCAACCTTCAAAGTCTTTTTTGACGTTGCTTTTAGCCACCCCCCAATCTCAGCTCCCAAATCCTTCCAGGATTTGATTTCCCTCCGTGAAATTCCTTGGGAGATTTTGCTATGTTGTAAGGACCTGTCTAAGTTGTGAATATTAAAGGGAGCTGAGAATGTCGGAACGAGGAAATCACCTTCATTTTTTCTCTCTGAGCGCTTTCCAATTGATCAATGCCTGGCTGAAGGCAGGGCGCCTGCTTTGTACAGTCTAGCAAGTGTCGTCTCAACAGTGATTTATACCGTGTTAAAATAACCTTTTTCAGTTCATGGGAAAGAGCCCTTGAGGAGTGTCTCAGAGTTTGATTGACGATTTGCCTTGTCCATGAATGTTCTGAATATTCCTGTCTCACTGTGTTAATAACAGTGCCACATTGATTACACACTCTCTGTAATGCTGGCTGGAATATTGTAGAAGCCGCTATCCAGGTTCCTTAGTGTCCTGAACACCAACCTGTTCATTTTATGCAGCAATTTCAAAGAATTGCAGCCCGTGGTTTGGTAAAAATGACAAACTACCCGTTAGTCGAGTAGAGTTTCAGAGTTTACCATTTGAGCCATGTTCAGAGGCCTCCCTAGCAGCTCCAAGATTTCCACATGTCATAAAACATTAGATAAAATCTACTTTTACTCTGGAAAACATTTCAGCCAGAATCATTGTTCTGGTGTGCAAGGTCTTTCTTTGCTCAAAAACACCCCAAACGCTGACAAGAATGCAAACTGACAGACTGGGTAAACCGAATTGCAATTGGCCTGAACCTTGCCTTCAGTATGAAAAATTAAACAGGGAATAATATTCAGACATTAACATGGAGACTCATTCCAGAACTCTGTCTCTTCAATGAAAGAGGTTCTCTGATTACACAGCAGAGAGGATTGTTCACATTGTCAACGGGCAGCGAGAGCTGAGCCCCACGCATTGACTCTGAACTCCCACACTCAAGCCCACCATTTTACCCTGAAGATCTAAAACAGACTGCTTCACCAGAATGTCACGTTGACTGTTCCGGCATCAGTTTATAACGATTCCCATTCCGGAGACTTGAAGCACAATAGGCAAGGTTGATGTTCCTGTGCTGTATTGAGGGGGTGCTGCACTGTCAAAACGCCCGTCCTTCCGATCAGATCTAAACCAGTGGCCCATCTGGCTGCTCCAATGGATGGGAAAGATTTCCTGGAGGTATTTTGTAGAAGAGCCCGAGGGTGACCTGCAGCAAATGTTCATCCCTCAATTAGAATTAGAATAAAACATTACGTTGTAATAACGCTATAAACGTGCAAACATTTGAACAAGGAACAGGAGGATGCCATTCAGCCCCCAGAGCCTGATCCACCATTTAATAGGATCATGTCTGGGTAACATCAAATCTGCAACCCCCCCCCCGGCAATAACCTTTCACCCCCCTGGTCAATCAATAATCTATCCAGCTCTGTCTTAAGAATATTCGACTACTCTGCTTCCACTGCCTTTAACAATCGCCAGGCAGGAATGGTCCCTTCCAGTCGGGGAACACTTCAACAGTCAAGGGGATTCAGCCTCTGATCTCCGGGTAAGTGTTTTCCAAGGCGGCCTTCAGGGACACGCGGCAACGCAGAATTGCCGAGCAAAAACTTATAGCCAAGTCCCGCACACATGGGTACGGACTCAAACGGGACCTGGGATTCATGTCGCATTACATCCACCCCCCCACCATCTGGCCTGGGCTTGCGAAATCCTACCAACTGTCCCGGCTTGAGGCAATTCACACCTCTTTAACCTGGGATTATCCCTCTCATCGCACAGTCTGGACAAAGTAAAGTATCGTCTTGCATCATTGACTTTGTCTATATATGTGTCTCTGGAATCCACCTCTTCATTCACCTGAGGAAGGAGCTGTGCTCTGAAAGCTAGTGATTCGAAACAAACCTGTTGGGCTTTAACCTTCTTACTGTGCCCACCCCAGACCAACATCTCCATATCATGACTGCCTTTTGAAGAAGAGTCTCAGCCCTCTAATAGAAAACATTTATCCTCATCTCTGTTTTAAATGGGCGACCCCATATTTTACACAGCAGCTCCCAGATCTGGATTCTCCCATAAGAGGAAATAGCCTCTCCACATCCACCCTGTCCATACCCCTCAGGCTCTAATATATTTCAATCAAGTCGCCTCTCACTCTTCCAAACTCCAGCAGATACAAGTCCAACCGTTGCTCATAACACAACTCGCCCATTCCTGGTATTATTCAGGTAAACCATCTGTGAACTGTTTCCTATACATTTCCATCTTTCCTTTAATAAGGTGAGCAGTAATGTGCACAATCCTCCAGATGTGGTTCAATCGTGCTCTCTATGAGCGAAGCATAACCTGCATACTTTTGTATTCAATTCCCCTCGCAATAAACAATAACATTTTATTGGCTTTCCTAATTACTTGCTGTACCTGCAGACTAGCCTGGGAAGTCTTGCGATTCATGCACTAAGACACCTCTCTGTATCTCAGAGCTTTGCAATCTCTCACCATTTAGATAATGTGATTCTCTCTTATTTTTTCTGCCACAATGGGCAATTTCTGATTTTCCCACATTATGTCAGATCTTTGCCCATTCACCTAACCTGTCTATATCTTTTTGTAGCTCCTCGTGCCCTCTCCACAACATACTTTCCTACCTATCTTTGTAACATCAGCAAATTTGGAGACAATCCCTTCAACCCCTTCATCAAGTCTTTGATGTAAAATGTGAAAAGTTGATGTCCCAGTGCTGACCCTTGCAGCACATCTTGCCAACCTGAAAAAGATCCACTTATGCCTACTCTCTGCTTCCTGTTCACCAGCCAATCTTCTATCTGGTTTAGCACAGTGGGCTAAACAGCTGGCTTGTAATGCAGAACGATGCCAGCAGCGCGGGTTCAATTCCCGTACCGGCCTCCCCGAACAGGCGCCGGAATGTGGTGACTAGGGGCTTTTCAAGGTAACTTTATTGAATTCTACTTGTGACAATAAGCGATTATTATTATTATCTAGGCCAATACGTCACCTTATATACTATCAGCTTCTACTTTACACAATAACTTTTGATGTGGCACTTTATCAAATACCTTCTGGAAATCTGAGTACAGTACATCCACCGGTCCCCTTTATCAACAGCACCTGTTACTTCCTCAAAGAACTTCAATAAATCGGTTAAACATGATTTCCCTTTCACTAAACCATGTTGACTCTGCCCGATTACCTTAAACCTACCCAAATGTCCTGCTAGAGCTTCTTTAATAATAGCTTCCAACATTTTCCCTGTGATCTGATCATCACCACATGGATTTTTGATCAGTAAGGGAATCAAGGATTATGGGAAAGGGGCAGGAAACAGGACGTGAGATATGTCGGATCCACCGTGATCTTCCTGAATTGCAGCTTTTTCCTCTCCGCCAGCAGCCCGACGGTCGGGGCCTCGGAGTATTTTCTATCGACTTCCAGAATGGAGTCCACTAGCTGTTGCCTGCCCCCCCCTCTCTTCCCTATCTCTACTTGCCTTGTAGGCTGTGATCTCTCCTCTGATCACGGCCTTCAGATCCTCCACAAACGTGGAAGGTGAGACCTCCCCGTTTTGGTTGTTACTAACGGAATCGCCTATGGTCTGCGGTATTTTCTGGCAGAAGGCCTCGTCGGCCAGGAGGTCCGTGTCCAGCATTCATGTGGGGCGCTGGGCCCGGCCTGTCTCCAACCTCACATCCATATAGGGGCTGGTTTAGCACTGGGCTAAATCGCTGGCTTTGAAAGCAGACCAAGGCAGGCCAGCAGCACGGTTCAATTCCCGTACCAGCCTCCCCGAACAGGGGCCGGAATGTGGCGACTAGGGGCTTTTCACAGTAACTTCATTTGAAGCCGACTTGAGACAATAAGGGATTTTCATTTCATTTTTCATATAGTGTGGAGCGTGGTCGGAGAGAACGATCGTGGAGTAGTCCGTTCCCGTGATCCCTGGAAGCACCGATTTCCCCACTGCAAAGTAGTCGATACGGGTATATACCTTGTGCCCCTGTGCGAAGAACCAGAACTCCTTTTCTCCCGGGTGCAGGAACCTCCACCGCCCCCATCTGCTCCACAAATGCCCCTAGATCCCCAGCCATGCCAGATGTTTTCCCCGTTCTAGGGTTTGATCGGCCGGTCTGTGAGTACCGTCCCCCTGGGTCCGTAATGGTCTTGGTTCCCGTAAACCTCGTCCTTTTGCTAATTAATATTGCTACCCCCCCTGGCCCTCGTCCCATAGCATGAGTGGTACGTCTGTCCCACCCAGCCCTTCCTTACCAGCAGGCGGTCCTTCTCCCTCAGGTGCGTCTCGTGTAGGTAGATTATGTCGGCTTTTAGGCTTCTTAAGTGGGCGAAGACTCTGGATCTTTTCACTGGGCCGTTGAGTCCCCTTACATTCCAGGTAACAATCCCCCCCCCCCCTTCTCCCTCCCTCCCCTCCTTGTGTCAGACGCTCCCCCTCCTCTCAGAGGGGTGCTGCGGCCCTCCTTCCTCCCTGCCCCCCCGTGCTGGCCCTCCTCGCCAGCTGTTCCTATTTCTCCTGGCTTGTGAGGGCTTGCTGTGCACACATTGGCCGCTGTACTTTCCACATTACAAGTGCCTTCATTTGAAAAGCACTTGACTGCACTTTGGAACTTCCAGTTGTCATGAAAGGTGCTATATAAATGCAAGTTATTGAAGGAGTCGGTCCAAAGATGAGCTGGTTAGGTGGATTGGCCATGCTAAATTGCCCTTAGTGTCCAAAAAAAGGTTAGGTGGAGTTACTGGGTAATGGGGATAGGTGGAGGTGTGGGCTTGGGTGGGGTGCTCTTTCCAAGGGCCAGAGCAGACTCGATGGGCTGAATGGCCTCCTTCTGCACTGTAAACTCTATGTCTAGGTCCTTCTTCGGTTTCCACCATGGAGAAGTGGGCCAATTCTTTTCTAAACAATGTCGCTCATGAGTAATTTTCTGAGCAAATGCTGTGATTGTGCCATCTGCCTGTTTCGAGGGTTCTCTGGCGGTAGGTAATGTTCCTTACCAATTACACCTCTGTGTCTTGCGGGGAGTTGTTGCTTGTATGTATTCAATTTGTAAAATAATTCCCGTAAAACCTTCCTGGAGAGGTGACACAGGATTCAAGGAAAATGATCTCGATCAGAAAGTTATGCATGTTTTTATTGGATGGCTGTGGGAGTGGGGTGACTTCGGGGTCACCCTGCTGGAGTTTTAAATATTAGGAAAGTGTTAATTGAGTCAAATTGTCCCTTGATGGAATCGACTTAAATCCCAGGGGCTACAAATTAAAACATTTTTAGAGGAAGTGTATGCATGCTTGTCGAATTAGTTACTATTGAAGGGGATGAGAGCAAGATGGTGCTAATAGAATCAGAATTCACAGTGCTGAAGGGGCCCATTCGGCCCATCAAGTTCTCACTGGCCCTTGGAAAGAACACATCACCCAAGCCCACACCTCCACCCCATCCCCGTAACCCCACTTAACCTTTTTGGACACTAAGGACAATTGATCATGGCCAATCCACCCCAACCTGCACATCTTTGGACTGTGGGAGGAAACCGGAGCACCCGGAGGAAACCCACGCAGACACGGGGAGAATGTGCAGACTCCGCACAGACAGTGACCCAAGCCGGGAATCGAACCTGGGACCCTGGAGCTGTGAGGCAGCAGTGCTAACCACTGTGCTACCGTGCTGCCCAAACTGATAGAGACCCAAACAAACGCTCTGGTTCGAACCCCATCATGTCAGCTGGGGCAATTTGAGTTGATTCGAGGTCATTTCAGGGTTAAGTTAAGGATTAAATTATACCTAAAGTCTTGGTCTTTCTTTACTTAGCGATGAATTAAAAGTTGCTGTTGGGGTCTGAAAAGGGAAAATTGTGTTTTCCAAGCGAGTGAAGAGACCTATTTGGGATATTGGGTGGAAATGGCGGCAGGAGCTTAAAGCCTGACTGCCCCAACCCACCGGCACCTCCGTGTGTCCCTGGGTTTTGGAATGTGTCTAGTTAACTGCAGAATGTCCATTTTCATCACTTCAATAAAGGGGTTTGGTGTTGGATAACTGGCCTTGGCGAATTATTACAGGAAGGAAATCTGCTGATCTGAGCCTGGTCTGGCCTACCTGTGACTCCAGACTCTCACCAATGTGGTTGAGTCAAACCTGGCTTCTGAAATGACCGAGCAGGACACAAAGTTCAGGTGTAATTAGGGATGGGCAATAAATGCTGTCCCTGCCCAGCGAGGATCAGATCCCATGGAAGGGAAGAGATTAATGAACAGAAACTGCTGGAGATATCCAGGAATTTTGGTGGCGTCTGTGGAGAGAAACAGAATTAACGTTTCGGGCCTGTGATCTTTCTCATTCCTGGAGAATGTGTGTGGCACGTGGAACAAGTAAAGGGATGATGGTGTAGGACACAGCGGGAGTGCTGATGGGACAAGTCAAGCGACAAGAGATAAGCAAAGATGTAAACGGTAAAAACAGAATGCCTTGTTGACTATTATGCGGAGTGACAGCTGGGTTCCTGTGTCACAATAACTTGCCTTTGAATCACAAAAACCATGCACCATTCCAGAGACTTAATTGCAGTACTGAGGGAGTGCCGCACTGTCAGAGGGTCAGTACTGAGGGAGTGCCGCACTGTCAGAGGGTCAGTACTGTGGGAGTGCCGCACTGTCAGAGGGTCAGTACTGAGGGAGTGCTGCACTGTCAGAGGGTCAGTACTGAGGGAGTGCTGCACTGTCAGAGGGTCAGTACTGAGGGAGTGCTGCACTGTCAGAGGGTCAGTACTGAGGGAGTGCCGCACTGTCAGAGGGTCAGTACTGAGGGAGTGCTGCACTGTCAGAGGGTCAGTACTGAGGGAGTGCCGCACTGTCAGAGGATCAGTACTGAGGGAGTGCTGCACTGTCAGAGGGTCAGTACTGAGGGAGTGCTGCACTGTCAGAGGGTCAGTACTGAGGGAGCGCCGCACTGTCAGAGGGTCAGTACTGAGGGAGTGCTGCACTGTCAGAGGGTCAGTACTGAGGGAGTGCCGCACTGTCAGAGGGTCAGTACTGAGGGAGTGCTGCACTGTCAGAGGGTCAGTTCTGAGGGAGTGCCGCACTGTCAGAGGGTCAGTACTGAGGGAGTGCCGCACTGTCACAGGGTCAGTACTGAGGGAGTGCCGCACTGTCAGAGGGTCAGTACTGAGGGAGGGCTGCAGGGTCAGAGGGTCAGTACTGAGGGAGTGCCGCACTGTCAGAGGGTCAGTACTGAGGGAGTGCTGCACTGTCAGAGGGTCAGTACTGAGGGAGTGCCGCACTGTCAGAGGGTCAGTACTGAGGGAGTGCTGCACTGTCAGAGGGTCAGTTCTGAGGGAGTGCCGCACTGTCAGAGGGTCAGTACTGAGGGAGTGCCGCACTGTCAGAGGGTCAGTACTGAGGGAGTGCCGCACTGTCAGAGGGTCAGTACTGAGGGAGGGCTGCAGGGTCAGAGGGTCAGTACTGAGGGAATGCCGCACTGTCAGAGGGTCAGTACTGAGGGAGGGCCGCACTGTCAGAGGGTCAGTACTGAGGTAGGGTCAGTACAGAGGGAGTGCTGCACTGTCAGAGGGTCAGTACTGAGGGAGTGCTGCACTGTCAGAGGGTCAGTACTGAGGGAGTGCCGCACTGTCAGAGGGTCAGTACTGAGGGAGTGCTGCAGGGTCAGAGGGTCAGTACTGAGGGAGTGCCACACTGTCAGAGGGTCAGTACTGAGGGAGTGTCGCACTGTCAGAGGGTCAGTACTGAGGGAGTGCTGCACTGTCAGAGGGTCAGTACTGAGGGAGTGCTGCACTGTCAGAGGGTCAGTACTGAGGGAGTGCTGCACTGTCAGAGGGTCAGTACTGAGGGAGTGCCGCACTGTTAGAGGGTCAGTACTGAGGGAGTGCCGCACTGTCAGAGGGTCAGTACTGAGGGAGTGCTGCACTGTCAGAGGGTCAGTACTGAGGGAGGGCTGCATTGTTAGAGGGTCAGTACTGAGGGAGTGCCGCACTGTCAGAGGGTCAGTACTGAGGGAGTGCTGCACTGTCAGAGGGTCAGTACTGAGGGAGGGCTGCATTGTTAGAGGGTCAGTACTGAGGGAGTGCCGCACTGTCAGAGGGTCAGTACTGAGGGAGTGCTGCACTGTCAGAGGGTCAGTACTGAGGGAGTGCCGCACTGTCAGAGGGTCAGTACTGAGGGAGTGCCGCACTGTCAGAGGGTCAGTACTGAGGGAGTGCTGCACTGTCAGAGGGTCAGTACTGAGGGAGTGCCGCACTGTCAGAGGGTCAGTACTGAGGGAGGGCTGCAGGGTCAGAGGGTCAGTACTGAGGGAATGCCGCACTGTCAGAGGGTCAGTACTGAGGGAGGGCCGCACTGTCAGAGGGTCAGTACTGAGGTAGGGTCAGTACAGAGGGAGTGCTGCACTGTCAGAGGGTCAGTACTGAGGGAGTGCTGCACTGTCAGAGGGTCAGTACTGAGGGAGTGCCGCACTGTCAGAGGGTCAGTACTGAGGGAGTGCTGCAGGGTCAGAGGGTCAGTACTGAGGGAGTGCCACACTGTCAGAGGGTCAGTACTGAGGGAGTGTCGCACTGTCAGAGGGTCAGTACTGAGGGAGTGCTGCACTGTCAGAGGGTCAGTACTGAGGGAGTGCTGCACTGTCAGAGGGTCAGTACTGAGGGAGTGCTGCACTGTCAGAGGGTCAGTACTGAGGGAGTGCCGCACTGTTAGAGGGTCAGTACTGAGGGAGTGCCGCACTGTCAGAGGGTCAGTACTGAGGGAGTGCTGCACTGTCAGAGGGTCAGTACTGAGGGAGGGCTGCATTGTTAGAGGGTCAGTACTGAGGGAGTGCCGCACTGTCAGAGGGTCAGTACTGAGGGAGTGCTGCACTGTCAGAGGGTCAGTACTGAGGGAGGGCTGCATTGTTAGAGGGTCAGTACTGAGGGAGTGCCGCACTGTCAGAGGGTCAGTACTGAGGGAGTGCTGCACTGTCAGAGGGTCAGTACTGAGGGAGTGCCGCACTGTCAGAGGGTCAGTACTGAGGGAGTGCCGCACTGTCAGAGGGTCAGTACTGAGGGAGTGCTGCACTGTCAGAGGGTCAGTACTGAGGGAGTGCTGCACTGTCAGAGGGTCAGTACTGAGGGTGTGCTGCACTGTCAGAGGGTCAGTACTGAGGGAGTGCTGCACTGTCAGAGGGTCAGTACTGAGGGAGTGCCGCACTGTCAGAGGGTCAGTACTGAGGGAGTGCCGCACTGTCAGAGGGTCAGTACTGAGGGAGTGCTGCACTGTCAGAGGGTCAAATCTGATTGTTGGACTCCATGTTTCCAATAGAATCCCTGCAGTGCAGAAGGAGAACATTTGGCCTCTCAACTCTGCATCAAGCCTCTGAAAGAGCTCCTACCCTGGTCCGCTCCCCCACCCTTGCCACGGAACCCCACCTAACCTGCACATCTTTGGACACTAAGGGGTGATTTATCTTGGCCAATCCCCCGACCGGCACATTTTTAGATACGTGGCACATTTTGAGTGCAGGAGGCTGTAAGGTGATAGAAAGGTTGGGTCCTTTCCTACCTGTTTCTGTTCAGCTCCATTGAAATGGCGGACAGCGAGGATGTGACCGACGGCAGTGTATCTGGAGGGTTGGGATGAAGGGGGCCCAGATGAAGTAGGTCTGAGCTGTCACAAAGGGAAGAATTTCTGGCACCAATGACTGTTTGAATGACTGACTGCTGTGAAACCCTCTTGATGTTTTGTTTTCGATTCGCTGTAATCATGGCCACTCGTCACACAGGCTGATCTCCGTGTTTGAATGCGTCGCGACTGAATATCAGATCAGAGAGAAAAAGGATTTCAATGAAAGGGCAACAGCAGACATCACACTGGGAACACATCTCAATGAAAGTACAGCTGCATTAAACACATTATCAGCAATTCGTTCCCAATCAACAGTAATTGCCGGGAGCCTTTTAAGCATCTGTTGGTTTGGTAAACTTAAGCAAATCAGATGTTGCTTGTATTGAGTTGATTTCCGTTGCTAATTATTACTGCGGGAGCTAACAGAATCCTCTTCAAACAAATCTGAGCAATTAACAGTGATAGCAACATGCCATTGGAAGCAGGTAGGTTCATTCCCAATGAAACCTAGCTGTTTGTGGTGGTTTCTGAGCATTGGCAGTATCACTCATTGGCCTAGAGCTCACATTCTGCCCAGGGGCGGGCGTGAAAGTGATGGAAACTGCTGCAGGAATCTTCCAATATTGACTCGGCAAAATAAATAGCTCCCAGAGTAAATTGTTCAAAGGTGACAGATAGCGACCGAGTGCTTACAGCTGGGGATTTCTGAGTGAGGGCAGTTTTAAGGGTTGATCCCTTTCTGAAGCCTCGTCAAGCCTGTATTCAGCGTTTACCTGAACTGTAACAGTACGCTGTAGCTACGTTTCCCGTCTGAGTCAGTGATCAACAAGCTGAATACTTGAGGCAGCTACGGTTACTTATTTAGGTGACTAGTTTGAACTGGTTCTGAGCCAACAATGGCTGACTCATCTCTCTGGAATGGTGTGTCTGATAACTCCGAGGCAGAAAACACAACAGTCCCAAAGTGTTGGGCAGCCAATTATAACTTTTGAAATCTAGTCGCGATGGGACCATCAATTCACAGGAACCAGAGAGTAGATGTAAATTGTGGCTTTAATCGACTAGAACAGTGCCTGCCTGCGACTGCTCTACTACTGAGAGCCGCCTACAGGGCTACTGCTCTTTATACCTCCCCTCAAGGGGAGGAGCCAGGGGGCGGAGCCCACAAAGGCACCAACATGATACATCACAGGTAATACCTTACAATGGTCCATAGGTGGAGCCCTCATGGGCAACAGCGTGATACAGTTCCATACATGGTGAATGGTTAATGCAATGCATTCACCACAAGTCGTTTTTGTACTTACAAAACAAAATTAATGGGAGTGGGTGTCACTGGTGGGGTTGGCATTTACTTTTCATCCTGAGTTGTCCTTCGCTGAGTCATTTGCTGGGCCTTTTCAGAGGCATTTAAGAGTCCAACACGTTGCTGTGGGTCTGAAGTCACATGTAGGCCAGAGCGGGTAAGGACGGCAGATTTCCTTCCCTCGTAAACCAGGTCGACAGTCTCATGTTCATCCTTCCTGATAATAGTTTCTTATTGGGGATTTATTTAGTTATTTTGATTCCCCAGCTATTGTGGTGGGATTTGAATCCAAAGGCAGGATTCCCCGTTTGGGAGACCATGTTCTCCCGCTGGAATCGTTTTACTTTTTCGTTTGCGCTGGGAGCATGAACCCTTCGTTATCCCTTGCTATGCAAATTTATGCATGGCGGGGATTACGAGAAATGCCCTCGCGAATCCGGCTGCCATTTTGAGCGGGCGGCTCAATAGCGAGGTCTGGCAGATGCCCCCCCCCCCACACTCACGCGTCGCAATTCCACCCCTTCAACACTGAATTCTCTGGGTCCACTCCCCCCTCAGCACCAGGGTGTGTCAACCCCCATTGCAGATATCCCCACCATAGACCCCCCCCCCCCCATTACACATCCCCACCACAGACCCTCCCAGATGAGACTCTTGTCTGGAAGCAGCACCTGTCAATTCTTGGAAAGAGAAAACAGTCAGCTGGGTTCAAGCCCCCTCAGATCAGAGACACAGAGGCACAATACCCTACCATACCTCCGAGACACAGAGGCACAATACCCTACCAAATGCTCCTTGCCCCTCCCCACAATACCCTACCATACCTCCTTGCCCCTCCCCACAATACGCTACCATACCTCCTTGCCCCTCCCCACAATACCCTGCCATACCTCCGAGGCACAGAGGCACAATACCCTACCAAATGCTCCTTGCCCCTCCCCACAATACCCTACCATACCTCCTTGCCCCTCCCCACAATACCCTGCCATACCTCCGAGGCACAGAGGCACAATACCCTACCAAATGCTCCTTGCCCCTCCCCACAATACCCTACCATACCTCCTTGCCCCTCCCCACAATACCCTGCCATACCTCCGAGGCACAGAAAACAATCACCAGCCGCTCTATTGCCAGTACTGAAAATAACAGTGACAACGGGCATCACTGCCTGGTTCCCCCATGTAGCTAAAAAATCTTGACACCCCCCATTTGTTCAGACACTCCTGCTGGGTTCCTTGGCGGAGGTCCAGGTTGCTATGCTTCTGAATTACCTTTGAAGCCAGCGATAAGTTGTAGGTCCTGATGCCAGGGCTGGATCTTCGGAAGTTCCGATGCCATTTTTAAAGGCTGCCCAAATTTCAGAGTGACCCTCTATCCGCACCCCCCCCCCCCACCCTTCGCACCAGCAAAGAAACCCCCATCCCACCGCAATCGCTGTCATCGGGCACCCCCACCCTCCCAGTAAACGACACCCCGCTATGTGGTCGCCAAGGTCACCCCCCTTCAATGTGGCACTGCCCCGGCACCCTGGCAGTGCCAGGACGCTGCCCCGGCACCCTGGCAGTGCCAGGACACTGCCCCGGCACCCTGGCAGTGCCAGGACACTGTCCAGCCAGGTTCCTGAACACCCTGGGGCTACAAAGGCATCACGTCTATCCAGAGAATCTAACAGTAGCTGCCAGAGGGTCTTACTGAGGAATGCATGCACGCTAATGTCTGAGTGGTGCCCGCTGCTTCTGTGTTGGAAAAGTTCCCCAGGGAAGGCATGCTGTTCAGGCATCAGAGCTTGAAAAAGATCCAGTCTAAAAAACAATTGATACCAGACAGAGTACCTGCTCTTTCCAGGAAGCACTTCAGAGTAGAAAGAAGTCCAGTCAGACAGGAGACCTACTCAAAAGAGGAAGAACGCCAGAATTAATGGACGGTGAAAAGGTATCAAAACAAATAAAGCTAAACCCTCCTTTGAGATGGCCTTCAGCTGTCAATCAAGAGGCTTGTAAGAGTCAAATTGGTGTGAACTTGAATATAAGCAACCGAGTACAAAGGGATAAAAGCTGTCATATTGCAACAGTGAAACCACAGAGCCTATTGATGCTTCAATGGGAGGGAAATACTTCTCCAGGAATTTAGCTGCAGATTGGCTCTGCATACGAGAGGATTTTAGGACAGACAGGTTGCAGCTGTGCTGTGCCCTGTTATCAGGTGTTTAACATGGAAGAAAGCCGGTTTCACAGCTTCACAGACCCAAAGCCACTCTCATCCCGGTGGAGACCCAAAACTGGCTGCCTCAAAGCCAGCCTCCCCCCCCCCCCCCCCCCCAAACTTTGGACGACCCCTCACAGTATCTGGTCAGTGGCTGCTGACCCTCCCCAGTTTGGTGTGTTTGTGCAATCACATAATCTTTCTCCTTCGATAGTTGTTTTCTTGTTTGCTTTCCCGCTGGGTCAGGTACTGCTCCAGTCATTAAACTAATGATATTTTAATCACAGCCGGGAAGCCTGAGCTTTCCTATACTTGTTCTGATAAGCTGGTAACATTTCTGGGCTCCTTGCCATGAGCAGAGTGCGATAAACATGCGGCAAAGAGCATTTAAAATGACAGTACACCATCATAAAGTCTCCGAATAGCCTTGAAATGGCTATGTGAACTCATGAATAATACAACAAATTCCACTCTTCACAAACAAAAGCACATTCTAGTGAATAAAGAGCTCATTTCATCCGATCAAGGGCAAAACTGTTTACAGAATTAGTTATTTTCAAGCCACAACAGTCAGACTTTTCCAGAAGGATTGAATGGTGCTCTCTGAATTGGGGTTGATGGGAATCATATATCTGTCCAGTACAGCAATGCTGGCTATCTGATATTTATATTTCTCCATTCGAGTGAATGGGTGGCCCTCACCTGCCCCCCTGGCCTGCTTGAAAATAAACACCCGGCAGATTCTCTAATGTGCTGGAGTTGGCACCATCAGTGGCTAACCGGTATTTGTCCATGTTTTGCAAGGTGCGTCAGTACATTTAGCCAGCTACGCTCCTGGAAGATTCGTCTTTCTCTTCTGCCGCATGTTATTCAGCTGTTTTTCCCCCCCCATAATTTCCATATTCCACAGTGCATGTGTGTGTCATTTTGAAAAGGTAAGAGGCCCTGTGTATATTTTCTGAGCAGGATTGAAGGAAATCTCCCAATGTGTTGCAGGCACACAGGTTATAATAATAATAAAAATCTTTATTATTGTCACAAGTATTGTTTTAACACTGCAATGAAGTTACTGTGAAAATCCCCTAGTTGCCACACTCCGGCGCCTGTTTGGGTACACAGAGGGAGAATTCAGAATGTCCAAATTGTGTGTTGTTTGTTTCTTGTATTTTCTGGGACAACCAATATTCACAAAACACCTTTATTTCTTTGATCCAACTTCACACACAAATCTCCACCAACACATAGTGCCACCAGTAACCCCTTTATATGTCAGTCACTTCTATTGGATAATTGACATCAATTGGAAGGTCTGTTAACCCATTCCTAACACAGATTACCCAACAAGCACGTCTTTCGGGACTTGTGGGAGGAAACCGGAGCGCCCGGAGGAAACCCACGCAGACACGGGGAGAACGCGCAGAGTCCCGTGCAGTGACCCAAGTCGGAATCGAACCCGTGTCCCTGGCCCTATGAATCAACAGTGCTAACCACTGTGCAGCTTCTGCTGTATGCTCCAGGAACTTCAGGAAGTATTGGCTAAGAGAGAAATTCTTTGCTAATGTGAGTTCACTTTTCAGAAATCAACACCAGTTTAATTTGAAGCCATCGAATGATTACATTTTCCCCTCCGTTAATAAAGGCAATTGCAATATTTACTGATGGCTTTCAGACAGGAAGGGCAAAGGAGAGGAGGGAAGACAAACAGCACCCTCCCTCGTTCTAAATTGACTCCCTTTTATAAAAATTGGCAAATTGGTTAAATCCATTTTGGACGGGGGAGCTTCATTACATTCAGCCCATCGAGTCTGTACCGACCCTCTGAAAGAGCAACTTACACAGGTCCACACCCCCGTCCTATCCCCGTAACCTAACCACATCTTTTCACACTACGGGGCAATTTTACCATGGTCAATCCACCTAACCTGCACATCTTTGGACTGTGGGAGTGAGGCACTCTCAATTACGACGCAAAAGTTAGGTCAGTCATCAAAGGCTTTAATAAGCAGTGAACAATGGCAGCATCCATGAGAAGTGTGCTCGCAAAATGGAGTCTCATCTTAAGTACTGTTTCCCAGGGGGCGTAGCCAGAGGCGGAGTCCCCCAGGGTTCCAAGCCTCTTAAAGGGGCAGGGTATTCCGATCATCACAAGCCTCTTAAAGGGGCAAGGTATTCCGATCATCACAAGCCTCTTAAAGGGGCAAGGTATTCCGATCATCACAAGCCTCTTAAAGGGGCAAGGTATTCCGATCATCACAGGGAGGGAACCCACAAAGACACGGGGAGAACATGCAGACCCCGCACAGAAAGGCACCCGAGGCTGGAAGTGAACCCCGGTCCCTGGCGCTGTGAGGCAGCAGTGCTAACCACTGTGCCAACCTCTGACTTATTAGCTGTGATACGGCATCAGACTGGTGATTTATTAAACATTAATAGTTCCACTATTTCCCTTATTTCTGTGCACGCACAGAAGGTTCCAAAGAGGCAAAACAATCATCAGAACCCAAATGCTGCCCCTACCCCACCCCTCACCAGACTTCTATCTTGGCCCAGAAAGAGTTAATTATAACTGTTTAATTTGCGATTCAGATACTGTGCACATCATCACAGGAAGTGATGCAACTAACTCTCTGTCAAGCAGGCTTGTGCAAGATGTAGCCAGTGCAGCAAGACAGCTGCTGTTTTACACACCCCTACAGGCTCGGGAAATAGACTGTGTTAGTCTAGCAATATTGAGAATATTAGAGCCCCCTAGGGTTTGGGTTTGAGCTGGGCAGAAGGTGACATCATTGATGCCAGGTGGGCAAGGGACTGGCTGGGAAAGAGTTACTTCATTTTGGTCCCACGGACTACTGAATGGGTTAATGGGTTAATGAGAAGTGAGTCCTCTCTGCCTGCAGCAACACTGCAGTGAGATCTGTGAAAAGGACAAGTTAATGTGGTGACTCTGACAGATAGCTCAGCAAGCCCTGGAGACTGGTAAATGCAGAATATGATGGATTTGATTCAGTAATTTCCCACAACTTCATCTCCCACACATGTTCGGGCCAGTGTCTTTTATTAGCCGCCTCTCTCTTCCTGGACTTCATTTCAGATTATTTATAAAAATAAATGTGAATTCTGCAGCAAATTCTCCCCCTTGGCAAATCCTGCCAGGTTTTGCTGCTTACTCACCCATCTGTGTGTGTCCCAGTTATTATCTGTTTGACAGTCGGTGTGATTAAATCCTCCTCTTCTCATTGATCTGCACGCCTCCAGCTGGCCTAATACCTCCCCTGGTGCTTGTGTGTCCACTTGACCCAGTCTCCCTCCACGTTCCCCCCAATTCACTGTCGATGTGGGAATACCAGGTCCATCTTCCATCCTCATGTCACTGGGTCTTTGTAAACGTCAGCAGGGTCGGATTTGCTTTGGGGCATGGTTTACATTGCGGCTGGAAGGTGGGCTGAATTTCTTTGGCAACCTTGCACTGACCTGCTGCTATTTACAAAGCACAAGGTCAGAAATACCCAGTGGCACCCGAAAGATAATGATGGCCAGATCCAGCTCAATGCATCCGGTTTTCCTGCTGCTTTCCCTGCATTTCCCAAGTACTTCACTGCCTGGGAAGCACTTTGGGATCTCTGAAGGGCATGGAATGTGCTGGATAAATGCCCTTTCTTCCTTTGTCTCCAAGAAATAGATATGGAAAGGATGCAAAGGAGAGGAAATAAAATCCAAAGAGTTATCGGTTAGAAATAGGTAAGGGGCTGGTTTAGCTCACTGGGCTAAATCGCTGGCTTTGAAAACAGACCAAGGCAGGCCAGCAGCACGGTTCGATTCCCGTAACAGCCTCCCTGAACAGGCGCCGGAATGTGGCGACTAGGGGCTTTTCACAGTAACTTCATTGAAGTCTACTCGTGACAATAAGCGATTTTCATTTCATTTTTCATTTTCATAATACCATGAGAATGCTGAGGAAATGCTCAAGACAGAGATCAATAGATTTTTGGGCAAGAAGGGAATCAAACGGGGACTTCTGATGGCGGCATGAGAGGGGAGGTTCCTCGCTTGGTAACTCCCACCCGGATCCATGTGAGGGGAGGTTCCTCGCTCGGTAGCTCCTACCCGGATCCATGTGAGGGGAGGTTCCTCGCTCGGGAGCTCCCACCCGGATCCATGTGAGGGGAGATTCCTCGCTAGGGAGCTCCCACCCGGATCCATGTGAGGGGAGGTTCCTCGCTCGGGAGCTCCCACCCGGATCCATGTGAGGGGAGATTCCTCGCTAGGGAGCTCCCACCCAGATCCATGTGAGGGGAGGTTCCTCGCTAGGTAGCTCCCACCCGGATCCATGTTCTTTCAGGTCTTTCTTCGGGAAGATTTCTGCAGATCACCCCGAACACACATCAAAAACAAAAGGAAACAAGACGGCCACTGAAGGTCATTCTTCGGTGTAGTTAGAGGCTCCGCACAGTCTAGCAGCAGCTAAAATGTCAGCGGCAGCATTGTCAATGATGGCAGACTGGATCTCGGGGGTGCCCGCAAAGGACTTGGCCAAGCAATGGAAGTCGCTGCCGGATACCCTGCGAGGATCGATTGAGGAAACGCTGAGCCCTGTCCGGATGAAACTTGCTGAGACCCTCGAGGCAGTAATGAAGCACGGCGGAGTACTCCAGGGTGTGGTGATGGCATCGATGAGGCACGGTGAGCAGCTTGCACCATTGGAAGCCGAGATGGCAGCGATGACCGATGAGAAGAAGAGAGTGAAGGCTAAGGTCGATGATCTCAAAAATCGGTCAAGGGGGCAGAACCTCCGAGGGGGTAGAGGGTCCACATCCCACAGGATATCCATTGCAGATGTTTGGGAAGATGATGGGTGAAGGTGGCCGGAGCTGGACTGGGCGCAACGGATACTTAGGCAGAAGCCTGGTCTGAACGAGCCACCTCAAGCGTTCATTGTTCAATGTCACAGCTTTAGGGAGAAGGAGAAGGTTCCGAAGTGGTCCAAAGTACACCATGACTCAGTGGGAAGGGAATTAATCGGGATTAATCAGGATGTGGGGGGGGGGGGGAGGAGGCTGGGTGGGGGGGGGGGGGGTGGGGGAAGGGGGGGGGCTTTAATGAGGATAAGGCAGTTCTGTATAAAAAAGGAGTTTGTTTGGGGTGGTATATCCTTTACCCTGTGAGGAACAGTCAACACTTGAAGAGAAAAAAAAAATTATATTGAAGGAATTCTCATCCCCATTTCTCAATTGTGCAGAGAGCAACATTTTAAAATCAATTTCAGGCAAGGTTCAGACACCAATACATTAAACATATACACAGAATCCAGACCGTGCAGAAAAAGGCCATTCAGCCCATCAGGTCTGCCCCAGCCCTCTGAAAGAGGACCTTACCAAGTCCACTCCCTGCCCTATCCCCTAATCCCACCTCACCTTTAGGACACTAAGGCCAATTTATCATGGCCACTCCACCTAACCTGCACGTCTTTGGACTGTGGGAGGAAACCGGAGCACCCGGAGGAAACCCACGCCGACACGGGGAGAACGTGCAGACTCCGCACAGACAGTGACCCAAGCCGGGAATTGAACCTGGGACCCTGGAGCTGTGAGGCAGCAGTGCTAACCACTGTCACTGTGCCGCCCTGTGAACAGTGTTGAACCCTTCCTCCCTGGCTCTCTGTCTCCTTGGGAGAATGGAGCCTCCCTCTAATCAACATTGAAATGAGAATCTCACACAGTGACTGACTGGTGAACAGGAGCCCAGAGTATTGATCCACAGATCCTCTCTGAACATATTTCCACAAGGGAATAATTCAGCAGCTTTTCCAGTGATGTTCAGTGTTTTATACAATGTCTGAGACTGAGAGATGTCTTTTGTTCTTTGCAACCCATAAAATATCATTTTTAGAATTGGAGTTTCTGCATTTCTGTTTATCAAGGTGAGGCATGATCGTGCAGTGAGATAGAGCAATCTCTCTATCAGGCACTTGTCTCAGTCTTAAAGAATTATCGGTCAGATACAATCCAGGTTATATACACAATAAAACTCACTGTCCCATCAATCACTCCCAGGACAGGTACAGCACGGGGTTAGATACAGAGTAAAGCTCCCTCTATACTGTCCCCTTCAAACACTCCCAGGACAGGTACAGCACGGAGTTAGATACAGAGTAACGCTCCCTCTACACTGTCCCCATCAAACACTCCCAGGACAGGTACAGCACGGGGTTAGATACAGAGTAAAGCTCCCTCTACACTGTCCCCATCAAACACTCCCAGGACAGGTACAGCACGGGGTTAGATACAGAGTAAAGGTCCCTCTACACTGTCCCCATCAAACACTCCCAGGACAGGTACAGTACGGGGTTAGATACAGAGTAAAGCTCCCTCTACACTGCCCCATCAAACACTCCCAGGACAGGTACAGCACGGGGTTAGATACAGAGTAAAGCTCCCTCTACACTGTCCCCATCAAACACTCCCAGGACAGGTACAGCACGGGGTTAGATACAGAGTAAAGCTCCCTCTACACTGTCCCCATCAAACACTCCCAGGACAGGTACAGCACGGGGTTAGATACAGAGTAAAGCTCCCTCTACACTGTCCCCATCAAACACTCCCAGGGACAGGTACAGCACGGGGTTAGATACAGAGTAAAGCTCCCTCTACACTGTCCCCATCAAACACTCCCAGGACAGGTACAGCACGGGGTTAGATACAGAGTAAAGCTCCCTCTACACTGTCCCCATCAAACACTCCCAGGACAGGTACAGCACGGGGTTAGATACAGAGTAAAGCTCCCTCTACACTGTCCCCATCAAACACTCCCAGGACAGGTACAGCACGGGGTTAGATACAGAGTAAAGCTCCCTCTACACTGTCCCCATCAAACACTCCCAGGACAGGTACAGCACGGGGTTAGATACAGAGTAAAGCTCCCTCTACACTGTCCCCATCAAACACTCCCAGGACAGGTACAGCACGGGGTTAGATACAGAGTAAAGCTCCCTCTACACTGTCCCCATCAAACACTCCCAGGACAGGTACAGCACGGGGTTAGATACAGAGTAAAGCTCCCTCTACACTGTCCCCATCAAACACTCCCAGGACAGGTACAGCACAGGGTTAGATACAGAGTAAAGCTCCCTCTACACTGTCCCCATCAAACACTCCCAGGACAGGTACAGCACGGGGTTAGATACAGAAGTAAAGCTCCCTCTACACTGTCCCCATCAAACACTCCCAGGACAGGTACAGCACGGGGTTAGATACAGAGTAAAGCTCCCTCTACACTGTCCCCATCAAACACTCCCAGGACAGGTACAGCACGGGGTTAGATACAGAGTAAAGCTCCCTCTACACTGTCCCCATCAAACACTCCCAGGACAGGTACAGCACAGGGGTTAGATACAGAGTAAAGCTCCCTCTACACTGTCCCCATCAAACACTCCCAGGACAGGTACAGCACGGGGTTAGATACAGAGTAAAGCTCCCTCTACACTGTCCCCATCAAACACTCCCAGGACAGGTACAGCACGGGGTTAGATACAGAGTAAAGCTCCCTCTACACTGTCCCCATCAAACACTCCCAGGACAGGGACAGCACGGGGTTAGATACAGAATAAAGCTCCCTCGACACTGTCCCCATCAAACACTCCCAGGACAGGTACAGCACAGGGTTAGATACAGAGTAAAGCTCCCTCGACACTATCCCCATCAAACTCTCCCAGGACAGGTACAGCACGGGGTTAGATACAGAGTAAAGCTCCCTCTACACTGTCCCCATCAAACACTCCCAGGACAGGTACAGCACGGGGTTAGATACAGAGTAAAGCTCCCTCTACACTGTCCCCATCAAACACTCCCAGGACAGGTACAGCACGGGGTTAGATACAGAGTAAAGCTCCCTCTACACTGTCCCCATCAAACACTCCCGGGACAGGTACAGCACGGGGTTAGATACAGAGTAAAGCTCCCTCTACACTGTCCCCATCAAACACTCCCAGGACAGGTACAGCACGGGGTTAGATACAGAGTAAAGCTCCCTCTACACTGTCCCCATCAAAAACTCCCAGGACAGGTACAGCACGGGGTTAGATACAGAGTAAAGCTCCCTCTACACTGTCCCCATCAAACACTCCCAGGACAGGTACAGCACGGGGTTAGATACAGAGTAAAGCTCCCTCTACACTGTCCCCATCAAACACTCCCAGGACAGGTACAGCACGGGGTTAGATACAGAGTAAAGCTCCCTCTACACTGTCCCCATCAAACACTCCCAGGGACAGGTACAGCACGGGGTTAGATACAGAGTAAAGCTCCCTCTACACTGTCCCCATCAAACACTCCCAGGACAGGTACAGCACGGGGTTAGATACAGAGTAAAGCTCCCTCTACACTGTCCCCATCAAACACTCCCAGGACAGGTACAGCACAGGGTTAGATACAGAGTAAAGCTCCCTCTACACTGTCCCCATCAAACACTCCCAGGACAGGTACAGCACGGGGTTAGATACAGAATAAAGCTCCCTCTACACTGTCCCCATCAAACACTCCCAGGACAGGTACAGCACGGGGTTAGATACAGAGTAAACCTCCCTCTACACTGTCCCCATCAAACACTCCCAGGACAGGGACAGCACGGGGTTAGATACAGAGTAAAGCTCCCTCTTCACTGTCCCCATCAAACACTCCCAGGACAGGTACAGCACAGAGTTAGATACAGAATAAAGCTCCCTCTACACTGTCCCCATCAAACACTCCCAGGACAGGGACAGCACGGGGTTAGATACAGAATAAAGCTCCCTCTACACTGTCCCCATCAAACACTCCCAGGACAGGTACAGCACGGGGTTAGATACAGAGTAAACCTCCCTCTACACTGTCCCCATCAAACACTCCCAGGACAGGGACAGCACGGGGTTAGATACAGAGTAAAGCTCCCTCGACACTGTCCCCATCAAACACTCCCAGGACAGGTACAGCACAGAGTTAGATACAGAGTAAAGCTCCCTCGACACTATCCCCATCAAACTCTCCCAGGACAGGTACAGCACGGGGTTAGATACAGAGTAAAGCTCCCTCTACACTGTCCCCATCAAACACTCCCAGGACAGGTACAGCACGGGGTTAGATACAGAGTAAAGCTCCCTCTACACTGTCCCCATCAAACGTTCCGAGGACAGGTACAGCACGGGGTTAGATACAGAGTAAAGCTCCCTCTACACTGTCCCCATCAAACACTCCCAGGATAGGGACAGCACAGGGTTAGATACAGAGTAAAGCTCCCTCTACACTGTCCCCATCAAACACTCCCAGGACAGGGACAGCACGGGGTTAGATACAGAGTAAAGCTCCCTCTACACTGTCCCCATCAAACACTCCCAGGACAGGTACAGCACGGGGTTAGATACAGAGTAAAGCTCCCTCTACACTGTCCCCATCAAACACTCCCAGGACAGGTACAGCACGGGGTTAGATACAGAGTAAAGCTCCCTCTACACTGTCCCCATCAAACACTCCCAGGGCAGGTACAGCACGGGGTTAGATACAGAGTAAAGCTCCCTCTACACTGTCCCCATCAAACACTCCCAGGACAGGTACAGCACGGGGTTAGATACAGAGTAAAGCTCCCTCTACACTGACCCCATCCTTTCCTGAATCTTATCGACTCCTTGCCCGTCACTGCATGGTATGTTTGTGACTGGACGCAAACCGACCCTGGCCTTGCCAACGTGCAGCATCTGGTGTTATACAGTGGGCAGCATCGATAACTCACGAGGCTTTCTCCTCGAAGTCCTCGGAGCTGACTGTGGAAGATGGAATCCTCGTTCAACCCAACCGCGGTGAGTGAGGGTTGTTGTTCTGGCAAAGGGCTAGGTAATTGTATTGAAGGACCTTCTCAATGGGCACCTTGGAGTGGCCAACGTGAAGGCGCTGTGATAGGATATGTCTGGTAGCTGGATTTGGACATGGATATCGAGACCATGGCTAAACAGCGCTCCATCTCTGATGAGCACCAGATGCTCCCCGCGGTGACTCTGCTGTGTGCTGGGGAGTGACCCGGACACCCCTGGGCTGTGTACACGCCGGTCTCACCGGCCCATTCCTGGTTTTGATGTTCCTCTTCCAGCCCACTCCAAGTGGCTGGAGGACCACAAGATGGCGATGATCACCTCCTGGGTGACCGCCGAGCGATTGAGCATTTCTTTTTCCACCCACTGAATCTCAGAGGCGCTCATGACCAATAACGGGGCGTCTTTCACAAGTGAAGAATTTGCCGCTTTCGTGAAAGGCAACGGGATTCGTTATGCCTGCTCCCCCCCATAACATCCGGCATCGAATGGTTTGACAGAGAGGGCCGAGCAGACAGTTAAATGGAGGCGAATGAAGCAAACTTCGGGCTGGATGGACTGCAGGCTGGCACATGGTTTTTATTCTCATACAGGACCACGTTGGACGCAGTGACTGGGGTGGTCCCCACTGAGGTGCTGATAGGTCAGAGGTTTTGTACTTTACTCAGTTTGATTCTCCCGGATATCGAAGGTGCGCCGTCACCAAGATTTGTCAGGGCGTTGCCCGATTCGACGACGACCTCTTCACCACTTTCCACCTGACGACACGGTGGTCATTCGTGACTTCAACATCGGAGCTCGCTGGCTCTCTGGAATTGACGTCCTTCAAACGGGACCAGTCTCTCCCCACGTTCGGGTCTGGGGGCAACTAATGAGATGGCATCTCGATCCCATTCACTCACCGCGGTCGGTCTGTCGTGCGGTTCCTTGGAAGAGGCCTGTCCGGATTCTTAAACACCATTGCCGAGCCGGCCGGCTGTGGTCAGACGCTGACATGCCCGATGTTGTATCTCCCGATTCAGGAATGGAGACACAGACGCCTTGAGGTCTCGGATTCAACAGCTCAGCTGCCTCCTGCCGATTGGCCACAGCGACGTTCCTGCCGCAGACGATGTTCCCCTGCCAGCTACACGCGGACTGATCCGGCGCCTCTTGTACGCGATGATTTACAGGAACCGAAGAGAGTCTGACTCCCACCACTTGCTCCTCTTTCTCCTCCTCATCGGACGATGAGGGGGCCTTTGGACTTTGGAGGGGAGGAATGTAATGTCTGACAAGGGATGTGTGAGGTGTGAATGATTATCTACCCCGTGGCTCGCGCGGAGTATGGATTCCCCCGTATGAATGTTGGGGGAATTCCGGTCAGCCGGTAAGGCACCGTCCAGGGAGAGATCCGGTCGGGATGTACCACTTTTGTAAATAAACCTAAGTTCTGTATTTTCTCAGTGTCGTCTCCCTGGGCGGGATTGTCCATCCCGGCAGCCGGCCAATGGAAATTCCCATTTTGGGCACACCTCTCCCCGTCGCCATCGGGAAATCCCCCGGCGTGAGTGCACTGCCGGCGAAACGGAACATTCTGCCGACAGAGGATCCTGCCACGTGTGTCTGTAGTGAAGTGGGGAGCGTGGCAGTCTACACAGGGCGGCCATTGGGAAAGTTGGACAGTGCTTAGGTGGGGATGGGGGGGGGGGGAACCTCAGTACTGACACTCTGACAGTGCGGCACTCCCTCAGTACTGACACTCTGACAGTGCGGCACTCCCTCAGTACTGACCCTCTGACAGTGCGGCACTCCCTCAGTACTGACCCTCTGACAGTGCGGCACTCCCTCAGTACTGACCCTCTGACAGTGCAGCACTCCCTCAGTACTGACCCTCTGACAGTGCGGCACTCCCTCAGTACTGACCCTCTGACAGTGCGGCACTCCCTCAGTACTGACCCTCTGACAGTGCGGCACTCCCTCAGTACTGACCCTCTGACAGTGCAGCACTCCCTCAGTACTGACCCTCTGACAGTGCGGCACTCCCTCAGTACTGACCCTCTGACAGTGCGGCACTCCCTCAGTACTGACCCTCTGACAGTGCGGCACTCCCTCAGTACTGACCCTCTGACAGTGCGGCACTCCCTCAGTACTGACCCTCTGACAGTGCGGCACTCCCTCAGTACTGACCCTCTGACAGTGCCGCACTCCCTCAGTACTGACCCTCTGACAGTGCAGCACTCCCTCAGTACTGACCCTCTGACAGTGCAGCACTCCCTCAGTACTGACCCTCTGACAGTGCAGCATTCCCTCAGTACTGACCCTCTGACAGTGCGGCACTCCCTCAGTACTGACCCTCTGACAGTGCGGCACTCCCTCAGTACTGACCCTCTGACAGTGCGGCACTCCCTCAGTACTGACCCTCTGACAGTGCGGCACTCCCTCAGTACTGACCCTCTGACAGTGCGGCACTCCCTCAGTACTGACCCTCTGACAGTGCGGCACTCCCTCAGTACTGACCCTCTGACAGTGCGGCACTCCCTCAGTACTGACCCTCTGACAGTGCGGCACTCCCTCAGTACTGACCCTCTGACAGTGCGGCACTCCCTCAGTACTGACCCTCTGACAGTGCGGCATTCCCTCAGTACTGACCCTCTGACAGTGCGGCACTCCCTCAGAACTGACCCTCTGACAGTGCGGCACTCCCGCAGTACTGACCCTCTGACAGTGCAGCACTCCCTCTGTACTGACCCTCTGACAGTGCGGCACTCCCTCAGTACTGACCCTCTGACAGTGCGTCACTCCCTCAGTACTAACCCTCTGACAGTGCAGCCCTCCCTCAGTACTGACCCTCTGACAGTGCAGCACTCCCTCAGTACTGACCCTCTGACAGTGCGGCACTCCCTCAGTACTGACCCTCTGACAGTGCAGCACTCCCTCAGTACTGACCCTCTGACAGTGCGGCACTCCCTCAGTACTGACCCTCTGACAGTGCAGCACTCCCTCAGTACTGACGCTCTGACAGTACAGCACTCCCTCAGTACTGACCCTCTGACAGTGCGTCACTCCCTCAGTACTGACCCTCTGACAGTGCGGCACTCCCTCAGTACTGACCCTCTGACAGTGCGGCATTCCCTCAGTACTGTCCCTCTGACAGTGCGGCACTCCCTCAGTACTGACCCTCTGACAGTGCGGCATTCCCTCAGTACTGACCCTCTGACAGTGCAGCATTCCCTCAGTACTGACCCTCTGACAGTGCGGCACTCCCTCAGTACTGACCCTCTGACAGTGCGGCACTCCCTCAGTACTGACCCTCTGACAGTGCGGCACTCCCTCAGTACTGACCCTCTGACAGTGCAGCACTCCCTCAGTACTGACCCTCTGACAGTGCAGCACTCCCTCAGTAGTGACCCTCTGACAGTGCAGCACTCCCTCAGTACTGACCCTCTGACAGTGCAGCACTCCCTCAGTACTGACCCTCTGACAGTGCGGCACTCCCTCAGTACTGACCCTCTGACAGTGCGGCACTCCCTCAGTACTGACCCTCTGACAGTGCGGCACCCCCTCAGTACTGACCCTCTGACAGTGCGGCACTCCCTCAGTACTAACCCTCTGACAGTGCGGCACTCCCTCAGTACTGACCCTCTGACAGTGCGGCACTCCCTCAGTACTGACCCTCTGACAGTGCGGCACTCCCTCAGTACTGTCCCTCTGACAGTGCGGCACTCCCTCAGTACTGACCCTCTGACAGTGCGGCACTCCCTCAGTACTGACCCTCTGACAGTGCGGCACTCCCTCAGTACTAACCCTCTGACAGTGCGGCACTCCCTCAGTACTGACCCTCTGACAGTGCGGCACTCCCTCAGTACTGACCCTCTGACAATGCAGCATTCCCTCAGTATTGACCCTCTGACAGTGCAGCACTCCCTCAGTACTGACCCTCTGACAGCGCGGCACTCCCTCAGTACTGACCCTCTGACAGTGCGGCACTCCCTCAGTACTGACCCTCTGACAGTGCGGCACTCCCTCACTACTAACCCTCTGACAGTGCGGCACTCCCTCAGTACTGACCCTCTGACAGTGCGGCACTCCCTCAGTACTGACCCTCTGACAATGCAGCAGTCCCTCAGTATTGACCCTCTGACAGTGCAGCACTCCCTCAGTACTGACCCTCTGACAGTACGGCACCCCCTCAGTACTGACCCTCTGACAGTGCGGCACTCCCTCAGTACTGACCCTCTGACAGTGCGGCACTCCCTCAAATCTAACCCTCTGACAGTGCGGCACTCCCTCAGTACTGACCCTCTGACAGTGCGGCACTCCCTCAGTACTGACCCTCTGACAGTGCGGCACTCCCTCAGTACTGACCCTCTGACAGTGCGGCACTCCCTCAGTACTGACCCTCTGACAGTGCGGCACTCCCTCAGTACTGACCCTCTGACAGTGCGGCACTCCCTCAGTACTGACCCTCTGACAGTGCAGCACTCCCTCAGTAGTGACCCTCTGACAGTGCAGCACTCCCTCAGTACTGACCCTCTGACAGTGCAGCACTCCCTCAGTACTGACCCTCTGACAGTGCAGCACTCCCTCAGTACTGACCCTCTGACAGTGCGGCACTCCCTCAATACTAACCCTCTGACAGTGCGGCACTCCCTCAGTACTGACCCTCTGACAGTGCGGCACTTCCTCAGTACTGACCCTCTGACAGTGCGGCACTCCCTCAGTACTGACCCTCTGACAGTGCAGCACTCCCTCAGTACTGACCCTCTGACAGTGCGGCACTCCCTCAGTACCGACCCTCTGACAGTGCAGCACTCCCTCAGTACCGACCCTCTGACAGTGCGGCACTCCCTCAGTACTGACCCTCTGACAGTGCGGTGCTCCCTCAGTACTGACTCTCTGACAGTGCAGCACTCCCTCAGTACTGACCCTCTGACAGTGCAGCACTTCCTCAGTACTGCCCTCTGACAGTGCAGCACTCCCTCAGTACTGACCCTCTGACAGTGCGGCACTCCCTCAGTACTGACCCTCTGACAGTGCGGCACTCCCTCAGTACTGACCCTCTGACAGTGCGGCACTCCCTCAGTACTGACCCTCTGACAGTGCGGCACTCCCTCAGTACTGACGCTCTGACAGTGCGGCACTCCCTCACTACTAACCCTCTGACAGTGCGGCACTCCCTCAGTACTGACCCTCTGACAGTGCGGCACTCCCTCAGTACTGTCCCTCTGACAATGCAGCATTCCCTCAGTATTGACCCTCTGACAGTGCAGCATTCCCTCAGTACTGATCCTCTGACATTGCGGCACTCCCTCAGTACTGACCCTCTGACAGTGCAGCACTCCCTCAGTACTGACCCTCTGACAGTGCAGCACTCCCTCAATACTGACCCTCTGACAGTGCAGCACTCCCTCAGTACTGACCCTCTGACAGTGCAGCACTCCCTCAGTACTGACCCTCTGACAGTGCGGCACTCCCTCAGTACTGACCCTCTGACAGTGCGGCACTCCCTCAGTACTGACCCTCTGACAGTGCAGCACTCCCTCAGTACTGACCCTCTGACAGTGCGGCACTCCCTTAGTACTGACCCTCTGACAGTGCGGCACTCCCTCAGTACTGACCCTCTGACTGTGCGGCACTCCCTCAGTACTGATCCACTGACAGTGCGGCACTCCCTCAGTACTGACCCTCTGACAGTGCGGCACTCCCTTAGTACTGACCCTCTGACAGTGCGGCTCCCTCAGTACTGACCCTCTGACAGTGCGGCGCTCCCTCAGTACTGACCCTCTGGCAGTGCAGCATTCCCTCAGTACTGACCCTCTGACAGTGCAGCACTCCCTCAGTACTGACCCTCTGACAGTGCGGCACTCCCTCAGTACTGACCCTCTGACAGTGCGGCACTCCCTCAGTACTGACCCTCAGACAGTGCAGCACTCCCTCAGTACTGACCCTCTGACAGTGCAGCACTCCCTCCGTACTGACCCTCTGACAGTGCGGCACTCCCTCAGTACTGACCCTCTGACAGTGCGGCACTCCCTCAGTACTGACCCTCTGACAGTGCGGCACTCCCTCAGTACTGACCCTCTGACAGTGCAGCACTCCCTCAGTACTGACCCTCTGACAGTGCGGCACTCCCTCAGCACTGACCCTCTGACTGTGCGGCACTCCCTCAGTACTGATCCACTGACAGTGCGGCACTCCCTCAGTACTGACCCTCTGACAGTGCGGCACTCCCTCAGTACAGACCCTCTGACAGTGCGGCACTCCCTCAGTACTGACCCTCTGACAGTGCGGCACTCCCTCAGTACTGACCCTCTGACAGTGCGGTGCTCCCTCAGTACTGACCCTCTGACAGTGCGGCACTCCCTCAGTACTGACCCTCTGACAGTGCGGCACTCCCTTAGTACTGACCCTCTGACAGTGCGGCACTCCCTCAGCACTGACGCTCTGACAGAGCGGCACTCCCTCAGTACTGACCCTCTGACAGTGCAGCACTCCCTCAGTACAGACCCTCTGACAGTGCGGCACTCCCTCAGTACTGACCCTCTGACAGTGCGGCACTCCCTCAGTACTGACCCTCTGACAGTGCGGTGCTCCCTCAGTACTGACCCTCTGACAGTGCGGCACTCCCTCAGTACTGACCCTCTGACAGTGCGGCACTCCCTTAGTACTGACCCTCTGACAGTGCGGCACTCCCTCAGCACTGACGCTCTGACAGAGCGGCACTCCCTCAGTACTGACCCTCTGACAGTGCAGCACTCCCTCAGTACTGACCCTCTGACAGTGCGGCACTCCCTCAGCACTGACCCTGGGTTTCGCTGTAGAAGTCTGGGGAATCGGGCTGTAACTCAGGCGGTGTGTGGAGCCACATTGACAGAAGAATATGATAAAAATACAGATAAATTAAGTGAAAAGTGGAGATAGAAAAGGAATAATGGAGATCTGATGGAAGGGAGATGGTTGATGAGGTGGATGTTTTGGAATTATTGCTGGCTACAATTGTTTGAGTGAATTGGTGTGACAGATGCAAGTATGTAGTTAGACAGCAGGGGGCGGTGCTGTCCACTCTTAGCAATGTGTGTCGCTCAGCGTGAAAAGAGACATGTGGATCATTGAAAACTAACTCCATCAGATCGGTAACCTAATTTTACATTCTATCTGGACAAATCAGGCAGTGTGTAAAACAGGCAACCCATTTGGCTTGCCTGGTTAAAATAATCCCCAGTGTCAGCTTCACGCTGTGTCCTCTCTCCTGGGTACACACTTCAAACCTGAGGAACACACCTTCATTTCTGGATAACTTCAGATAATATTGTCAGGTTGAACTGTTTCCCCATTGCACTTCATTCTGTGTGTGCGTGGGTGTGTGTGTGATGGGAGAGCTGGTGTGATGGGGATGATCTGTAGTGGGACAGGTAGTTTTGAGGGAGCAGGGAGACTGGACAGGCTGGGAGAGTGGGCAATGAAGTGGCAGATGGAATACAATGCGGAAAAGTGGGAGGTTATGCAATTGGATAGGAAGAATCTAGGCATAGGCTGTTTTCTAAATGGAGAAAAGGCTTAGGAAATCAGAAGCACAAAGGGACTTGGAGTCCTTGTTCAGAATTCTCTTAAGGTTAACGTGCAGATTCAGTCGGCAGTTAAGAAGGCAAACGCAATGTTAGCATTCAGGACAAGAGGGCGAGAATACAAGAGCAGGGATGTACTTCTGAGGCTGTATAAGGCTCTGGTCAGACCCCATTTGGAGTATTGTGAGCAGTTTTGGGCCCCCGTATCTAAGGAAGGATGTGCTGGCCTTGGAAAGGATCCAGAGGAGGTTCACAAGAATGATCCCTGGAATGAAGAAATTGTCGTATGAGGAATGGTTGAGGACTCTGGGTCTGCACTCGTTGGAGTTTAGAAGGGTGAGGGGGGATCTTATTGAAACGTACAAGATACTGCGAGGCCTGGATAGAGTGGACATGGAGAGGATGTTTCCACTTGTTGAAAAACTAGAATCAGAGGACACAGCCTCAGACTAAAGGGCAAAGGTGAGGAGGAATTTCTTCAGCCAGAGGGTGATTAAACTTTGCCGCAGAAGGCTGTGGAGGCCAAATCACTGAGTGTCGTTAAGACAGAGATAGATAGGTTCTTGATTAATAAGGGGATCAGGGGTTATGGGGAGAAGGCAGGAGAATGGGGTTGAGAAAAATATCAGCCATGATTGAATGGCGGAGCAGACTTGATGGGCTGAATGGCCCAATTCTGCTCCTATGTCTTATGGTGTGAGTGTGCGCGCGCGAGTGTGTGTGAGTGAGAGTGAGTGATGGGGGAGCTGGCCGTGGTGTGATCAAAGAGTTTCTATTTGAAACACAGTAAACAAGGTAGTGAGTTATTGTGATTTAACGTACAGTTGATTACAAGATGTCTGAATCTTGCTGTTCCGTGATGACTTGATGTGACAATAGTGTAAGGTGAGAATGATGCTGAATGTGTCTGGAAATACAACTCTCTCCTGCACAGTTAACCAAGTCAGTACAACATTGGATGCTGCACGCAGGAAATAGGAGCAAGAGGAGGACATTTGGCCCCTCGAGCCAGTTCTGCCATTCAATATGATCAGGACTGATCTGACTGTGGTTTCGAACCCCCTTCCCTGTCTGCTCCGCTTACTCTCGGCTCTTTTGCGAATCAAAAATCTAACTCTGCCGTAAACATATCCACTGACCCAGCCTCACTTACTCTGTGCTGGGGGATCATTCCGCAGACGAATAACCCTCCGGCAGACAAAAGCTCTCCTTATCTCAGTCTGAAAGAGAAGACCTCTTAGTTCGCGTCTCTCTCAAGGATGTGGAACCATCACAATGGCATCCAGCCTGTCAAATCCCCATCACGATCTCGTGAACGCCAAGATCACCTCTCATTGCTCCAATCTCAACTGGATACTGACCCCCGCCTGGGCAACCCATCGCACAACCTCTGAAAGTTCTCTACTCAGGATCAGAATTTATTCTGCCTTTGTTGACGGGGAGTACAGTATATCCACCATCAAATGGGTAAGTGCTGACCGTGACTTACATCCTGTCATGAATAAGGCTTGTTTGCCTGTGAGCGGGAGGATGAGCGGGATTTACTGCCCCAAAACAACACTTCAATATCTGTCTTCCCTGCCAAGCTAAGTTAAAGGCAGTGAATCATTCCTTGTACAGTTTCCTCTGTTAGACATGGAAGGGGGGGGGGGTAAGTATAAGTAAGCGATTGGCTTTGATGCAAACATTAAGGGATTGACGAACAATGTTTCTGTGAAAGAGTGATGCATGTGTCAGGGATTTATATGTGTGGGGGAGTGAGGCACAGCTTAGGGGAGTGACACACATGTGAAGATGGAAGAGCGGAGTACAACACAGTGGGCCATTCAGTCCATCTTGCCCATTCTAGCTCCCTCACTTTGCATTATTCCATTGTCTTTCCCAACACCTCTTTAAATCTTCCCTTTGTGAAATGGTTATTTCCTCTCCTTTTGAACTGTGGTGTTTGCATCAACACCGTTTCCAATCTATATCCGAACAAACCTCTGTATTTACCTTATCCCAAACCGTTGCTTTGTTGAATATCTGTAATGAGCGGTTCTATTAATTGTCTATGGCCCAGTGCAAAGTGGCCCAGTTCCTTCACTCCATCCCCATAGCTAAAGGGTTTGGCAGTGATTTTCATTCTGAGTAATATGGCGACAATAGTCGCCCGATGCAGATGGTGCAATGGTTTGGTAGGTCTAACCTGGAGGTGCGTAGCTCGTACAAAACTAGCAATTTGTACACTGTACAGGCCAGCAATGTCAAAACGACATTTCTGTCCCATTCTGTCAGGGCTGGGAGCTCCATCTGTCGGCACAATGAATTGGCAGCAAAGACTAGCAGAGGCTATAATTTACTCTGTCCTCAGTCACACTTTGGCCACTAGAGTCCAGAGCAGGTTTCAAACGCCCTCGTCTCTCAGAGGTACGCAGACTCTGTCAATCACTGAGCGATACAGGCCCTGGATAAGGAGCTAAAATATAACAGGGCCGTAACACAGCTGACTTAGTAACGGGGCAGTACCAGGAAACCATTTCAAATGCTGCACTATAATCAAAGGAAACTGAAGATATGAGAAATAGTCAGATCAGATTTGCGGTGATTTATACAGGGCCCCATAACCCACAGTGTTATTTTTAGTCACTGCCAGCATTAATTCCCCACAAGGGTGCACACTCCTTTCTGTTGTTGACCTTTTACTCTTTCAGCTCATTCCTTCATTAATAACTTATTGGATTAAATGCATGAGTTGTTCAATAAATAATTAATAGACAATCATTTTAGACAACTGTTTTTAATCGCCCTTTAAATTGTCCCATCACTAGAGTGACCATTTATACCTTCAGCAATGAAAGGTGTCGATCTCCAACCCCCATTTGATATATAACGTGATGCCATGCATTCATCCCATAAAGCGCAGTCAAATCCCAGAGTAATTGTCCCAATTTAAAACATCTGACCGTCCTCCTGTTAATTGTAATCCAGTTCGTGGACCACTGCATATACATTTCTCAATTCTGCCCAATTCTGTCACCCATCTAATCTAGCCTTTACTCATAAACTGTCGTGAACAAATCCTCTCCCTGCACCCTCCCTGACTTGAATTAAAGACTCATTGCTATGGGATCTGCTATTTATAATTCAATCTTTCCCTGGACGTTAGAACTGTCTCACACCAGGGCAGCAGGGTGGCGCAGTGGGTTAGCTCTGCTGCCTCACGGCGCTGAGGACCCGGGTTCGAATCCCAGCCCTGGGTCTCTGTCCGTGTGGAGTTTGCACATTCTCCCCCTTGTCTGCGTGGGTTTTGCCCCCACAACCCAAAAATGTGCAGGGTAGGTGGATTGGCCAGGCTAAATTGCCCATTAATTGGAAAAAATAATTGAGTACTCAAAATTTATTTAAAAAAAGAAAAAAAAAAGAACCGTCTCACACCGAGCATTATCCTTGTTCCTACTCTTCAACACTGATGATATCCTGCACAGGATATCTTGATGATACTTGCTACGTTTTGCAGGCATTTGACAAAGTGTCTTCTCTGAGATCAACACGAACACTGAAAGTTCACGAAATAGTTGACAAAGTGATCCAATATTCACCTTCGGAGAAGTCAGTATTGACCACTGAATCAGATCCACTCTGCCTCGGTGTATGAGGGAGATATTGCGATATCTCTGCAGCTGGGGTGATGGGCAAAGCAATCGCTTTCCTCGGGCGAAATGTCGTTCCATCCAATTGATCAAACACACCATGAAATTTCAAAGAACAGGACTCATTAATGGAATTAAATATCTCTATGTTTTAATTCAATTTCAAAAGACATTTGCAGCAGTTTGCAGCAAAACAGTTGTCAACAGTTAGGCCTACTTCCCTGAGCCTCAGTTAGGCCTACTTCCCTGAGCCTCAGTGAGGCCTACTTCTCGGAGCCTCAGTGAGGCCTACTTCTCTGAGCCTCAGTGAGGCCTACTTCTCGGAGCCTCAGTGAGGCCTACTTCTCTGAGCCTCAGTGAGGCCTACTTCTCTGAGCCTCAGTGAGGCCTACTTCTCTGAGCCTCAGTGAGGCCTACTTCTTTGAGCCTCAGTGAGGCCTACTTCTCTGAGCCTCAGTGAGGCCTACTTCTCTGAGTCTCAGTGAGGCCTACTTCTTTGAGCCTCAGTGAGGCCTACTTCTCGGAGCCTCAGTGAGGCCTACTTCTCTGAGCCTCAGTGAGGCCTACTTCTCTGAGCCTCAGTGAGGCCTACTTCCCTGAGCCTCAGTGAGGCCTACTTCTCTGAGCCTCAGTGAGGCCTACTTCTCTGAGCCTCAGTGAGGCCTACTTCCCTGAGCCTCAGTGAGGCCTACTTCTCTGAGCCTCAGTGAGGCCTACTTCTCGGAGCCTCAGTGAGGCCTACTTCTCTGAGCCTCAGTGAGGCCTACTTCTCGGAGCCTCAGTGAGGCCTACTTCCCTGAGCCTCAGTGAGGCCTACTTCTCTGAGCCTCAGTGAGGCCTACTTCTCTGAGCCTCAGTGAGGCCTACTTCTCTGAGCCTCAGTGAGGCCTACTTCCCTGAGCCTCAGTGAGGCCTACTTCTCTGAGCCTCAGTGAGGCCTACTTCTCTGAGCCTCAGTGAGGCCTACTTCTCGGAGCCTTAGTGAGGCCTACTTCTCTGAGCCTCTCTATCTGACAGGCTCTTCCACCTCAATTCCCCTTTCCCCACTCTCCCATTTCTCTTCATTCCCTTCGATAGCACCCAATGAGAGGGAAATTAAGAAATAAATAAACACGAGTTGGCAGCCTACATCTCTCCTGACCTTGACTTCCAGCGACAGAGCAAAGCTGTGTGCCAACTCTGGCATCACCCCCTTCACACTAGTGCACAAACTCAAGGTCGATCAGTCTCAGCATTGAATATATGTGCAGGTTAGGTGGATTGGCCATGATAAATTGCCCTTAATGTCCAAAATTGCCCTTAGTGTTGGGTGGGGTTACTGGGTTATGGGGATAGGGTGGAGGTGTTAACCTTGGGTAGGGTGCTCTTTCCAGGAGCCGGTGCAGACTCGATGGGCCGAATGGCCTCCTTCTGCACTGTAAATTCTATGAAATATGCAACACCTGAGCACGCAGACCCTCCTGTGCGGTGGGCAATCCCAAAGGTTCACAACCCCTTTGAGCGAAGGAACGTCTTCCCACCTCAGCCCAAATTGGCTGCCCATTTACCCTGACACTGTGCCCCCTACATCGAGACTCCCCACCGAGATCCCGCATTCCCCTGGGGAAATCAACATCTCAGCATCTCCCCAATCAAACCCTCTTGGGAATTTTATACTTTCAATCTGCTCACCTCCCTTCCTCCTCACCTCCAAAGGCACATTCTACTCCATCTCTCCTGCTGTGGCAAACCTTTCATTCAGTGGATCGATCTGTACAGTGCCTCCCTCCCACTGAGCTGGTTTCTATTTTGCTCCGTGTTTAACATTTCCCTGAGAGTTACTGTCTCTTCAACAACTCAACCTCACCCTCGTTATCTTTCCCTCTGTTTCACTAACTCAGTCTGTGTCTGTCTCTTGTCACTTTGTTTATTTATTTCTGCATTTTTCCTCACATTTGCCTAGATCTTGGGCTTGTGCGGTGTTGTGATGGGAAAGAAATGATACCGACGTGGCAGATATTTCTCTCATTTCCTCCCTCTTTGACTTCAGTGGAAATAAAGATCAGGAGAGATTTAAAATGCCAACTCGGAACTGCTCATTCTACAATATCGCACAAAGTGAAGATCTGTACCAGTGTCTCAGGCACTCTCACTCACACTGCTTCATCCTTGCAACCTGCCAATGCCTCCCCGTCTCTCAGCAAAATCCCAGTTCTGATTTTCAAATCCCTTCAGATCTCACTCCACCCTGTCCGTGCAATCTGTAAGACAATCTCCATGACTTGAACTGATCTCTGTTCCTGCAACCTCTGGTTTTATTTCCGATTACCAGCACCTGTAGTATTTGGCCTTTAGTTCAGCGGCTAATTCCTCGACTGCAGCTTCAGTTGTCCACCGTGTTCGGGCCTGTTGCCCAGGACCCTCGGCGGCTGAATACACTCGACTTCCGGAAGCTTCCTTTCCCTGTATTTAAATAGAACGTCATTGAGAAGTGGCGCAGAGCTCTTGGGTGAATAGTGAGTTAGTTTGAAATGCAGCCACTGTTGGTATGTCGTGAAGCACTGCACCGCTTTACACACAGCAAGATCCCATTACAAAAATCAACGGAATTCAGCACCCATTAATTGTTCTCTAGTCGAGGGAGGAACTTTGACCGGAGCAAAGCTCCCGCTTCAATGTGATCTTTCTAAATCCGCCTAAATAGACAGATGGGGTCGCGGTTTTTATTGTCTCAGCCGAAGGATAGGGGACGGGATTCTCTGCTTCGCCGGCAGCGCGCTCACGCCCACGGATTTCCCGACGGCGCGGGCGTGCCCACTATGGGAAGCCCCATTGGCCGGCTGCCGGGATGGAGGATCCAGTTGCCGGCATGGGAGCGCCGGAAAGCCGCTGTGGCGGGGCGGAGAATCCCGTCCAATTTCCGCGGCAATGTAACACTCCTTCGGTGTTACATTGGGAGCGCCGACCTAGATTACATCCTGGAGTGAGGCTGGAGCTGGAAATGTTCTGATTGAGTGTGGAGAGTGGCTATTCACTGAAGTGACACAGTCCAATATAACTCTTAGATCTTGGATTTACATCAGGCTATAGTAACGCTACTGGGTTAGTATTGATGAAGCTCCAAAATACAGGGATGGTCGTATAACCGTCAGACAACACTGAGATGGGGAGCTGTACGCTGCACTTTTTACATCTGCCTGTGTTGTTAGGCTGTAAATCCAGTTCCTTTGTGCAGACAGCAAATGTAGAATTATCTCTTATTGTCACAACTAATAAATTATCTTTACAGGTTTAGACAGTCTGATCATTCAGAAATGAAGTAAATTGTAGTGCTTGGGTTTTGTGTCGGAGAGGACATCAGATTATGTTGTCAGCCTGAATCTGGAATGTGGACTTCAAACAGGAGCTACGGGGGCCTCTTCCAGCGCCTTTTTCTCGAGCTTGAATGGTAATGACTTTGACAGAGTGACACGTAACGCAGTGCGCTGCCTTCCCCTTGCGCCATTCACGGGGTTTTACCTTGGGGCAGAGAGTTGTTGCAACCTGGAAGGAGCTGGTTAAACGGCCGGTGGGTGGACGCAGGTTCCCCAGCGACTTTCAAAAGGGAACTAGACCAAATATCGGTAGGGAAAATGATTGCGGGAACACGGGGAGAGAGCAGGGGAGTGGGGCCAGTCGGGAGAGTGTAGGTGGGATCTGGAAAGTTCCACCTGGGAAGGTGGTTCCATAAATAATTTGTAGAGGGAGCTGGGAGGGGACTGGAGGATGAAGAACTTTGAAGGGCTGCAGAGAAAAGGCTGGCGGCTGCATTCAGCATGATTGCTCTTTCAAAGGCATAATGGACAAAGTGGCCTCTTTCTTAACTGTGCCCTTCTCTGACTCTATGGGAAGCAGCATTTTTGTTCCAACACATGAACAACAAACAATACAGCACAGGCCCTTCGGCCCTCCAAGCCTGTACCGGTCATGTTACCAACCTTGGCCAAAACCCTCAGCCCTTCCTTGTGCCATCTCCCTCTATACCCATCCTATCCATGTATTTGTCATGATGCCTTTTGAACGCCGTTAATGTATCTACTTCCACAACCTCCTCTGGCAACGTGTTCCAGGCACTCACCACCCTCTGCGTAAATAACCTGCCTCGCACATCTCCTCTAAACTTTGCCCCACGGACCTTAAACCTCTGCCCCCTGGTGCCTGACCCCTCCACCCTGGGAAAGAGTGTCTGCCCATCCGCTCTATCCATGCCCCTCATAATCTTGTAGACCTCTCATAATCAGGTCACCCCTCAACCTCCGTCTTTCTAATGAAAACAGTCTGAGTCTATTCAGCCTCCCCACATAGCTAACACCCTCCAGACCCGGCAACATCCTGGTAAACCTCCTCTGCACCCTCTCCAAAGCCTCCACATCCTTCTGCAGTGTGGCGACCAGAATTATGCGCAATATTCCAAGTGCGGCCTTACTAAGGTTCCATATAACTGTAGCATGACTTGCCAGTTTTTATTGGGAACCTCCAGGCTCCAGACATACTGAAAAGGGTAATCTTGGCTGGGTTGAAGTGGTAAATACGCCAAGGGTCAGGTTTAGGAGGGAAGATGTCTTCTCAAATTATTTTCTCCAGACTCCCCTGTTTGCAAGAGTGTGTGTATATATTTGCAGATGTTAGTGTGTGTGCATGCGTATGCGACCATGCATTTGTGTGTGTTGAGTGTGTGTAAGGTTGATGCCATTCCGCTGGTTCCTGCCGGGCAGGGGGAGGGGAATAAATCTCTTTATTTTACAAAATATCTTCTATATAACAGAAAAATATCAAGACTAATAACCTCCATCAAGCAATGGCTGAAGAGTGGCAGAAATGAGGAATAGATGATTCAGTAGCTTCAACGCTGTAAAATACAATTCGGAGGAAGCAGATGATCGGAATGTAATAAATGAGATCAAATGGAAGGTGAAAATGAATCTATTGGAGAAGTGAAGCTGCAAAGTTCCGGGAGAAGGAAATACAAAATCCTGGCATGTCATATGACAGCTGTCAAAACACACAGTCATTTTCATTCCAAAATCTTTCTAGCTTTAAGTTACTTATAGTTAAGCATGTGAGGTGAAATTAATTTCTTCCTTCCATTAAAGATGACACCTGGCTTGTCAGAAATGATGGATATTTGATAAAATCAAATTAGGTCCGCACTCCGATGTTCTGCCACACTAGTGATATTGCAGAATGTGCACTCTGTTCCAGCTGGAGGGTCTGCACCATCCACTGCAGCAGCTATGGCTAAGGCTCCTTCGACAGAACCTCCCAAACCTGGCTTAGCTCAGTGAGCTAAAGAGCTGGTTTGTGATGCAGAACAAGGCCAGCAGTGCGGGTTCAATTCCCGTACCAGCTTACCCGAACAGGCGCTGGAATGTGGCGTCTAGGGGCTTTTCGCAGTAACTTCATACTTGTGTCAATAAAAAAAGGTTATTATTGCAACAACAGAACAGATAGCTGGGAACAGCACCGCTTGCAAATCTACCTCCAGACTTGTTTTGGAAATAAATTGGCCAATTGTTAACTGTCTGGGGCCCCGGAAGTGTAGACGGTTTTACATTGGATTCGGAGCATGGTTGACGTAGGGCCTGTTCCTGTGCTGTACTTTTCTTTGTTCTTTGTTCTTTGCCACCAGGTCAAAATCCTGGAACTCCCTCCCTAACAGCACCGTGGGTGTCAAGTGTGGGTGTTGGGGGGTGGGCTTTGGAGAGGATGCAGAGGAGGTTTACCAGGATGTTGCCTGGTCTGGAGGGTGTTAGCTATGTGGGGAGGCTGAATAGACTCAGACTGTTTTCATTAGAAAGACGGAGGTTGAGGGGTGGCTGCGGGGACCCTCCAAAAATGCCGATCTCTCTCTACACTGGGGTGTTCCAGCGAGGGGAGCTCCCCGTTGTACAAAACGGAGCTGTGTACAGCCTCGCATTCCCCGTTCAGGTCCCTTACACAATGCGAGTCGTGTTGAATAGTGTTGTCTTCATCAGCACTGCGAAAGCCCGGAAACACGTGGCTAAAAACGCTCGCTAAATTCCTTTCTGGGAGAATCGCGTCCTTTATTCCAGCCTAGTAATGATCGATGTTGACTAACTACCTTGCAGCCCTTCCAGTGGAAGCTGATAGACTCACCTTCATTTCCAATGACTTCCATTGGCTTCTGGCTCCTGGCCCACTGGAGTTGATTTGGATCCTGCCCAACACCGTGGACGTAGCAGAGTTTACAATTCATCCAGAACATTCCCACAGCAGCATTCTGCACCCACTGCGATGATCAAACACCTGGTTTTGAAAATGAAATCAGCGTGTAATGAAAAAGGCTGCAGAAAGTACGAAACATTGCAACTCGCCTGAGGAGGGAATTACAAAGGCCGTCACATGGACACCCACCAAAAGAAGGCTTCACATCTCAATGTATCACACTTGCTGTTGTGAGATTATTGAAGGTTTGTTTGACTTAACACATTGCAGGAAAGCTAATTAGTTAGAAGCCTAAGAAAAGGCTCTCAGTGAAGGATTAAGTTAAGTTTAAAAATAGGAGAGGATTTGCGGAAAATCAGAAAAATACTCGTTTGACCTTGGGAGTGAGGTTGTTTGTTTTGGTGGATGCATTGAAGGCAGAAATAGGCATAAATGGTTTAATTGCCATTCCAGAGACATGGGCAGGATTTTCTGGCTGTTTCCACTGGTAAGATCTTCCTGTTCCGCAGTACGGATAGAGCTGATGAATCATTTAACTGCAAGTATTTAATGCAGATGGGATTTAACGCCGATGCGTGCGAACGCTGGGAGGAATAATGAGGGGACGGAATAAGAGCTAAACTGTACAATCTTGAAGTGGTCGAGGAACAGTGGGACCTGGGCTGAATTTAGCCCCCTACCCCAGGGATGTCAGCTCCATGGCAGCTCATTGGGCAGCCTGCTCGCCAGTCGCCTCCCAATTGAGGTCCTTAGCTGGCCAATTAATGGCAACTGACGCTGAGATTCTGGCCAGGGCTGGGGAGGCCTCTAACACACCTCCAGGCTGGCTGGTGAAACCTGGCCAGGCTGGGTCGGAAGGGGGCGGTTGGTGCAGTCGTTGCTGGAGGGCGTGGCTGTTGAGGAGCCTTGTGCCTATTGAAGTCCACGGTATTTCTCCGCCCTCCTGTATAACCTCTTACCCCTCTCCTTGTGGGTACTGACCTCCACACCCTCTTGCCAGGGCCTGGCAGTCTGACCCTGATGAGACTCTGGACTTATCTTGGGGGCAAATGGTGGTGCTACGATTATGTCAATGAGATGTCTTTAGCAGCCATTTCAGGGGGAATTTGAGAGTTAACCACATTGCTGTGGGTCTGGAGTCACATGTAGGCCAGACCGGGTAAGGACGGCAGATTTCCTTCCCTAAAGGACATTAGTCAGCCAGATGATAATTATCAAGATTTGAAAAGTTAGTCTCAGTAATGCTAACAGTGAAGCTACCATCGATTGATCTTTGCAATAAACTTAGTTTTCTTTTTACCAACTCGCACGGAACATGTTTTTTGCCTCCAAGAGTGGGCTTGTTAAGAGGAGATTTGATAGAGAAGTTCAAAATCATCAATGGTTCGGATAGAGCAGAAGGAAAACCACGGTTGTCATTGGCGGAAGGGCTGGTAACCAGTCAGTATGAATTCAAGGTGTTGACAAAAGCAGAGGTGACGTGATCTTTACAAATTGAGTTGTGAGCTCGGATGCTTTGCCAGTTTGAAAGGCCAGTGGAAGCAGATTGAATGGTAACTTTCAAAAAAGAACTTTCAAAAAAGAGTTGGGTAAGTACTTGAAGTGGAAAACATTACAGGACTGTGAACAAAGAACAGGGGAGTGGAATTAATCAGAAAGCTCTGTTGTAATTTGATCCTGAGGGATGATATCAGCATGACATCACTGGGAAGGAAACCACCCCATGCTGCCTGTGGACGAGGATGTTCTGCCAGGGAGGAAAGAGAATCCCAACAGCTGGTGAATTCTAGCCTTAGTTTTACTTTTTCTTCGAGCAGAGCACACGCGCACAGCTCAGGCTTTAGACCTATGTAGAAATGTTTTCATGTCGCTTGGCCTTAATAAATAAACCCACAACATGTGTACACAATTCCTTATGAACAGTTGGTGCCTTGTGTCTCATTCAGTCAATAAGCCCAAGGTAATATATCACTCCAGTAACACAACAATACCAATCAGTTTCAAAGCACAATGTGCTGAGTGGCATCGTGTGTTGTGTCATTCTATGAAGTTATTCAAATAACATATATTCAAACCAGCATGAATATAGGGAAGGTGTAAACTCTGTATTTCAGTGTCAAGGTAAGTGCTAAGTGCAATGTGTTGCTAGATAGTTGCAGAGTGAGTGTGGAGATCAGAACTTTTCCTCTCAGAGGCCAGGCTGTGGGAAATATGCAATTTTTCATTTTTATCACCCCACCCTCTCAAACACAATTCAGCATCTCCCGTGTCTAGAAATTGTGATTCTTTCTGCCACTGCGATTCCATTTTTGCTCGTAACATAACAAGCTCATTTTCTTATCCACACTGTGATCTCTTACACTCCCGCAGCCTGCCATTCCTATATAATCGCCATTAGAGTCAGCACCTGCTGGTTGCAACATGCTGTATCCACCTTGCCTCTTATCAGCACTGTGAATTGATTGCTCTCCAACCTGAGTTGGAGAAACCTTGGGTAGAAGGATCATCAGCATTGGATTTTATTTTACAGTTACCAATATCCAAAGCATTCCCACGAGACCAGGTTACTTCAGATCAAATTTTCCGACTCTGTTTGTTCACACAGTGTACAGTGAGAAAGAAGGAATTTTACAGGCTGCGTCTGATATGTAGTCACGGCTGTAGGGAAAGCAGTTGCTAACTTGCACATAACAAGCGTCCATAAACATCAAAGCAGCCCACTTGATTGCCCCCCCTTCCACAAACATTCACTTCTTCCACTGCACAGTGCACCATCCACAAGATGCGCTGCAGTAACTCGTCAAGGTTCTTTCGGCAATGTCATAATATCCACTCATATATATCATGAGATGCAGACAGGCAGTGATTGACACACAGGATAACCAATGAACACACACGACATCGAACAACCAATCACCAGACAGGACACCACCACTATAAAGCCCATAGGGCATTAAGGCTCTCTCTCTCTCACACAGGACACGGTTAGGGAGATAGTCGCAGTGCACAGGCCAATGAACATCATCCATGTGGTAGAGAGCTAGTCTGGTCAAGCCAGTAGGAGGTTATCAGTTAGGTTAATAGAGTGTCAACTCACAGCAGATTATGTACAGCAATCAGCAGGTTCAAGAAAACAGTGTTGGACCATCTCCTGTGTCGGAAGCCTGTTTCTCGTTTTACTGCATCCAGTTGCAGTCGATGTTAGACCAACACAGATAACACATCAGACAGCACCTTCTAAACCCACGACCACTCCCGTCTAGAAGGGCAAGAGCAGCAGATACCTGGGAACACCACCACCTGGAGCTTCCGCTCCAAGTCACTCACCGCCCTGACTTGGAAATATATCGACCGTTCCTTCACTGTCGCTGGGGCTCCCTCCCTAACAGCACAGTGGGTGTACCTACACCTCAGGGACCGCTGCGGTTCAAGAAGGCAGTTCACCACCACCATCTGAAGGGCAACTAGGGCTGGGCAATAAATACTGGTCTAGCCAGCGACGCCCACGTGCCACTAAATGTATAAAAAAGAGATAATAAGATAATCAGTTTTATTGATATTGTTTTCATGATAACAATTAACCAGAACAGCAGTGGGGGAGTTACCCTGCTCTTCTACTGGTGGCTACATGGAATCTTTTACATCTAAGAAGGCACCCAGAGCCTTTAGCATTTGATCTGAACAATGGCCCTTCCTTCGTACTGAATCGGAGTGCCAGTTTGGATTATGGTCTCCTTTGCCTGGAAGGTGACTTGAGCCCACAATCCTGTGACTCTGAAGAGAAAGGCCCACTGACCCACAGCGGACAGCTCAGCCATTGTAAAAGAAGAAACAACAGCCTGGAGTTCCACGCCCCTCGAGCCAGCTCGGCCATTCAATAAGATGATGGCTGACCTGTTTTTTTAACCTCAATCCCACATCCCTGCTGAACCCTCGATAACCTTTCACCCCCTTGTTTAATAAGAATCTATTAAGCGCCTCTGCCTTAAAAATATTCCAAGACTTTGCTTCAACCATCCTTTGAGGAAAAGAGTTCCAAAGAGAAAAATAAATCCTCATCTCCGTCTCAAATTGGAGACTCCTGATGCGGGATTCTCTCACCCCGGGGCCCGGCCGGAGAATCGCCGGGACTGGCCGCCCCGACGCCGGTCTGCCAATGCTCCGGAGCACGGAGAATCGCCGCCACTGCCGCCGGTCGGGGCCGCTTTACGGGGCCCCTCCGGCGATTCTCGGCCCCGGGATGGGCCGAGCAGTCACGTTGAGAAAACCGGGTCCCACCGGCGCTGTCCACACCTGTTCTTACCCGGCGGGACCTCAACGTGGATGCATCCGGATGCGACCTGGTGGGGGGGAGGGGGGGGGGGGGGGGGGGGGGGGGGGGTCCGACCCCAGGGGGAGGAGGGCCTCCGCTGTGGCCTGGCCCGCAATCGGGACCTACCGATCGGCGTGCCGGCCTCTCGGGCTGGGGACCTCTTTTGTTCCACGCCGGCCCCTGTAGCCCTATGCCATGTTGCGTCTGGGCCGGCGCGGAGAAGGGAGCCACTGTGCATGTAAGGCAATCGCACCGGTCCCACTGTGCATGCAACGCCGTTTACAACGGCGTCAACACTTAGCCTCAGGATCAGGAAATCCCGCCCACGTAGTCCAAGACCCCTCAGCATCTGATATATTTCAATCAAGTCGTCTCTCACTCTTCTAAACTCCGTGGATGCAAATCTTACCTCCCCAACCATTCCTCTATGGCCAGCCTGCCCATTCATGGCATTAGTCTGGTAAACCTTCTCTGAACTGCTTCTAATGCACTTACATTCTTCCTTTAATAAGGAGACCGATACTGTCCACCATACTCCAGGTGGGGTCTCACCAATGTCCTGTACAACTGAATCATAACCTTCCTACTCGTGTATTCAATTCTCCTCACAATAAGCAATAACATTTGATTAGCTTTGCTAATTACTTGCTGCACCTGAAAACGAGCCTTTTGCATTCCTTGCACGAGGCCACCCAGATCCCTCTGTATCTCAGAGCTCTGCAATCTCTCGCCATTTAGATAGCATGCTTATTTTTTATTCCTCCTGTCAAAAGTGACAATTTCCCACTTTCCCACTTTACAATCCATTTGCCAGATCTTTGCCCACTTACCAAATTAGCTATATCCCTTTGTAACCTTTGTAGTGACACAGTATCACAGTGGTTAGCACAGTTGCTTCACAGCGCCCGGTTCGATTCCCGGCGAGGATCACAGTCTGTGCGGAGTCTGCACCTTCTCCCCGTGTCTGCGTGGGTTTCCTCCGGGTGCTCCGGTTTCCTCCCACAAATCCTGAAAGACGCGCTGTTAGGTGAATTGGACATTCTGAATTCTCCCTCGGTGTACCCGAACAGGCGCTGGAATGTGGCGACTAGGGGCTTTTCACAATAACTTCATTGCAGTGTTAATTTTTGAGGACCTTTATTGAGGCTTCTATATAAACAGGGAAAAAAGGTTCAAATTTCGTTATAAATATACACTTGTGCGATACTTCAATAACTCTTCTGCAACTATTGTGGGATTTTTAAAATTTGATTTATGAGTTTTAAAATATATTTTGCACCTTGCTTTATTCAATCGTCCCAGAGGCCAAACCTGATTAATGTTGTATTTATTATTACAGCTGCTGTTTGGGACAAGTCTCAAAGCGCCAACCGCGGCAGCTAAACATCAGAAGATTACGTGCTCACGCAGTCAGCTGGAGTGGAAGTGCCCATTGAGATTTCTCATAATGTGTTTCAATGAGTCCGATCCTGAATGTAATCACAGAGCACACACTTGTGTGCCAGTATGGATCACTGGACGGTGATCGCAAGCAGGGTTTGAGTTTATCATCCCCTCTTTAGCCTTCTCCGGCCTACATGGGCGTAGTGGCCAACTGTAGTGTTTCCAAACTGGTGGAGATTAGTTCGCCGCAGACCAGGGCTGGCCTGTGTGCCTCAGTACCACATCCCACCAGCATGCACTGTCTAACCATCTGAGGGGAGGAGATTTTGCAACAAAGAAATGGGCACAAGGAGGATTCTCCCTTCTGGGGACTAAGTCCCGCACGCCGGCAGGAAAACCGGCTCCAACCACTCCGGCGTCAACAGCCCCCGAAAGTGAGGGATTCTCCGAACGTTCGTGGGCTAGGTGGAAGCCGGAGGGCTTGCTGCCGTTCCAGCCGGTGCCAAAGGGTAGAGCGAGTTTGTGCATGCGCAGAAGGGCCGGTGTGATCTCGCGCATGCGTGGACCGGCCGGCATATTTCCGCATTTGAGCGGGGGTTCCCTTCTCTGCGCCGGCCCCCGGGCAATATGGCGGAGCCCGACAGGCCCGGTGCGGAGGAAAGAAGTCCCCCACGGAACAAGCTGCCTGCAGATCGGTGGGCCCCAAACACGGGCCAGACCACCGTCGGCCCCCTCCCCAGACCGCCACCACACACTTACCTGCCAGGTGAATAATTCACGCCGGCGGGAATGGCCAAAACTGGAAGGCTGCACGGCCCATTGGGGCCCAGAGAATTGCCGGGGGGCCGCTGTCAACGGCCCCCGACCGGCGTGGCGGGTATCCTGCTGACACCCGAAAAACGGAGATTAGGGCAGCCGGCGGCGGGGCGCGGGGCGGCGGGGCGGCGGGGCGGGATTCGTTCCTCCCCCGGTGATTCTCCGACCCAGCGGGGGGGGGTTGGAGAATCTCAGGTATTTAAGGATCAATCCCACAAAGATCAAATAGTTTTATCATAGAATTTACAGTGCAGAAGGAGGCCATTCGGCCCATTGAGTCTGCACCGGCTCTTGGAAAGAGCATCCTACCCAAGCCCACACCTCCACCCTATCCCCATAACCCAGTAACCCCACCCAACACTAAGGTTACATTTTGGTCACTAAGGGCAATTTATCATGGCCAATCCACCTAACCTGCACATCTTTGGCCATCTTTGAACCGTCTTAGTTCTGGAAACTACTTTGCCCCAATGCCACCCACTGGTATGTGAGTTCTGTAGAGGGAGGGGAAAAGGGAATCCAGGAACGTGAATGTATTGGCTGTTTGACCGTTCAGGAAATCAAACCCAGGACCTCTTTCTCCAAAGACAGGATGACACGAGCGGCCAGGTCTTGACAACAACACCATTCCCAAGTTCCTTCCAGATGAATATTTGGAGGAGGACATGTATCGGCACCCCTTCGATATCACTCAACATTCCCGTGGGAACAATCTTATCACAAGGACTTCACTGGGTCAAGAAGAAGGCCCATTACCACAATCTTGTGAACTTTGCTCGCATAGCTCCTTGAGAGAATTTTTATTAATTGGAGCGAGGCTAAGTCCCATCTTCCAACTGCAGCCTCTCCCGATCAACGCCAGGGTGGCCTGGAAAATGACATAAGTGTGTGGTTTGGGTTAGGAACTGGATTGATCCTCGTTGTGATGGACTGTTTTTTCAAATAGACTATTTGATCCTCTGTGTCCAGGTTCCTCCATGAACAATGGCTATTGAGTAAGGCATTTGCCAGGGTACAGACTGTAACATCATTTAGCAATGAGTCAATGCCTCAGGAGAGGAGATAGAGAGCAAAATGGCAAAGTAAAGGTCAACACATCTCCTAGATCACCTTCATCATTCACTTTCATACCTTCGCAAGGGCAACAGTATCCTCTATTTGCTTAGAGACCAGGGATACACACTGCCCTGCAATACTAGAAAAGGGTACTGGCGATAAGAGATCCTTCTGTAAATATCCAGGCCGGTCTCTGTTATTCCACAGTAATGGCGCTATTATTAAGCTTGTGTGAACATCTTTCTGGTGCGTAGTGGTGCATGCAGTTCACTGACAGCAGCATCAGTCAATGAGTGTCAACTTCCTTCTCTATTATATTACAATATCATTGCAGGCTTAGTGGAGGAAAAAAAAGAGGATGACATTTAATAAAATGTATCACTCAAATCGAAGAGATGGAGCTTACAATCAGTTCCTCAGCTTCCTGTTAAACTGAATGCTTCACTGACAGCAGCTTGAGATACACACAAGCTTATTCAATGAGTGACCTGTTCTCAGTCCTTAAAGCCGAGTGTTTCTCGGGGATTGGGAAATGGCTGGGAAATCATAAAATCATGGCTGCTGAACCCATTAGAAACCACTTTGGAGACGGTGAACTGGCTTCTCCCTTTTTCTTTCTCTCTTTCCCTGTTCTGTATCTCTCAACCCTCCTCTCTCTCTCTCTTCCCCCATTCTGTCTGTCTCACTGTTTCTATCTTGTCTCTCTCTCTGACCCTGTCCGTTTGTCTCTCTCTCTCTCCCCTCTTTCTCTCAACACCCCCTCTCTCCCCCTTTCTCTCCCTCTCTCTGTCCATCCAACATTTTATAGAGGATAGAATGATTTACCGGAATGATCCCAGAAGTCCGAGTGTTAAGTTACGAGGAGAGTATGCATAAACTAGGATTGTACTCTCTGGAATTTAGAAATTTAAGGGGTGGTTTGATCAAAGTTTTCAAGTTGTTAAGAGAAAGTATTTCTGTGGGAGTGTAGGCTGAAGGGGGATAGTCGAAACATTAGAGTCAGTGATTTCAGGAACAATCGGGGGTCCCGGCGGGACGGAGTGGCGAGAACCACTCCGGCATCGGGTCTCCCCAAAGGTGCAGAATTCTCCGCACCTTTAGGGGCTAGGCCCGCGCCGGAGTGGCTCCCGCTCTGCCGACCGGCACGAACGGCCTTTGGTGCCCCGCCAGCCGGGGCCGAAACGCCTTCGCCGGCCGGTGGAAGTCCGCGCGTACGCCGTGGCCATGGCGGGGCGAAAGAAAAAGAGTGCCCCCATGGCACAGGCCCGCCCGCCGATCGGTGGGCCCCGATCATGGGCCAGGCACCCCCCCCTGGCCAGATCGCCCCGTGCCCCACCCAGGACGCCCTCCCGCGCCGCCAATCCCGCCGGCACTAGACGTGCTTTGATTCCCGCCGGCGGGAACGGCCCGTCAGCGGCGGGACTTCGGCCCATCGCGGGCCGGAGAATCGCCGCGGGGGGCCCGCCGACCTGTGCGGCGCGATTCCCGTCCCCGCCGATTCCCGGGTGGCGGAGAATTTGGGCCACGGCGGGGGCGGGATTGACGCCGGCCATGGGCGATTCTCTCCCACCCCCGGGGGGTCGGAGAGTTCCGCCCAAGGTTAGGAAACATTTCTACAAATGGTCAGTGAATGGCTTTTCATGGTAGGTTGATAGCTTTTTGTTAACTAAAGGCATTGAGGGATTTGGGTGAAAGTTTTCAGAAGCAAGGCTTTGGCCCAATTGAGCTAAACCGACCACAAGTGAGTACCTACTGTTGCTCAAAGTCTTTGTAAATGTTCGCCACACAAAGTGGAAATTGTTTCCAAAGTTGTTTTGTGCCATTGATATTTAACTCAGGATCCAGACCTTAGAGGGTAGTGAGACTCCGTGTTTAAGAGTCTTACACCCCAGAGCATTATCCTGGGCCTCTGGATTACTAGCCCAGTGACAATAACACTGGCCCACCGTGCCCCCTCGAACGAGTCAGGGTAGTGGGCCAGTTGTCCTTGTGGTAATGTGGTCACTGACCTTGACCATTCGAGGGACAACGTTGAACTTCTTGCGGCACTTCCAGGTCTTGGGACTTGACCCCTGACATTAATCTCCACAGTTATCTGCCGAGGCAGCAGCTGTGTGCCACAGTGATCATAATTAACAGCTAGCGCAAAGCTGCGTGCCACCTGTGTCACTTTGAACGGCTGTGGGTCAATCACGCACCCCCCGTCCTTGCATCCGATTTTGGGGCCTGTGGAACTTCGCCTCCTCCATGTTGGAGTACATTTATTGCTGTAACATTAGTGCCGATTCCAGTGCCACAATATGAAGGCCCAGGTTCTTCGGACCCGCGGCAGGGAATGGAGATATTGCTTGGCACGGAATTCTCCGTCCATGCTGGCAACGGTGGTGGGGCGAGCGCGGATCACATAATCCCAGTCGAAACCTCACAAAAGCCCTGCGAGACTGGGGTTCCCATGCATCTTGGCAGCTGAAGGGTTAAGTGCAAAGATATCCCCGCTATGACATCATAGAATGTACAGTGCAAAAGGAGGCCATTTGGCCCATCGAGTCTGCACCAGCTCTTAGGAAAGAGTATCTCACTTAAGCCCACGCCTCCACCCTATCCCCATAACCCAGCAACCCCACCTATCCTTTTATGGACACTGAGGGCAATTTAGCATGGCCAATCCACCTAACCTGCACATCTTTGGACTGTGTGAGGAAACCGGAGCACCCGGAGGAAACCCACGCACACACGGGGAGAACGTGCAGACTCCGCACAGGCAGTGACCCAAGCCGGGAATCGAACCAGGGACCCTGGAGCGGTGAAGCAATTGTGCTAACCACTGTGCTACCGTGCTGCCCTATGTAACAATAATGTCTCTTTCTGTCCTTCACAATCATTTTACGTATCTACATATCTGCCGCTTTCATCCCCAGGAGAGGAGCTGGTGAAAGATTCCATTTCAGAGACTGTGAGAAAACTAACAGGAATTAATGACATTTCCAAGTTAATTATATTCCTGAGCACAATGGCTATTGATTTGTGTTTAAGGATATCCGCGGCTCCAGGTGGACCTGACAATGATCTTTCCATTCAATGAGAGGCAGGAGAGTATTGATCGTCCATGATTTGAATAACGATGAGTTGGACCCGTGCTCTCCACCAGGGCTCTGTATGTCCACTCCGTGAGTTGCAGCTTTACCCATATTTTCAATCTGCCTTTATGCATATTTTTAAGGCAGAGGTTGGTAGATTTTTGACTGACAAGGGAGTCGAAGGTCAGGCAGAATGTAGAGTTGATGCCAATTAGAGCAGCCACCATATTAGTGAATGGGGGTGAATGGCCTATTCCTGATTTGCATGTTTGTGTTCAGACTAGTAATGGCCTGACTTTGATTTCTGTTCTGTGCTGCGATAACTGACCCTAGCCCTCCTGGAAATTGGGATTCTACATTCACCCCCAGGTTGCGAAGCCTAAATTGTCGAGAATTTCCACAGCTGGTTTCAAAAGCTAGCAATGGCTCAGTGGGGACTTGATGTCACAATTTGAAGACGAGCAGGAAAATGAACTCTGGGGTCCTGGCCAAAATGTATCTCTGTCAACGGTTATTGTCACTTTCACAGAATCATTGAATCCCTACAGTGCAGAGGGGTGTCATTCGAAAGAGTTCTCCACCCAGGTCCACACCCTTCCACTCCATCCCCTAACCTGCACATCCCTGGACACTAAGCACGGCCAATCCACCTAACCTGCACGTCTTTGGACTGAGGGAGGAAACCGGAGCACCCGGAGGAAACCCACGCAGACACGGGGAGAACGTGCAGACTCCGCACAGACAGTGACCCAAACCGGGAATCGAACCTGGGACCCTGGAGCTGTGAGGCATCCAGAGCCCTCTCCAGCCACAATCCTCCCAGACAACCGTGCTCCTCGAAGTCCGAGCATTCTTGCATTTAATCGTTCCACTATTGGCAGGCCACGCCTTCAGTTTCCTGGGTCCTAAAGATCTGGAATTCTCTCCCTGAACCTCTCCGCCCCGCCCTCTCTCCTTTAAGACAATCCTGAAAAGCTGGCGGGAACCTCCGTTGCCCGATGCCAATATGGTGCAATCCGGCGGAGAATCCTTTCCGACGCCCAAATTGGGGGCGGCGCCGATTTGACGTCGGTTTGCTATTCTCCGCCCCCTCCAAAATGGCGCCATCGCGTCGCGAGCCGTTGGAATGGCGTTGGTACGTCATCGGAAGGCCCTCCCTGATGTTCTGCCCCCGATGGGCCGAGTTCCTGACTGCGTGGTTGCCGTGTGGTCTGAGCGGTCAGGAATCTGGCGTGATGGCCGCGGACTATGTCCAGTGCCGCCACAGTCGGCCGGGAACTGTGGGGCGGTTTCTGCGAGGGCTGGGGGGGACTGGTGGGGGATGGCCAGGGGGTGACTATCGGGCAGGTATAATAATAATAATCTTTATTGTCACAAGTAGGCTGACTTTAACACTGCAATGAAGTTACTGTGAAAAGGTCAGGTCTGCGTATGGTGGCGCCATGTTCTGCAGGTCGTCGCCGTGCGCATGTGCGGCCATGGACCCGGCCATTCTCTGTCCGTTTCTGGTGTGGGAGCCGGGAGTTTTACCCGCATGGCAGCTAGTCCCTCACCCGTCCCAGGATCAATTGCCTATCGGGTGCAGATTTTGGTGTCGTAAAACGTTCCCATGCCGGCATGGGCAGATAGCCGCAAAATCGGAGACTCCAGCCCCCTCTCTTTCTGATCAAGGTTCTGCTCATCCGACACCTCCTCACGTGGTTCAGCGGCATATCTTACTTGGTTAACGCACCTATGGGTCATTCTGCTACATTAGTGCCGTTATCTGAATGTATGTTGTTGTGGAAACTTCCATCATTGTTAAGGTGGAAGCAGGAATGGCCATGCCCCTGTAGCCATCTGGAATGGCCACTTACATAGTAAACATGGATACGTACAAAGACTCAAGGGAAAAATGGCCAATACAGGATTCAGGCAAACTCAGAGCCTGAATGTATATTTGCTGACAGAGAACCAGACAGTATCTATCCCCTAGCCGATCTGCATTCTAATGACCCACTTCCCCAGGACAAAGGACTGGTACTCAGGTATCCGATACAATTCCAGACACATTGGCACCACTCACTTCACCCAGGAAGCCCAAACAGCCAAGGTCAATAACCGCTCAGGAAACGCCCAGCCATCAAGGCACCCGCCCCTTTATTGGCTCAAATCGAAGGCTGTGATCGAAGCCTTCCAAATTATTGGGTCCAGAATGAAGGACCACCCAAAAGAGCACGAAACCCCAAAGGATAAAGAGAGACACTGCCATGTGTCCGATCTGTTTTGGCCCTGACACACCGACACTCTCCGGCCCGGCCTATACCTGAAGCCAACTGCAGCACCACGACCAGAAGCAACTTCAAGATCAACGATCGCTACCAGACGGATGAGCCCAGCAGAACCGAAGTTACTTCTCCCGACCCAGCCACTCCAGATTCGAACAAAGGCCTTGGTCCTCTGCCAAAGCCGGGTGCCTGAGGTTAAAGTTAAGTACAGGTTGTTGTAGTGTTAGGTGTAGTTTAGCTTGTAGTGTTTTTATGTTGCATGTGTGAGTTAAGTGTGTAAATAAACTATTATTGAACTTAAGCTAAGTGACTGGTTGCTGGGTCTTTGATCAATATCCGGTTGAAACTTGTGGTGGTATCATTTGATACCTGGCGACTCTGAAAAACAATATTACTGAATATTAAGAAGGGCGACATTATTGGCGTCTCCGGTGCAAATTGGCAACACTCCTTGGGAAGTGATTACGTGGCCTGGCAGCTGAAGGGTATTTGTACAGTGGGATACCCCGGGCAGGGAAAGGGCAGAAGCTGTGAGCCAGCCTGTCCAGCTTACTGCCCCCGGCAGGGTTGGAGCACCTGCTCCCTGCCGTGCTCCCAAATGCATCTGGCGAGCGTGTTACTCACCTTGCTGGTACCTTGGTTTGAAAGCAGGCCGGGCGGGCTGTGAGCAGGTCCTGCTTTGAAAGCCCGCTTTGCATTCCTCCTGCAGGCCAGCTGCAGGAGTCCGGATCAGTGCTGAGACACTAATGGGATTGAAAAAACAAACCTTGTTTTTCCATTTCGATGCGACTCGTCTGAGAGCCATTAACTTAGCCAAGTGCATCTTCTTTGCAGTGAAGTGCGACCGATTCAGTCTTTTAAAAAATATTCCTTCAATCTGCTTGACAGCTGTAGTTTAGCGTTAATGGTGTCAAAAGTAATCCAATCACCTTGCTCTTGGTGATTTCTATCAGCCATTAACTGTTGTCCCAATGGTATTGCACACAGAAGGTTGTCATTGTTGTAGAAGGAGAGGGAATCTCCACTCCCACAGTTCCGACACTCCCTCTTCGATCAATGTGGTATTTGTCCCATTCCACCCGGTGGCTAATTGGCGCCAAATGAGGAACTGTTCTCGTGCACTTTCCCACTGGATTGCGCTTGCTCACGTCCTGTGGAGAACAACGATAACTTGCATTCATTTTTAAAAATTAAAATTTAGAGTATCCAATTCTTTTTTTTCCCAATTAAGGGGCAATTTAGCGTGGCCAATGTACCTTCCCTGCACATCTTTGGGATGTGGGGCGAAACCCACGCAGACACGGGAGAATGTGCAAACTCCACACGGACAGTGACCCAGAGCCGGGATCGAACCCGGGTCCTCGGTGCCGTGAGGCAGCAGTGCTAACCACTGCACCATCGTGCTGCCCTGATAACCTGCATTCGTACAGTGTTTCGACATCCTAAGTCCCTGAACACGTTTTAACTCTGGGTGACATTAGCAGCTGTTCGAAGTGGCACGTAGAAGTTTGCTCACAGAATTAGGTTTCAAGGAGCGTCTTAGACGAGGTGGGCAGTCGGAGAGGTTTAGGGAGGGAATTGCAAAGCTTGGGCCCCACCGGTTAAAAGCACTAACAATAATGCTGAAGCAATTAGAATCGGGAACAGGAAGAGGCTGGAACTGGAGGGCACAAAGATCTGGGAGAGTTGTACGAACTGGAGAAGGTTACAGAGATAGGGAGGGTTGTAGGGATTGGAGGAAATTACAGAGTAGGGAAGGTCATGGGGTTGTAGGAGGTTAAATAAATAAATAATCTTTATTGTCATAAGTAGGCTTACATTAACACTGCAATGAAGTTACTGTGGAAAATCCCCTGGTCGCCACACTCCGGCGCCTGTTTGGGTACACAGAGGGAGAATTCAGAATGTCCAATTCACCTAACAGCACGTCTTTCGGGACTTGTGAGAGGAAACTGGAGCACCCGGAGGAAACCCACGCAGACACGGGGAGAACGTGCAGACTCCGCACAGACTTCGACCCAAGTCGGGAATCGAACCTAGGACCCTGGCGCTGTGAAGCAACAGTGCTAATGACTGCTACCGTGCTGCCCCAGGGATAGGGAGGATTGTAAGGTCTGGAGGAGGTTACAGAGATAGGGAGGATTGTAGGAGCAGGCGGAGGTTACAGAGATAGGAAGGATTGTAGGAGCAGGAGGAGGTTACAGAGATAGGAAGGATTGTAGGAGCAGGCGGAGGTTACAGAGATAGAAAGGGTTGTAAGAGCAGGCGGAGGTTACAGAGACAGGAAGTATTGTAGGAGCAGGCAGAGGTTACAGAGATAGGAAGGATTGTAGGAGCAGGCGGAGGTTACAGAGATAGGAAGGATTGTAGGAGCAGGAGGAGGTTACAGAGATAGGGAGGGTTGTAGGAGCAGGAGGAGGTTACAGAGATAGGAAGGATTGTAGGAGCAGGAGGAGGTTACAGAGACAGGAAGGATTGTAGGAGCAGGAGGAGGTTACAGAGATAGGGAGGATTACAGGAGCAGGAGGAGGTTACAGAGACAGGAAGGATTGTAGGAGCAGGAGGATGTTACAGAGATAGGAAGGATTGTAGGAGCAGGAGGAGGTTACAGAGACAGGAAGGATTGTAGGAGCAGGAGGAGGTTACAGAGATAGGAAGGATTGTAGGAGCAGGAGGAGGTTACAGAGATAGGAAGGATTGTAGGGACTGGAGGATGTTACAGAGATAGGAAGGATTGTAGGAGCAGGAGGAGGTTACAGAGACAGGAAGGATTGTAGGAGCAGGAGGAGGTTACAGAGATAGGGAGGATTACAGGAGCAGGAGGAGGTTACAGAGATAGGGAGGATTACAGGAGCAGGCGGAGGTTACAGAGATAGGAAGGATTGTAGGAGCAGGAGGAGGTTACAGAGATAGGAAGGATTGTAGGAGCAGGAGGAGGTTACAGAGATAGGAAGGATTGTAGGAGGAGGTTACAGAGATAGGAAGGATTGTAAGAGCAGGCGGAGGTTACAGAGATAGGAAGGATTGTAGGAGCAGGAGGAGGTTACAGAGACAGGAAGGATTGTAGGAGGAGGTTACAGAGATAGGAAGGATTGTAGGAGCAGGCGGAGGTTACAGAGATAGGAAGGATTGTAGGAGCAGGCGGAGGTTACAGAGATAGGAAGGATTGTAGGAGCAGGCGGAGGTTACAGAGATAGGAAGGATTGTAGGAGCAGGAGGAGGTTACAAAGATAGGGAGGATTACAGGAGCAGGAGGAGGTTACAGAGACAGGAAGGATTGTAGGAGCAGGAGGAGGTTACAGAGACAGGAAGGACTGTAAGAGCAGGCGGAGGTTACAGAGATAGGGAGGATTACAGGAGCAGGAGGAGGTTACAGAGACAGGAAGGATTGTAGGAGCAGGAGGAGGTTACAGAGATAGGGAGGATTGTAGGAGCAGGAGGAGGTTACAGAGACAGGAAGGACTGTAAGAGCAGGCGGAGGTTACAGAGATAGGGAGGATTACAGGAGCAGGAGGAGGTTACAGAGATAGGAAGGATTGTAGGAGCAGGCGGAGGTTACAGAGATAGGGAGGATTACAGGAGCAGGAGGAGGTTACAGAGACAGGAAGGATTGTAGGAGCAGGAGGAGGTTACAGAGATAGGGAGGATTGTAGGAGCAGGAGGAGGTTACAGAGATAGGGAGGATTGTAGGAGCAGGCGGAGGTTACAGAGATAGGAAGGATTGTAGGAGCAGGAGGAGGTTACAGAGATAGGAAGGATTGTAGGGACTGGAGGAGGTTACAGAGATAGGAAGGATTGTAGGAGCAGGAGGAGGTTACAGAGATAGGGAGGATTACAGGAGCAGGAGGAGGTTACAGAGATAGGGAGGATTACAGGAGCAGGAGGAGGTTACAGAGACAGGAAGGATTGTAGGAGCAGGAGGAGGTTACAGAGATAGGGAGGATTACAGGAGCAGGAGGAGGTTACAGAGATAGGAAGGATTGTAGGAGCAGGAGGAGGTTACAGAGATAGGAAGGATTGTAGGGACTGGAGGATGTTACAGAGATAGGAAGGATTGTAGGAGCAGGAGGAGGTTACAGAGATAGGAAGGATTGTAGGAGCAGGAGGAGGTTACAGAGATAGGGAGGATTACAGGAGCAGGAGGAGGTTACAGAGATAGGGAGGATTACAGGAGCAGGCGGAGGTTACAGAGATAGGGAGGATTGTAGGAGCAGGAGGAGGTTACAGAGATAGGAAGGATTGTAGGAGCAGGCGGAGGTTACAGAGATAGGAAGGATTGTAGGAGCAGGAGGAGGTTACAGAGATAGGAAGGATTGTAGGAGCAGGAGGAGGTTACAGAGATAGGAAGGATTGTAGGAGCAGGAGGAGGTTACAGAGATAGGAAGGATTGTAGGGACTGGAGGATGTTACAGAGATAGGAAGGATTGTAGGAGCAGGAGGAGGTTACAGAGATAGGGAGGATTGTAGGAGCAGGAGGAGGTTACAGAGATAGGGAGGGTTGTAGGAGCTGGAGGAGGTTACAGAGATAGGGAGGATTACAGGAGCAGGAGGAGGTTACAGAGATAGGGAGGGTTGTAGGGACTGGAGGAGGTTACAGAGATAGGGAGGATTACAGGAGCAGGAGGAGGTTACAGAGACAGGAAGGATTGTAGGAGCAGGAGGAGGTTACAGAGATAGGGAGGATTGCAGGAGCAGGAGGAGGTTACAGAGATAGGGAGGATTACATGAGCAGGCGGAGGTTACAGAGATAGGAAGGATTGTAGGAGCAGGAGGAGGTTACAGAGATAGGGAGGATTACAGAAGCAGGAGGAGGTTACAGAGACAGGAAGGATTGTAGGAGCAGGAGGAGGTTACAGAGATAGGGAGGATTACAGGAGCAGGAGGAGGTTACATAGACAGGAAGGATTGTAGGAGCAGGAGGATGTTACAGAGATAGGGAGGATTGTAGGAGCAGGAGGAGGTTACAGAGATAGGGAGGATTACAGGAGCAGGCGGAGGTTACAGAGATAGGAAGGATTGTAGGAGCAGGAGGAGGTTACAGAGATAGGAAGGATTGTAGGAGCAGGAGGATGTTACAGAGATAGGGAGGGTTAAAGGACTGGAATTGCCAGTGCGTAGCCTAAACATAAAGGCCAGAGCGGTATGACATTGGGCCTCAGAGATCTTGCCTCTTTACCCCAGCTGTCCTCAGGGTAAATCCCAGGAAAAGAGATTGGAGAATTGGTGCTGGCAATTGGACCCCAGAAATGGAGGAACAAATGTACATTTTATTCGTGGCTGCTTGCTGGGTGGTACCTATTGCAAGGAGGCTCACCAGGAGAAAGGTTTGCTCAGAGAGTTCACAGCACAGAAGGCTTCACAAACAGGGCATAAAAATTGGAACTTGCTTTGTGATTCAGTGTTACATTTCTGCGACGGACTTCAGCTGATGATCTAAATTCTCGCTGCATCCTTTAAAAAGAAAGGTTTGTCCTCAAATTCGCCATGCTTAGTCTTCAAATGCCTTTGAAGATTTGAGGGTTTTAATCTTTCATCCGCCAGTGCTTCCCTGCATATAACACACATGGGTTTTGCATCCTGATTTGCATCAGCACTATTAATAAACCTCAAGGAATCATCTTTATACTGCTTTGTTCCTGATTTAATTTATTCTTAATGAGTTGTTCACCAGAGGCCCTGGAGATCTGGATACAGCTCACACCAGCACTGCTCCATCCTGCTGTGGACTCTCCTGTGCAGCTCTCTCCAGCACTGCTCTGTCCTGCCGTGGACTCTCCTTTGCAGCTCTGTCCAGCACTGCTCCATCCTGCTGTGGACTCTCCTTTGCAGCTCTCTCCAGCACTGCTCCATCCTGCTGTGGACTCTCCTTTGCAGCTCTCTCCAGCACTGCTCCATCCTGCTGTGGACTCTCCTGTGCAGCTCTGTCCAGCACTGCTCTGTCCTGCTGTGGACTCTGCTGTGCAGCTCTGTCCAGCACTGCTCTGTCCTGCTGTGGACTCTCCTTTGCAGCTCACACCAGCACTGCTCTGCCCTGCCGTGGACTCTCCTGTGCAGCTCTGTCCAGCACTGCTCTGTCCTGCTGTGGACTCTCCTTTGCAGCTCACACCAGCACTGCTCTGCCCTGCCGTGGACTCTCCTGTGCAGCTCTGTCCAGCACTGCTCTGTCCTGCTGTGGACTCTCCTTTGCAGCTCACACCAGCACTGCTCTGCCCTGCCGTGGACTCGCCTGAGCAGCTCTGTCCAGCACTGCTCTGTCCTGCTGTGGACTCTCCTGTGCAGCTCTGTCCAGCACTGCTCTGCCCTGCTGTGGACTCTCCTGTGCAGCTCTGTCCAGCACTGCTCCTTCCTGCTGTGGACTCTCCTGTGCAGCTCTCTCCAGCACTGCTCTGTCCTGCTGTGGACTCTCCTGTGCAGCTCTCTCCAGCACTGCTCCGTCCTGCTGTGGACTCTCCTGTGCAGCTCTGTCCAGCACTGCTCCATCCTGCTGTGGACTCTCCTGTGCAGCTCTGTCCAGCACTTCTCTGTCCTGCTGTGGACTCTCCTGTGCAGCTCTGTCCAGCACTGCTCTGTCCTGCTGTGGACTCTCCTGTGCAGCTCTCTCCAGCACTGCTTAGTCCTGCTGTGGATTCTCCTGTGCAGCTCTGTCCAGCACTGCTCTGTCCTGCTGTGGACTCTCCTGTGCAGCTCTCTCCAGCACTGCTCAGTCCTGCTGTGGATTCTCCTGTGCAGCTCTGTCCAGCACTGCTCTGTCCTGCCGTGGGCTCTCCTGTGCAGCTCTGTCCAGCACTGCTTTGTCCTGCCGTGGACTCTCCTGTGCAGCTCTGTCCAGCACTGCTCCATCCTGCCGTGGACTCTCCTGTGCAGCTCTGTCCAGCACTGCTCCTTCCTGCTGTGGACTCGCCTGAGCAGCTCTGTCCAGCACTGCTTTGTCCTGCTGTGGACTCTCCTGTGCAGCTCTCTCCAGCACTGCTCTGTCCTGCTGTGGACTCTTCTTGGCAGCTCTGTCGAGCATATTCAGGTGTCAGATCCTGGCCTGTTTGTGTCTCTGGCCCTCTCTTACTTATTACAAAACCAGCTTCAGTTCTCCACAGTCCTGTTGTTTGCTTGCCGGCAGCTTCAAAATGGAGGCATGTACTCCTCCGTGATTTCGTGCCCAAAGCACAGACGTACAGGGCGTATGGTGTCAGTGTACATGCCGGGTGCGTGACCTGCTCTCTGCTGCCTCTTCTGGCGGGAAGACTACATCATTCGCATTTGAAATGAAATAAATGAAAATCGCTTATTGTCACAAGTAGGCTTCAAATTAAGTTACTGTGAAAAGCCCCTAGTCGCCACATCCCGGCGCCTGTTCGGGGAGGCTGGTACTGGAATTGAACCTGCACTGCTGGCCTTGGTCTGGTTTACAAGCCAGCTATTTAACCCACTGTGCTAAATCAGCCCCTCTCCTTTGCAGCTCTGTCCAGCACTGCTCCTTCCTGCTGTGGACTCTCCTGTGCAGCTGTCCTGTGCTCCTGTGCAGCTCCTGTGCTCCTGTCCAGGCCGGTTGCTGCCGGCATTCTTAAAATCCGGTCGCGGCTGTTGGGTGCTTCTCCTGTGACCGGGAACGGGCTGCGGCCCTCCAGTCACCTGCCTACGGCCCACCCATGGGTTGCGACCGGCAGTTTGGCAAACCCTGCTGTAGGTGGTAGTGAGGAGAGATCCTGACCTGGAAGATCAGGAAAGTGTCAGGAATGCTGCTGGGAGCAGTTGATAGGCTGTAACATTCCGGTGGGAGCATTAATCATGGAAAAAGAGGAACTTATAACAAAATCAATGCAATAATTGTGGGGGGACTTCAATCTTCATGTAGAGTGGACAAATCAATCTGAATCCATAGAATCCTTACAGTGCAGAAGGAGGCCATTCAGCCCATCAAATCTGCATTGACCCTCTGAAAGAACACTTCGCCTCGGTCAACTCCCCCACCCTATTCCCGTAACCCTGAACATTGCTCATGGCCAATCCACCTAACCTGCACATCTTTGGACTGTGGGAGGAAACCGGAGCACCCGGAGGAAACCCACGCAGACACGGGGAGAAGGTGCAGACTCCGCACAGTCACCTGAGGCCGGAATTGAACCAGCGTCCCTGGCGCTGTGAGGCAGCAGCGCTGACCACTGTGCTACCGTGCCGCCCATGGCAAAAATAGTTTTGATCTCGTTCATGGAATGCATTTGAAACAGTTTCCGAGCACAATACAGCGTGGTACCAAACAGGAAAAATATTACTCTGCTGCTGATTTCTGTAATGAGACAGGGTTAATTAGTATTCTCACAGTTAGCAATCCTTAGAACACGGTGATTATAATGTGATGAATTTCACATTGCGAAAGTCTGAAATTAGAATATTGAACTTAAATAAAGCCAATTAATTATATAAGGTATAAGGGGCCAGGCCACTAAACTAGATTGGGCAAATAGACTAACATGTACAGGAAGATGACAAATGGCAAACACTAAAACAAAATATTTCCTAATTCTCGACAAATCTGCATTTTATTGAGAAAGATGGGAGAGGTTGGCTAACTAAAGAGGTTTAAAATAGCATGTGAAGTTTACTTTTTTAAATTTTAGAGTACCCAATTATTATTTTTTTCCAATTAAGGGGCAATTTAGCGTGGCCAATCCACCTGACCCGCACATCTTTGGGCTGTGGGGGTGAGACCCACGCAGACACAGGGAGAATGTGCAAACTCCACACGGACAGCGACCCAGGGCCGCAATCAATTCCGTGTCGTCGGCGCTGTGAGGCAACAGTGCTAACCATTGTGCCACTGTGCCGCCCTGTATGTGAAGTTTATAATATTGCCAAGGAGAATAATAAGTCTGAGGACTGGTGGAGTTTTAGAAAGCAGTAAAGAGTGACGACAAGATTGATTAGGGAGGAGACGAGAATGGGAGAGTAAACAAACCAGAAAAACAAACATAATTTCAACACTGGAAGAAAAGGAGATTAGCAAAAGCCAATGTGTGAGACGGAGGCAGCAAAAATTATAGCAGGGGATAAGGAAATGACACAGACGTGGGCGGAAGTCTCCTATCCAGCCCATGGCGGGATTGGACACAGGAGCGGCGAATCTGCTGGCAGCCAAAACATTGGAAACCCACTGGTGTAAAATGCCGTTGCAATTCTCCCAGTGTCGCGTCACACCCAATTGAGCGGTTCCTGCCGCCCTGTTCCTGCCGCCCTGTTCCTGCCGCCCTGTTCCTGCCGCCCTGTTCCTGCCGCCCTGTTCCTGCCGCCCTGTTCCTGCCGCTCTGTTCCTGCCGCCCTGCCGCTCTGTTCCTGCCGCCCTGTTCCTGCCGCCCTGTTCCTGCCGCCCTGCCGCTCTGTTCCTGCCGCCCTGTTCCTGCCGCCCTGTTCCTGCCGCTCTGTTCCTGCCGCCCTGTTCCTGCCGCCCTGTTCCTGCCGCCCTGCCGCTCTGTTCCTGCCGTGTTGTTCCTGCCGCCCTGTTCCTGCCGCTCTGTTCCTGCCGCCCTGTTCCTGCCGCCCTGTTCCTGCCGCCCTGTTCCTGCCGCCCTGTTCCTGCCGCCCTGTTCCTGCCGCCCTGTTCCTGCCGCCCTGTACCTGCCGCCCTGTTCCTGCCGCCCTGTTCCTGCCGCTCTGTTCCTGCCGCCCTGTTCCTGCCGCCCTGTTCCTGCCGCTCTGTTCCTGCCGCCCTGTTCCTGCCGCCCTGTTCCTGCCGCCCTGTTCCTGCCGCTCTGTTCCTGCCGCCCTGTTCCTGCCGCCCTGTTCCTGCCGCCCTGTTCCTGCCGCCCTGTTCCTGCCGCCCTGTTCCTGCCGCCCTGCCGCCCTGTTCCTGCCGCCCTGTTCCTGCCGCCCTGTTCCTGCCGCCCTGTTCCTGCCGCCCTGTTCCTGCCGCCCTGTTCCTGCCGCCCTGTTCCTGCCGCCCTGTTCCTGCCGCCCTGTTCCTGCCGCCCTGTTCCTGCCGCCCTGTTCCTGCCGCCCTGTTCCTGCCGCCCTGTTCCTGCCGCTCTGTGCCTGCCGCCCTGTTCCTGCCGCCCTGTTCCTGCCGCCCTGTTCCTGCCGCCCTGTTCCTGCCGCTCTGTTCCTGCCGCTCTGTTCCTGCCGCCCTGTTCCTGCCGCCCTGCCGCCCTGTTCCTGCCGCCCTGTTCCTGCCGCCCTGTTCCTGCCGCCTGCCGCCCTGTTCCTGCCGCCCTGTTCCTGCCGCCCTGTTCCTGCCGCCCTGTTCCTGCCGCTCTGTTCCTGCCGCCCTGTTCCTGCCGCCCTGTTCCTGCCGCCCTGTTCCTGCCGCCTGCCGCCCTGTTCCTGCCGCCCTGTTCCTGCCGCCCTGTTCCTGCCGCCCTGTTCCTGCCGCCCTGTTCCTGCCGCCCTGTTCCTGCCGCCCTGTTCCTGCCGCCCTGTTCCTGCCGCCCTGTTCCTGCCGCCCTGTTCCTGCCGCCCTGTTCCTGCCGCCCTGTTCCTGCCGCTCTGTTCCTGCCGCCCTGTTCCTGCCGCCCTGCCGCCCTGTTCCTGCCGCCCTGTTCCTGCCGCCCTGTTCCTGCCGCCCTGTTCCTGCCGCCCTGTTCCTGCCGCCCTGTTCCTGCCGCCCTGTTCCTGCCGCCCTGTTCCTGCCGCCCTGTTCCTGCCGCCCTGTTCCTGCCGCCCTGTTCCTGCCGCCCTGTTCCTGCCGCCCTGTTCCTGCCGCCCTGTTCCTGCCGCCCTGTTCCTGCCGCTCTGTTCCTGCCGCCCTGTTCCTGCCGCTCTGTTCCTGCCGCCCTGTTCCTGCCGCTCTGTTCCTGCCGCCCTGTTCCTGCCGCTCTGTTCCTGCCGCCCTGTTCCTGCCGCCCTGTTCCTGCCGCCCTGCCGCCCTGTTCCTGCCGCCCTGTTCCTGCCGCCCTGCCGCTCTGTTCCTGCCGCCCTGTTCCTGCCGCCCTGTTCCTGCCGCCCTGTTCCTGCCGCCCTGTTCCTGCCGCCCTGTTCCTGCCGCCCTGCCGCCCTGTTCCTGCCGCCCTGTTCCTGCCGCTCTGTTCCTGCCGCCCTGTTCCTGCCGCCCTGTTCCTGCCGCCCTGTTCCTGCCGCCCTGTTCCTGCCGCCCTGTTCCTGCCGCCCTGTTCCTGCCGTTCCTGCTGCCCTGTTCCTGCCGCCCTGTTCCTGCCGCCCTGTTCCTGCCGCCCTGTTCCTGCCGCCCTGTTCCTGCCGCCCTGTTCCTGCCGCCCTGTTCCTGCCGCCCTGTTCCTGCCGCTCTGTTCCTGCCGCCCTGTTCCTGCCGCCCTGTTCCTGCCGCCCTGTTCCTGCCGCTCTGTTCCTGCCGCCCTGTTCCTGCCGCCCTGTTCCTGCCGCCCTGTTCCTGCCGCCCTGTTCCTGCCGCCCTGTTCCTGCCGCCCTGTTCCTGCCGCCCTGTTCCTGCCGCTCTGTGCCTGCCGCCCTGTTCCTGCCGCCCTGTTCCTGCCGCCCTGTTCCTGCCGCCCTGTTCCTGCCGCCCTGTTCCTGCCGCCCTGTTCCTGCCGCCCTGTTCCTGCCGCCCTGTTCCTGCCGCCCTGTTCCTGCCGCCCTGTTCCTGCCGCCCTGTTCCTGCCGCCCTGCCGCCCTGTTCCTGCCGCCCTGTTCCTGCCGCCCTGTTCCTGCCGCCCTGTTCCTGCCGCCCTGTTCCTGCCGCCCTGTTCCTGCCGCCCTGTTCCTGCCGCTCTGTTCCTGCCGCCCTGTTCCTGCCGCCCTGTTCCTGCCGCCCTGTTCCTGCCGCCCTGTTCCTGCCGCCCTGTTCCTGCCGCCCTGTTCCTGCCGCCCTGTTCCTGCCGCTCTGTTCCTGCCGCCCTGTTCCTGCCGCCCTGCCGCCCTGTTCCTGCCGCCCTGTTCCTGCCGCCCTGCCGCCCTGTGCCTGCCGCCCTGTTCCTGCCGCCCTGTTCCTGCCGCCCTGTTCCTGCCGCTCTGTTCCTGCCGCCCTGTTCCTGCCGCCCTGTTCCTGCCGCCCTGTTCCTGCCGCCCTGTTCCTGCCGCCCTGTTCCTGCCGCCCTGTTCCTGCCGCCCTGTTCCTGCCGCCCTGTTCCTGCCGCCCTGTTCCTGCCGCTCTGTTCCTGCCGCCCTGTTCCTGCCGCTCCTGCCGCCCTGTTCCTGCCGCCCTGCCGCCCTGTTCCTGCCGCCCTGTTCCTGCCGCCCTGTTCCTGCCGCCCTGTTCCTGCCGCTCTGTTCCTGCCGCCCTGTTCCTGCCGCCCTGCCGCCCTGTTCCTGCCGCCCTGTTCCTGCCGCTCTGTTCCTGCCGCCCTGTTCCTGCCGCTCTGCTGGGACAGACCAGCTCCTGCCAGCACTCTCTGTGCTGAGCTAGTCTTCATGGACAGCACCGTGTTGCTGACAATGCAATAATAATAATAATTATTAGTGTCACAAGTAGGCTCACATTGAGGTTACTGTGAAAATCCCCTTGGTGCCTGTTAGGGTACACGGAGGGAGAATTCGGAATGTCCAATTCACCTAACAGCACGTCTTTCGGGACTTGTGGGAGGAAACCGGAGCTCCCGGAGGAAACCCACGCAGACACGGGGAGAACGTGCAGACTCCGCACAGACAGTGACCCAAGCCGGGAATCGAACCTGGGATACTGTGCTACCATACCGCCCATAAACTAGGCGGGAATGAAATAAGCAGTGAAGAGGACACAGAGTTCTGTAAAAGGTTATAGCGAGGTCAAATATGTGAACATAAGGGTGGCAGATAGGATAATATGTGGGTAAATGTGAAGTTATTAACCTTCGTAGAAATATGTGCTGAATGTAAGAATATGTCATATTTTATTTTTGTTTTTTTGCAGTAATGCTATTAAAACCTGGGTTAAAATGATTATAGGCAGTGTGTCTGCTAGACGTGTGATTAAAAGTGAGGTAATCAATGATTTTTGCAGGGGAAGTGTTTGCAAATAAATAGAGAGTTAGTGTAATATTGTAACAGCGTGAGCTTGGCTAAACAAATCAAGGCACATCTTGTAACGAGAGACAAAAGAATGCAGTGTGCTTTGAGTGCAGCTAGTGTAGCTAATGGGAGGGGCCAGGTCTGTCTGGAGAAATGAGATGCTTCCTGGGCTCTAAGCTGAGCAGAAGGTTTTCAGCTTGGTCCTAAAAAAAGGTTTCTCTCTGCAAGGACTCTGCACCAGGATAAGCAAGTAAAACCTGGTTATCAGCTTAACACGTCCACAGGTCATTGACAGTGGCAACACAGGTGGAGAAGGTAGTCAAGAAGGCATACGGTATGCTTGTCTTCATTGGCCGGGGCATTGAGTATAAGAATTGGCATGTCATGTTGCAGCTGTATAGATCCTTAGTTAGGTGACACTTGGAGTACAGTGTTCAATTCTGGTTGCCACACTACCAGAAGGATGTGGAGGCTTTAGAGAGGGTGCAGAAGAGATTTACCAGGATGTTGCCTGGTATGGAGGGCATTAGCTATGAGGAGAGGTTGAATAAACTTGGTTTGTTCTCACTGGAACGTTGAAGGTTGAGGGGCGACTTGATAGAGATTTGCAAAATTATGAGGGGCATAGACAGAGTGGATAGTCAGAGGCTTTTTCCCAGGGTAGAGTGGTCAATTACTAGGGGGCATAGGTTTAAGGTGCGAGGGGGAAAGTTTAGAGGAGATGTACGAGGCAAGTTTTTTACACAGAGGGTAGTGGGTGCCTGGAACTCGCTGCCGGAGGAGGTGGTGGAAGCAGGAACGATAGTGATGTTTAAAGGGCGTCTTGACAAATACGTGAATAGGATGGGAATAGAGGGATACAGACCCTGGAACTGAAGAAGATTTTAGTTTAGACGGGCAGCATGGTCGGCACGGGCTCGGAGGGCTGAAGGGCCTGTTCCTGTGCTGTACTTTTCTTTGATCTTTGTTCTAATACGTAAGTGGTATTTGAAATATATGGATTTACTTAATTGCAATGTAGAGGCAGGTTTCAGGATTCAAGTTAAGGTGTTGTACCTGTTAACTGTGAAGCTAATTTCTTTGTTGTTAATCTGCTTAATCCTGTGTTCCAATTAAAGTTTATTTTGATAGAAAAGTTGCCGACTGCTCAACGTTATCACTCCTGTCGTACAGTAACATTTCGTCACAAATGCAAAACCGGGCTTCTGGTCCCGACCCATTACAAATAGCAAATTGAATATTTTGTAATGGTGATAAATTATATTCAATGTTTATGTGCAGAGTGATTTGGGTATCCGTGTGGAAGAAATAGAGAGAAACATGGCGGGCTGGATTCTCTGCTCCCCCTGCCGCGTGATTCTCGGCAACGCACCGTTCGCTGGGATCCTCTGTTCCAGCCGCCGTCAATGGGATTTCCCATTTCCCAGACCATCGGGAAACCCGTGGGTGGGGGTGCACTGCTGTCGGGAACAGAGAATGCCAACAGCCGGCGAATTGCGGCCATAGGTATAGCAAACAATTGGTGCGGCAAATGGTGTGTTGTCCTTTATTGTAAGGAGGGTGGAGCACGAGACTAAGGAAACCTTACTGTACCTGTACAGGCTTTTAATGAGAAAACTGTGCATATTTAGCCTCTGTAGCTAAGGAAGGATATATTAGCCTTAGGGGTTGGAATGAGAAGGCTCCCTAGAATGGGAGGGTTGTTGCACGAAGAGAGATTGAGTAGAACAGGTTTTTAGTCTCAGATGTTTGGAAGAATGTGATGTGATCTGATAGAAGCATCGGGTCTGAAAGGATTTGCCAGGGCAGGTACGGAGAAACTAATTGTTTCCTCCGGCTGGGACCTGGGGCCATACTTTCAGGAGAAGGGAACTTGCTTTTCAGCTGGAGATGAAGAGAAATCTCTTGACTCAGCTGATTGTGAATCTTTCAGAATCTCTGCTCCGGAGGATTTTGAATGCTCGGCTGTTGAGTGTATTCAAGGCTGAGACGGCAGGTTTGTGAACTCTGGGGGAATCAAGGAAATCGGTGGGGAAGTGCAGAGGCCATCCACCATTTTCTAGAAGAGTGAAGCAAACTCAGAGTGCTCCCGGGGGGGTCTGCTGCGGCTCCCAGTTCTTACCTTCTTACGTAACAGTCGCCGGGGCCATAAAACATGAGCTAATTCAGGCCCTCATTAACAGGTGGTTGCCAAGGACTCATGAAATGCAGAACAAAAAACACAAAGTGGTGGAAATACTCAGCAGATCTGGCAATATGTGTGGCGAGAGAATTCAAAAGACGACCCATAGTGGATTTGAAACACGAATAATAATAATAATAATAATCGCTTATTGTCACGAGTGGGCTTCAATGAAGTTACTGTGAAAAGCCCCTAGTCGCCACATTCCGGCGCTATGTTCGGGGAGGCTGCTACAGGAATTGAACCCGCGCTGCTGGCCTGGTTCTGCACTACAAGCCAGCTGTTTAGCCCACTGTGCTAAACCAACTCTGTTTCCCTCTGCGCAGAAGCAGCCAAAGCTGCTGAGTTTATCCAGCGTTTTCTGTTTCTCTTTCAGGCCTCCAACATCTGCAGGTGTTTACTTTAATTTCCATAAAATCCCCCCTGATATGTGTGTGATATTCTTAGCTCTGCTATTACACACGATTTTGCAGAGTACGCACAGACTACAAAAAGCCAAGCCTAATAAACAAAGCTACATTTATTGCACTACTTATTATACAGTTCGATCACTGTTCCTAAAACAAGCAATATTATGACTAAACTACAATCTACACTATACTAACACCTGCCTCAAGCACTCTGTCTTAAATTGTTCTCTGCTTTGCTCCTATTCTCTCTCGCCTTCTCTACACGCTCCCAAAAGCCTGAGAGGCATTCCTTTTTATAGGTTTGCTCCCATACCCCATCTAGAGGTGGGTTGGAGTATTGCATTAACCCTGAATGTGCTAGCCGTTATACATAATGTCACAATGGGGTTGGATGTAGTTCCGACACATCCAGAATATAACTCCACAAAATGGCTCCTTTTGCCTCTGTTTTCCAGGGAGGAATGTGTGGCACTGTCCAATTTCTAGCCCTGGTGCCTTGCCGCGCTATAATGCCTTTGATATTTCGTCCTGCATTATCTCGGACAAGAAGTGTTGGTTGGATTTTTTTTTACTGTGAAGGCCGTCACTGCCGACGCTCCGCTCTGTCCCCACTCTGTGCTTACACTCATGCACATTCCAGCCGGGTAACTTGCAATAGCAATTCTGTCTTTACACCCTCCGGATCTCAGGGCTGCCGAGCTCTAATCGTTGCAGAGTTGACTGCATGGTACTGTTCCATGCTTGGTGTTTGCCTATTGTGCCACAGGCCTAGGCAGCTGGTATTTACTATAGCTTCAGAAGGTTTAAGAACTATCAATGTTTCTTCCCTGTCTGGAACGGGTTGTTTTTTTGTGAAGATATCAGTAACTCAAACACTCTCATCAATTCTAGGCTGTATATAAGCCGACTCAACTGGCCATGTCAGCATTATACCTCACAACTTGTTTTTCCAGAGCTTGGAATGTTAGTGATAAATCGATTTGAAAGGTTACAGAATATTTAGCGTCCTTAAATCTCGGCGCTTTTTCAGGGAATGTCAGTGTTGCTGGGTTATTCCCATTGCTACACAAAATAATTGCTCTGTGGTGGTATGATTTGCATAGCTGTCTGCCATTGGTGCAGAACATCGGCTTACCATTGGCCCTGGTCGGTCATGTGCCTCTCGACCGATTGGTTGAGACCAGTCATGTGACGGCTCTCCGATTGGTCGAGAGGCTGAGTTAACCACGCCTCCTTACCGAGGTATAAATAGTCAGCACGCCCGGCGGTCGTCCATTTACTGTAGTCGACCGCAGGGCTAAGTTCTGGCTTATTAAAGCCTAACTTTTGTACAGCAACTCGTCTCGCGTTCGATTGATGGCTCATCATGCCCATAGGTAGGAGCTGTGGAAATTGTCGATTGTCCAGGGACTGGTATCCGAGCTCTGTTGACATCCAAATTCTTGCTTGATCCAGTTTTTAGTAACTGTCTCGGTCCATCGGGGTCTATTTCTCATTTTGCCATTGCCTCTCAGGATAGGTGAGAGCATAATATGTGAGTGAAGATGGCCAACAACTTGACATTTGACGCTGCCATTCGCTTGCAGAGCTTCATCAAATGATCCACTTTAATAATAAAGAAAGACTTGCATTTATCCAGCGTCCTTCACAGCCGCCAGGCATTTCAAAGCATTTTAAACCCAGTCAGGTATCTTTGAAGAGGAGTCACTGTGATGAAGGAAGCGCAGCAGCCTATTTGTGCACAGGAAGATCCCGCACACAGCAATGTTTGATGACGGCCAGGTGCTTTTGTGTTGTTGGTTGAGGGATCTTTCCCATCCACCAGAAAGCAGGCAGGGCCTTAGTTTAACACACATGCAGAAGGCAGTGCAGCACTCCCTCTGAACTGGAACTTGAACTTTGCACTCACGTCCTGGAATGGGATTTGAACCCAGAGCCTTGTGACAGGCAAGAGAGCTACTCCTAAAGCCAGCAGTCTCTGGGTTAAGTATAATTTGGAAAGAGATTTATTTTATTTCAAATTCCTCACATTTGTTCTGCTTATATTTCAACACTACAATTTCCGTTGTAATTTCCATGCTTCCTGTTGAACTTGCTGGTGGTGTGGTATTCTTTGCGTTGCTAATTTTAAGGATGGTTGGCGTTGCGACCACAAATAGCTCTTAAATTGAACAAAGCTATAGATTTATGAACGCTACTTAATTGGATTTGATACTTACTCCTATATAATACAGTTGATAATAAACATACAATCTTCACTCATCTACTACTAATCTCTGCACTATTACATTAACTATGATCTGCTCTCACTCACGCAATCTTTCCTTCAGTCTAGCTTTCCCTAGCTTTCTCCTCAACCTCTCACCCACGAGGCTCAGCATCGATGCCTTATATAGTTCTACATCTAGCTCCCTCTAGTGGTTGATTTGGACAAAACATTAACCCGTACAGTTCTTTAAATTTATGATAATGTCACAAGTAGGATTTGACAGCCCCCCCCCCCCCCCCAACCAACTGCTTTGCTCCATCAACAATACCTTGTGAGTGTGAGCAGACATCAGAACACATGGGTATCAGCGATGGGCCTGTGCACCATGCCCTCTCTGCCTCTGATGGATGGGGATCCATTGTCAGTTCTGTCCGAGATGCCCACTGGAAATATTAACCCGCCTGCTGTTTCTTTTGTTGAAATTGTTTTGATTTAGGTTTCCAGCATCGCCAATTTCTGTATTTTTTTAATCCCTTCTACTTCAATTCAAAGCGGTTCTATCATCCTCTCTCTTTGCGTGTCTGTAATGTTAATAAAAACACTGCTCGCCTAGCTCAGAGAGCAGCAGCTTTCTATTTTGCCTCTAAAGTGTGTCACCTTGTTGATGGTTCGAACATTCTGGTGTCAGAAGTGTCTCCAATTGATCATTTCGAGTTGATCTGCGAGAGGGATGAGTGCCTTTGACGTGCACATTTCAGATAAAAGCTTCATTTATGCATTTTCACACCTTTTTGCTGTTCCCTGTTGATCATTACAGCAGGCAGTTAAACCATCTCTTTGTTAGCTACCTTTAAGTAAGTACAATTTCTTGCTTTTATTCCCTAATAGTCCTCCTGTCCCCTCCTGATTGCATTGAATCTTCCCGGGATTCAGTTGCACCTGCATTCTTCATCCTTCTCCCATCCGAGACAGTCCAGACAGTAAGTATCAGCTTGGAGCTAAGAGCATCGTAGCTAAATTAAACCCTGGGCTATGCTTGACATTGACGAGCACGGGTTACAGGAGCATGGTGGCTACATTACAGGGTTAGTAATCCACGTGCCGAGACTAAAGACTAAGTGACATGAGTTGAAATCTTACCACTGCAGCTGGGGCATTTAAATTCATTTCAATAAATCTGGAATAAAACCGTCGGGTTTGTAAGGGTGAGTGTGAAACTACTGGGAAGTAATACTCAGGCTAGAGGCTCATTATCATTTTCACTGCAGTAACCCCGGGTGAGCTGGAAAGGTTGCCCTTTCCAATGACTTAAAAAAAAAGATGTGCACCAGGAAGCCATTTGATTTCTCTTACCAAAAGGATTTGAGACTAGTTTTACATCCAAAAACCCAGCACTTATTTAACCCCTGCAGTGTCATAAACCATCTCAAGGTGCTTCACACAGGAATATTACCCAAATAAACAGCTTCTTCCCCACAGCTACCAGACTCCTCAACGGCTCCCCCTCGGACTGAACTGTTCCCTGTAAGAACACTATTCACAATGCTGCTCTTGCTCATGTATTTGCTTTGTTTGGCCCCTTGTTCCGCACTGTAACCAATCACTGTTTGTCCATGTACCATTTCTCAATGTTCTCTGTTGATTATTCTTTTTGTCTACAATGAACTTACTGTGTACGTTCCCTCGGCCGCAGAAAAATACTTTTCACTGTACTTCGGTGCATGTGACAATAAATCAAATCAAATTTGACTCCATGCCATGCAATGAGATATTAGGAGAGGGGACAGAAATCTTGCTCAAGGAGTTAGGCTTTAAGGAGTGCCTTAAAGGAGGGCACTATATGTATATGTTTTTAAGCGTATCTTTACAAAATGCTTGTTTCCCTTTGGGGAATAGAGAAGGATTATCAGCCTATTGAACTAAACACCCTTCTGTAGGGCGGCACAGTGACGCAGTGGTTAGCACTGCTGCATCACAGCGCTGTGGACCCGGGTTCGACCCCGGCCCCAGGTCACTGTCCGTGCGGAGTTCGCACATTCTCCCCGAGTCTGTGTGGGTTTCACCCCCCACAACCCAAAGATGTGCCGGCTGGGTGGATTGGCCACGCTAAATTGGGAAAAAAATAATTGGGCGCTCTAAATTTTAAAGAAAAAAAATAAACTCCCTTCTGTGGCCAACAAGTCCGAGTGTTAGACTTGAACCCAGAGCATCTGTTCCAGCGATAGGGGCACGACCACTGTGTCACGAGACATCATAGAATATATATCAACATAAAAGGTAAGTGTAACTGTTAGCCCGTACAGGCCCCAGAACCTGCTGCATCATTCAGTAAGATCACCACTGTTCTATTGCCTCAGGGCCACTTTCCTCCTGAGATATTCTTTGATTCCTTTAGTGGCCAAACAAGATAGGGAGGTGGAGTGGATTACAGAGGGACTCCTGGTCTTGGGGCCAAGGTAGATGAAGGCCAACGGTGGTGATTGGTCAAGGTTTGAGTTAAGGATTTAAGGATGCTCTTAAAAGATATTAGAATAGAATACTTAGGTGGATTTTTTTGACCGGCGCAGACGCGATAGGCCGAGGGCCTTCTCTGTGCCGGTACTGCGCAGGAGGAGGCCATTCAGCCCATCGGGTTTGCACCAACCCTCTGAAGGAGGCCCAGTCCCTCACGCAATCCCCGTAACCCCAATTAACCTTGATTATTTCCTTGGACACTAAAGGGCAATTTATCCACCTAGCTTGCGCATCTTTGGACTGTGGGAGGAAACCGGAGCGCCCGGAGGAAACCCACGCAGACACGGGGAGAAGGTGCAGACTCCGCACAGACAGTGACCCGAGGCCGGAATCGACCATGGAGCTGTGAGGCAGCAGTGCTAACCGCTGTGCCACCGGGCCGCCCTGATGAGAGAGGGGCTGGCATAGTTAACCTCCTGGCACTCTGAGAAAGGGTTGATCTCCTTCTTCTTTGCACGTAAAGCTCGATTCTCAGGCTTGCCGCTGAGCCTTGTGCACTTTGTCAGAGAAGGCAATAATTAAGCCTGGAATCTGAGTCCCCTCTTAAAGAATCAGCCTCATTGTGCTCGGTGATGCACTGCAAAGAACCCCCGAGGGATGTCAATACCAGAATGACAATTTAAAATTGCGATAGGTTATGAAATTGCTATTGCATTCAATTGCTCCATTACACTGGGTATGATGATGTGCTGACTTGATATTTAGCACGGCAGTTCCAGGGCTAAATCCAACGCCTGGTGGGTGGTTAATCTGGCCAAGTTAACACACATGCAGAGGTCATCGAAGCAATAAAGCACAATCATCTGGATTCACTGCGGCAGAGACTGTGCCGAGGATTGGCTGGGAAATGCTCCACCTGGTGTGGTACTCAGCCTCGGAGTCTATGAAGGCCTCGCGTTCCACCCCCAATCTGTGCTCAGTGAACTGATCTCAGCCGGGCTTTCAGCTCAGAGCGTAAGCTCTGGAAAACCTTCTCTGAACCTCTCCGGCCCTCTACCCCCTCTCCTCTCACACAGCCCTCAAAGCTGAACAATCGCCTGGGGGGGATATGACAACTTTGCAAAGGCATCTAGATGCAAATAAGACAAGTGGAGAGAAGACACATACACAACGCCACTGAATCACCAGGAGAGAAAGCAGCCTAAAATGACTGCCTGATGCCCGTACTGAGGTGGCTGCAATCTTTAACTATTAACCGAGGTATTCTGTAATTACCTGGTCTTGTCAGACCCTTTAACCTTGACACTGTAAGTTTGAAGGCAGGTTACATAAACCTGGAATGATGACAATCTATCCTCAGCTCACGGAGAAGCTGGACAGGGCACCTGGGACCTGAAAATCATGAGGCTTCAGCCTATTCTTTAATGCATGAGTTCAAAGATGCCGTTTATCTTCTGATTTCAGCCATCCACACTTGATCCAGATATAAACGGAGACTCTGCTGAAAAAGATCAAAAGCTGGCAAATGATTACAGGGTAATTTTATTTTATTGACTGGCCAAGTCAGATGTTTTGGGATCTTCCTGTGCTATAATTTTTGCCCGACCTCAGACACCTTGCGTTTCAGAAAATATTTGGAGGCAAGATGAAATCTGTTCCTAACCACTGAACGTACGAAATAGATTAGAGCCCAGCTGCGTGCAGTTGTTTGATGTGAAGATTAGCCAGGAGGCCAGAAACATCTGCCTGTGCGCTAATCAAATGATACTCGGGCAGAGCACTGACAGATACACAATACCTGAACAAGATGGAATTAAAATCAGAGTCAGGTACGAAAAAAGCAAATGGACCATCACGACAAAGAGATATTCGCTGCCCGACAAATAAGAAGCATTCACTTATTTATTAAACAAGTTTACTTTAACAATAAACTTAAGGCAGACAAATTACCTCTTTACTTGCTTCACGATATGTCTAAAAAAGACTAAGTGAAACTTAGGGCACTATTCTCAAGAATATGTAAGAACGGGTTTCCAAGTGATCGAGGTAGCAGTTTCAGATATAATGTATCATATATATTTGGTGAAGTAAGGGTTAAAAGCCAGGGTGCGAGTGTGTTTGACTGCTGCAGTCATATTTTAAACGAATCTTGGTTTGAAAGACAATAAAGCTTTTAGGTGCAATGCAATTTTGTTTTGATGAAGGGGATTCCCTGGGCAGTTAGTTTGTTTTCAGCTTGGCGGGATGATGTCATTGCTGGGTGGAGTGAGGTCACCAGGCTTTTTGAGAAAGCATTTTCAGTTCGGTTCTGATCTGACTGGAGCTGTGTGCACAGTGAAACAGTTCTGCTCTTGCTGTGAGTTAGTTAAAGGAGATGAAACAGTATTGGAAACAGTACAGACTTGTCTGAGGATAAGGGAGCTGAAACAAGCCAATTGAAACAGCTTTTGAAGATATGCAGCCAGCCTTTCTGACAGGAGTCAGATCTTTTCTGTAAAGCAGTGGCAAGATATCTCACTCTCAAAGAATAACTCTGTAAAGTAAATAATTTTTTGTGCCATTGGTATTTAAGATGGATTGAGAGGTGCAATGGTTATTTTTTAAAGTGGGAATAAAGGTAAGGTAGCAATTAAGGGTATTGTTTTCACTGTATTGAGTAGTATTGTTTAAGGGGTAATTGTAAGTTATTTACTGGTGTGGTATTAAAGGTTTGAACTTGTGTTAGTGACAAAATTTTGTTTTAATAGTTCTCCGTGCAATCGCTCCTAGAGTGAGGCATGCTTTCCTCACAGTCTTACTAATTTAAAATAAAGTATTGGGGTTTCTGCCCTGTGTCCTCGCCGCTGTTAATGAATTGTGTGTCAATGTTAATGATTGTGCGTCAATGTTAATGAATTGTACATCAATGTGAATGAATTGTGCGTCAATGTGAATGAATTGTGCGTCAATGTTAATGAATTGTGCGTCAATGTGAATGAATTGTACATCAATGTAAATGAATTGTGCATCAATGTTAATGAATTGTGCGTCAGTGTTAATGAATTGTGCGTCAGTGTTAATGAATTGTGCATCAGTGTTAATGAATTGTACATCAATGTGAATGAATTGTGCGTCAATGTGAATGAATTGTGCGTCAATGTTAATGAATTGTGCGTCAATGTGAATGAATTGTACATCAATGTAAATGAATTGTGCATCAATGTTAATGAATTGTGCGTCAGTGTTAATGAATTGTGCGTCAGTGTTAATGAATTGTGCATCAGTGTTAGTGAATTGTGCGTCAGTGTTAATGAATTGTGTGTCAATGTTAATGAATTGTGCGTCAATGTTAGTGAATTGTGCGTCAGTGTTAATGAATTGTGCGTCAATGTTAGTGAATTGTGTGTCAATGTTAATGAATTGTGTGTCAATGTTAATGAATTGTGCATCAGTGTTAATGAATTGTGTATCAGTGTTAATGAATTGTGTGTCAATGTTAATGAATTGTGTGTCAATGTTAATGAATTGTGCATCAATGTTAATGAATTGTGTGTCAGTGTTAGTGAATTGTGCGTCAGTGTTAATGAATTGTGTGTCAATGTTAATGAATTGTGCGTCAATGTTAGTGAATTGTGCGTCAGTGTTAATGAATTGTGCATCAGTGTTAATGAATTGTGTGTCAATGTTAATAAATTGTGCATCAATGTTAGTGAATTGTGCGTCAGTGTTAATGAATTGTGTATCAGTGTTAATGAATTGTGTGTCAATGTTAATGAATTGTGTGTCAATGTTAATGAATTGTGCATCAATGTTAATGAATTGTGTGTCAATGTTAATGAATTGTGTATCAGTGTTAATGAATTGTGTATCAGTGTTAATGAATTGTGCATCAGTGTTAATGAATTGTGCATCAGTGTTAATGAATTGTGTGTCAATGTTAATGAATTGTGCGTCAGTGTTAATGAATTGTGTATCAGTGTTAATGAATTGTGTATCAGTGTTAATGAATTGTGCATCAGTGTTAATGAATTGTGCATCAATGTTAATGAATTGTGTATCAGTGTTAATGAATTGTGTATCAGTGTTAATGAATTGTGTGTCAATGTTAATGAATTGTGCGTCAGTGTTAATGAATTGTGTGTCAATGTTAATGAATTGTGCGTCAGTGTTAATGAATTGTGTATCAGTGTTAATGAATTGTGCATCAGTGTTAATGAATTGTGCGTCAATGTTAATGAATTGTGCGTCAGTGTTAATGAATTGTGTATCAGTGTTAATGAATTGTGTATCAGTGTTAATGAATTGTGCATCAGTGTTAATGAATTGTGTGTCAATGTTAATGAATTGTGTGTCAATGTTAATGAATTGTGCATCAATGTTAATGAATTGTGCATCAGTGTTAATGAATTGTGTATCAGTGTTAATTAATTTTGCGTCAGTGTTTATGAATTGTGGTAATGATTCACCTGAGGAAGGAGCAGTGCTCCAAAAGCTAGTGTTTGAAACAAACCTGTTGGACTTTAACCTGGTGTTGGAAGACTTCTTAGAATGAATTGTGTGTCAATGTTAATGAATTGTGCGTCAGTGCTAATGAAATATGCCGACTCCAGGAAGGGAGGGGTACTGAAAATAAGGCCCATGCATTACGACCCCTGGACGCACAGCCCTCCCGCTGTGCTCCTGTCTTAACCTTCTCTTTTAGGAACAGTGGAATAGAGTGTGTCTTGTCATTCAATGAGACCATGGCTCACCTGAGACCGAGCTCCACATATCTTTTTCCCCCCAAATTCCTCAGATTTAAAATTAACAATGGAACGAGGATGTTCCAAACATCTTCCACCAACTGCGCATAAAATTGTTTTGTAACTTCCCCCCATGGTCGCATGTCTCTCTATTTACCCTGTCTGTTCCTCACAGTATGGGCCAGCATTGGCCAGATATTCAGGAATCATCTGTTTGTGTTCAAGGGTTTGTGGGCCCCACTTGAAGCTCGGTCCACTCAGCACCCAGCAACCCCCCCCCCCAACCAAGCACCCCACCCCCCCACCCCCAGCCGGCCATCACAAACTGATTGTGGGACATCCTGAGCCCAGGCGAGGAGAAGACGTTAGCCAGATGCAGCACTGTCTAACCAGCACAGCGGCAAATGGCTGGCAATTCTCCACAGGAGATTTCCCAGATCTGAGACAGTTGTTTCAGAATCTCCTTCAGATCTTAATACATTCAGAGGGATCAAGGAAATCGACGATTACACCGTGACCTTTTGAGAGAGTCTAGACGCTCTTTGTGAACCTCTCCTCTGATAGTCAAACAAAAAAACAAAAACAGGAAAAGGAATCTGAATTCTCACGGGCTGCTCGGGGGCGGGGGGGGGGGGGGGGGGGGGGGGGGAGGGGGGGGGGCAGTAGCTTCAACCTTGTTTGTTGTTGCTGATTGAAGAGATGGTTGCATACGGATGGATCCAGTGTCTTCCTCAATGGTTCCTGTCACTACACAGATCCCTCACAAAAGTTCTTGCACTTTTCATGTCACTTTGTAATCAAGCTTCTAACGGAATGATTGAATCATAGATTTCTGCAGACTACTGTAGCTTGGAAGGTTATTTTAGCGTGGGAATTTATTACAGTTCTTCTGTTTTCTGTCGATTGCTGCAAGCTGCAATTCCAATGGGTGTTGTTATAGAATTGCGCAAACATACAGAAGGAGGCCATTTGGCCCACCATGCCTCTGCTTGCTCTCCGAAAGAGCACTTGTAAGTTCCTGATCCTCCACAGCTTGTCCAGTTCCCTTCTCAAATTATTTAAGGAATTAGCTTCGATCAACTTAGAGTGTTTCAGACTCCAACCACTTCCCCTGAACAAAACTCATAAAACCCCTGAATTGAAGAAGGAGGCCATTCAGCCCATCGAGTCTGCACCGACCCTCCGAAAGAGCACCCTACCCAGGCCCACTCCCCCACAACCTCACCTAACCTTTGGACACTAAGGGGCAATTTATCATGGCCAACCCACCTAGCCTGCACATCTCTGGACTGTGGGAGGAAACCCACGCAGACACGGGGAGAACGCGCAGACTCCGCACAGTCATCCGAGGCCGGAATCCAACCCCGGTCTCTGGCGCTGTGAGGCAGCAGTGCTGACCACTGCACTAACATGCCCCCTCGTGGTAAAATGTGTGCAGTGGTGTCTTGATGAGGAGGCTTGAGATGTGCATGTTTAAACCCTTTATTGATAGTCTTCAACTATTTACAGATCCAAAGTTTGGTCATGCATGGAGCTGTTGTGTCACATCTTCCCTCTTGATCCTTTCCCAATGATTGTAAATCTACACCCTCTGGTTATTGACCCATTCAGCAGAAGGAATAGTTTTTATCTTCCTTTTCTATTAAAATCTCTCAACCCCTTGAAAATCTCTTTTAAGTCACGTCCTCAGCTTCTCTGTTCCAAGGAGACAGCCTCAACCTTTCTGACCACTTCTTATAACCGACGTCCCTCATGTCCAGTTGCATCTTGATTGGACCTTCTCTGTCTTTGAAGCCTTTACATCTTTCCTGAGGTGTGGTGGCCGGAATAGTCCAGAATATTCCAACTGAGGCTTAACCAGTGATTTATGAACTTCCAGAATGTTCTCCTTGCTTTTCTATTCCCTGCCTCTATTAATAAACTTGGAAGCTTGACTGCACATGGAGATCCAGGGCAGAGGAATATGGAAGGAGAAGTTGAAACCTTGGAGGTGGATCCTTGGTGAAGAAATAACATTTGTTTTTCAGAAAACCACCTCACCAATGGTCCTGCTATCTTTAAGGATTTGTGTAGACGGACACCGACGGTACTCTGCTCATCGACGCTTTCCAAAATCGTGACATTTGATCTTTTTCTTTCTGCCTCATTCCTTGGTAAAGGGTATCACTTCACATTTCACTGCCAAGCTCCTTCCTGTTTCACCGTAATGTCTGAGGTCTCCTGTGTTTTACCGTTAACCTTGTCACAATCTAATATGGTGCACATTCTGCAAATGTTATAATGCTGCACTTTGTGTTTATAGGTTACGTTGCAATTTAAAGGGTGCTATTTGGGTGCCATCCTGTGGGTGCTGCGAGGGATCAACTCCCCCTGAGGGCCAGCCCATTCCAGAAGCTCAGTCAACTGAGGGCCTCCATGCCAAAGTGGCTGTGTGCATGATTGATCACATATTGATTGATCACATATCCCTTACCCAAAATCTAAGGCAGGACTTACAGAATAGTCCAGAGCAAGAACCCTGACTGATTCAATTCCCTCTTTCCACCTCAGAATGAAGAGGTTTAAGAAAAGGGAGATGGAGAGAAACAGTTTCCTGTGTTGGGACAGTACAAAACTGGGATCATACCCTTACAATTAGATGTGGACCGTTAGAGAGGTTCTGTCAGGAAAAAATTTCTTTACACAAAGGGTACAGGACATCTGTAATTTTCTCCCCCACCCCCTGAAATCCATTGAGACTGAGGGGTAAGTTGAACATTTTGAAACTTTGATTAACCATATTTTTGTTGGGTAAGGGTTCAATAGATTACAGGACCAAGGTGGGTAGATGGAGTTAAGATACAACCATGATTTAAAGAATTGTGGAACAAACTTGAGGGGCTGAATGGCCTCCTCCTGTTTCGACATTGTTAGGAAATAGAGATAGTTCTAAGTCATTTTTATTTGTAAATATGTGTGTTGGGCATAACCTAAAACATTAAGTTTAAGCTTAATTTATATTTTTTCAGTTTTAGTTTCACTTTAAATGTTGCCTGCATTGTCATGAGGTTTTATAAAGCAAACACAGAGTATTAAAACAACGGGATTGTTGCCTGGAAACCAGTTAGTTCAGTTGAGAGAAGGTCAGTGCAGTTGGAAGTAGAATTCCACAACCCTGCCAGTATAAGCTGGTCAATACACAGGGACAGAAGGACAGCAAGTCCCAGATCCTAAAGGAGAAAGTCCCAGAAACAAGGAGAGGGACAGAAGCTAGTTCCAAGTAGAGCTTCTGCTCAAAGGAACAAAGTACCGGAATTCTGGACAAAAGGTCCTGTTCAGTAAAGTTGAGAGTGAGGAGCAGGAAAAAGCTCCAACTTAAAAGGCTGCAAGAACAGGGGAAAAACAATACACTTGAGACAAACCAGAGATCTGAGATGATCATAATGTTTATGAAACTTTAATAGCCTGTAAAGGAGTGGTGTTCTGTTGCATGTAAGGGTACCTGAGACATTGTGTGGAAGCTTTACTGCACATGGAGATCCAGGGCAAAGGAAAATGGAAGGAGAAGTTGAAACCTTGGAGGTGGATCCTTGGTGAAGAAGTCAAGAGAAAACATCGTTTGGAGAAGATTCCAAGGCCTGTTCTTCAGGAATTGTTCCGAAGTCAGAACTTCAGAGACCAGTTGGCTCATAGGTGACCATCATCTGGGCGAAACTGTTGAGAAATTCACGAAAGTGATTTGGGTGGAACCTGTCACTCAGTTTCAGAATGTGAGGTGTCCGATCACAGTTTGCTTATTGGTCTACATAGATTCATAGAATTTAGAATTTACAGTGCAGAAGGAGGCCATTAGGCCCATCAAGTCTGCACCTGCTCTTGGAAAGAACACCCTACTTAAGCCCACACCTCCACCCTATCTCCATAACCCAGTAACCCCAGCTAACCTTTTTTTGGGCACTAAGGGGCAATTTAGCATGGCCAATCCACCTAACCTGCACATCTTTGGGCTGTGGGAGGAAACCGGAGCACCCGGAGGAAACCCACGCAGACACGGGGAGAACGTGCAGACTCCACACAGACAGTGACCCAAGCCGGGAATCAAACCTGGGACCCTGGAGCTGTGAAGCAACTGTGCTAACCACTGTGCTACCTTGCTGCCCTACATGGACAGGGTAGCTACTGAGAACATATACTGTGTATGTTATCCTCACAAATCTGTATATATCTGTAAAGGTGAAGCTGGGGCGCAGGAGTAGTGTGTTAGAGTTCATATTTTCTTGTTTAATGAACAATTTATTCTTTTGTTCAAAGTTCATCGGCTGACTCCTGTGACTCTGTTCAGTAGCTCCCTTCCACGTATCTAAATAAAAAAATTAAAGTTAGGATCTGACTTGACAAGTAGTAACAACATTGCTTGTATCACCCAGCTGAGAGCAGCTAATTGAAGCTTGGAGGGAATAAAACCTGCGACCTTCAGATCTGAGTTACCTCAGTTACTCAGTGTCTGAGATAAACACTTCCTCAGAAAAATGTGTAAATATTTTCCTTTTGTGTTTAGTTGATGTAGCATGCGCTGAATCAGCAGCATGAATCATACGCTCTCTCGGAATTTTGAAAAGTACATTCCCAGCAGCCCCACACCAATGCTCAGCGCTCCTTCCGCGCAAAATTCAATGTGCGAACATCTGTGACACAGCAACAGAAATTTCACAGAAACTCTCCTCGTGAATCAGGTCGGGCTACAGATTCCTGGCAACGAACCAGCCAAAAGCCATTTTATAAACCCTCCTCGAGAAATGGGGCTAGCACGGCATCACAGTGGCTAGCACTGTGGCTTCACAGCGCCTCTGTCTGTGCGGAGTCTGCACATCCTCCCCGTGTCTGCGTGGGTTTCCTCCGGGTGCTCCGGTTTCCTCCCACAGTCCAAAGATGTGCAGGTTGGGTGAATTGGACATTCTGAATTCTCCCTCTGTGTACCTGAACAGGCTCCTGAGTGTGGGGACTAGGGGATTTTCACAGTAACTTCATTGCAGTGTTAATGTAAGCCTACTTGTGGCAATAATAAAGATTGGGGAGGGAGAGGGTTATTATGGAGTACCTGATAATGTCACTGGCAGGGGTAGGGGAGGGGAGGGGGGGGGGGGGGGGGGGGGAAGATCTCAAACTGAAATCTCACTGGTGCAAATTCCGTTGTGGCCCTCTTGGAAGATGTAGCGGCCATAACAGGATGTGTGCCCTTGACCAACGGACCCACAAAATCCCGCCCGAGGTCTTTAGGAGAGGTAGCAGGCGTAGGCTGGGAGGGCCGAAGGGCCTGTTCCTGTGCTGTAATTTTCTTTGTTCTTTGTAGTGAGGGGGAGAAGATTTCCTGCTTCCCACCGCCGGCAATGGGAATCCCACTGGGAAGCCTGTAGTGGGGGTGCTACCAGTGGGACCAGAAGATCCCACATAGAATCCACCCCCTGCCCCCCCAGTCATAAATGGGCAGCACGGTAGCATAGTAGTTAGCACCATCGCTTCACAGCTCCAGGGTCCCAGGTTCGATTCCGGCTTGGGTCACTGTCTGTGCGGAGTCTGCACGTTCTCCCCGTGTCTGCGTGGGTTTCCTCCGGGTGCTCCGGTTTCCTCCCACAAGTCCCGAAAGATGTGCGAGTTAGGTGGGGTTACTGGGTTACGGGGATGGGATAGGCTTAAGTGGGGTGTTCTTTCCAAGGGCCGGTGCAGACTTGATGGGCCAAAGGGCCTCCTTCTGCACTGTAAATTCTGTGATTCTATGAATGGAATCTGAGAGGCAGAAGGGGGGCATGGAATAGTTACAGCACGGACCGTGTTCACGCCGCTCTCCGTCAGAACTAACCCAGCTGAATCAACTTCCCCGTGCTTCACCCACAGCCCTGCAAATATTTCTCTTCAGATTATTATCCAATCCCCTTTTGAAAGCCACAATTAAATCCACCTCCACCGCGATCTCAGGCAGCACATTCCAGATCCTAACCACTCCTAAATTCTCCATTTCGGGTTCAGGAACATAAAGGACTCACGTCCGTGTAAAAGAGAGGCGGGATTCCCCGGCAGTTGCGATTTGCTGTTCCTGAAGACAGCACATTCCCGTCCGCGGGTTTCCCGACGGCACGGGGTGGGTTCAATGGAAAATCCCAAGCGGCGGGAAAAGAGAATCCTGCTGGCAGCTAACGACCCGCCGCCGGGAAACCCGGGGGAATCGGAGAATCCAGCCCAAGGCTTTTCCTCAAGTGGTTCTTTTGTCATTCACATTAAAATCGGTGTCCTCTGGTCTCAGCCCTTCTGTCTTTGGGAACCATCTACAAGATGCTCTGCAGGAACTCAATAACGTTCCTCAGGCAGCACCTTCCAGACCCTCGACCACTACCGTCTAGAAGGACAAGAGCAGCAGATACCTGGGAACCCCACCACCTGGAGGTTCCTCTCCAAGTCACTCACCACCCTGACTGGGAAATATATCGGCCGTTCCTTCACTGTCACTGGGTCAAAATCCTGCAACTCCCTCCCTAACAGCACTGTGGGTGTACCTACACCTCAGGGACTGCAGCGGTTCAAGAAGGCAGCTCACCACCACCACCTGAATTGCAACTAGGGATGGGCAATAAATGCTGGCCTAACCAGCGATGCCCACATCCTATAAATGGATTAGAAAAAAATCTGTCCGGACCCCTGATGATTCTGAAGACCTTTATCTGTCAAATCTCCGCGCAACTTAAAAAAAAAAATTTAGAGTACGCAATTATTATTTTTTTCTAATTAAGGGGCAATTTAGCATGGCCAATCCACCTACCCTGCACATCTTTGGGTTGTGGGGGTGAAACCCACGCAGACAGGGGGAGAATGTGCAAACTCCACACGGACAGTGACCCAGAGCCGGGATTTGAACCCAGTGCTATCCACTGTTCCACATGCCGCCCCTTCTCCTTGCAACTTTAATCTCCAAAGAAAACAGCCGGACCTTCTCCAATCCATCCTTGGAGCTCAAGTCTCTCAGTGTCGCAGAGGCAGAATGATTGTTTAATTGCTGTTTAGCATTGATAAATAGGGGCAGCATGGTGGCGCAGTGGGTTAGCCCTGTTGCCTCACGGCGCCGAGGTCCCAGGTTCGATCCCGGCTCTGGGTCACTGTCCGTGTGGAGTTTGCACATTCTCCCCGTGTCTGCGTGGGTCTCACCCCCAGAACCCAAAGATGTGCAGGGCAGGTGGATTGGCCATGCTAAATTGCCCTTTAATTGGAAAAAATGAATTGGGTACTAAATTTATTTAAAAAAACATTGATAAATAGGATGGATGCGGTGCGTGAAGTTTAAGTTACCCACACTCATTGTGAAATCCAGATGTGCACCCAGGGGGTTAAACTATTCCACGCTTTGTGCTTTGTTCTAATCTGCATGCTCAGGGAATATGCTCAAATTGCTCAATGCTCTATCTAATGAGCTTGTTTATGCAGTGAAAAGTATAGGTTGCAAATGAGCGTGTTTAATGAAGATGCTTTAATTGACATCCAGGAAAACAATCCAGACAATGGCAGCTGCAGCTACAAGCTTGTGTGAGGAAGGTGCAGCAGCAAAGGGTCATTATCAGGAGGAGAGACACGACTAACTTTTCAAACTTCAGCGATGGATGCTGCAAAGACCCTTTGAAATCATTTGTCTCCATTGCTGTCGTATGATGTCCTCCACATACATGAGGATTCCGTGATTGGCCGCAATATCCAGAAGTTGGAGTATGGGAAATACCTCCGGGGTGGGGGGGGGGGGGGTAGGGGGTGCTCCCAGGAGGGGGGTGGGGGGGGGGGGGCTGCTCCCAGGAAGGGAGGGGCTCCCAGGAACCTCTACTAGAAAATGCACCAGTGTGTAGATATGGGATTCGGCAACGAGCCGAGCTTGGCTGTTGTTACGATCCCAGTCGATGTTACTACTGGACGGGAAGGTCCTGGAATGCAATCCTGGCTCAGACGACCGTTTCGTTGACTTTCCTTTCAGAAAACATGGATGAAGAGTCACAGGACGACTAATTCGTTTTGACAACACAAAGAAACATTTATTATTCATGAAAAGTTTGACTGGAATACAATACTCCTTTGTTCCCATTCATTTTTACAAACGTACACAGATTTTCAGAAGAACGCAGATTAAAAGTGATATTTTATGCTATAATGTTCTCAGTAAACACACAGGCTGGTATTTTCACACAATTTGTCAGTGTCAGGTTCTGACTGAAACCCCATTTTGATGCCCAATGTGGGACATCCCCTGACGAAAGCAGACAAATTGAATACTCAATGCAAATTTGATTTATTGTTATACTGACTTCATTATTTAACCCAATTCTTTAGCTATGTGTTTATTTGTACAGTTACATAAGTTTCAAGACTCACAGTTTGAATGGAAATATACTAGCCTTACAGAGAGAACCTGGCCAGGTTCGACCTGGAGGGTGAATGGCTGTGAGTGTTCAATCTCAGGGCTGATCTTAACACGGTTGATCCCAGGTTTATTGCTCTTGAATCTCGGAAGTGTCGGTTATTGTATAAGGTTTAAGCTAAACAATCTGTAGTATTTGGGCATAATTCGTCCTTGAGTCTCATTCCTGCTGTTCCACAACTTCAGCGATGGATGCTGCAAAGTTCCTTTGAAATCATTTGTCTCCATTGCTGTCGTATGATGTCCTCCACGTACATGAGGATTCCGTGATTGGCCGCAATGGGAAATATCTCCGGGGTCGGGGGGGGAGGGGGGGGGGGGGGGGCTCCCAGGAAGGGAGGGGCTCACAGGAACCTCTACTAGAAAATGCACCAATGTGTAGATATTGGATTCGGCAAGGAACCAGCTTGGCTGTTCTTACAATTCCTGGTCGATGTTACTACTGGACGGGAAGGTCCTAGAATGGAATCCTGGCCCAAAAGACCGTTACATTGACTTTCCTTTCAGAAAACATAGATGAAGAGTCACAGGACGACTAATTTGTTTTGACAACACAAAGAAACATTTATTATTCATGAAAACTTTGACTGGAATACAATACTCCTTTGTTCCCATTTATTTTTACAAACGTACAAAGTGTTATCAGTGAAATGTCCAGTTGTAAATTGTTGTTTCCGGGATTCCACCAAAGTCATTCTGCAAAGAGCCAAATGTCCATCTACAGATGCATCCAGATGACATGGAGGCCCCAATGCACCCAGGCATCTATCTACATCGACTTTAACTTTGACCCAGGCACACCGGATTTGCTGCAATGTCTGGCACGCTCCAGGCCCTGGGGGTTATTGATGACATGTTCGAGGTCCTGGGGGTTATTGATGACATGCTCCAGGTTTAGGGGTTATTGATGACATGTTCAAGGCCCTGGGGGTTATTGATGACATGTTCCAGGTTTAGGGGTTATTGATGACATGTTCAAGGCCCTGGGGGTTATTGATGACATGCTCCAGGTTTAGGGGGTTATTGATGACATGTTCCAGGTCCTGGGGGTTATTGATGACACGCTCCAGGTTTAGGGGCTATTGATGACATGTTCCAGGTTTAGGGGTTATTGATGACACGCTCCAGGTCCTGGGGGTTATTGATGACATGTTCCAGGCCCTGGGGGTTATTGATGACACATTCCAGATTTAGGGGCTATTGATGACATGCTCCAGGTTTAGGGGTTATTGATGACATGCTCCAGGTTTAGGGGTTATTGATGACATGTTCCAGGCCCTGGGGGTTATTGATGACATGTTCCAGGTTTAGGGGTTATTGATGACATGTTCCAGGTCCTGGGGGTTATTGATGACATGTTCCAGGTCCTGGGGGTTATTGATGACATGTTCCAGGTTTAGGGGCTATTGATGACATGCTCCAGGTTTAGGGGTTATTGATGACATGTTCCAGGCCCTGGGGGTTATTGATGACATGTTCCAGGTTTAGGGGTTATTGATGACATGTTCCAGGCCCTGGGGGTTATTGATGACATGTTCCAGGTCCTGGGGGTTATTGATGACATGTTCCAGGTTTAGGGGTTATTGATGACATGTTCCAGGTCCTGGGGGTTATTGATGACATGTTCCAGGTTTAGGGGTTATTGATGACATGTTCCAGGTTTAGGGGTTATTGATGACACGCTCCAGGTCCTGGGGGTTATTGATGACATGCTCCAGGCCCTGGGGGTTATTGATGACATGTTCCAGGTTTAGGGGTTATTGATGACACGCTCCAGGTCCTGGGGGTTATTGATGACATGTTCCAGGTCCTGTGAGTTATTGATGACATGTTCCAGATCCTGGGGGTTATTGATGACACGCTCCAGGTTTGGGGGGTTATTGATGACATGTTCCAGGTCCTGGGGGTTATTGATGACATGTTCCAGGTCCTGGGGGTTATTGATGACATGCTCCAGGTCCTGGGGGTTATTGATGACATGTTCCAGGTTTAGGGGTTATTGATGACATGTTCCAGGCCCTGGGGGTTATTGATGACATGTTCCAGGTTTAGGGGTTATTGATGACATGTTCCAGGCCCTGGGGGTTATTGATGACATGTTCCAGGTTTAGGGGTTATTGATGACATGTTCCAGGTTTAGGGGTTATTGATGACATGTTCCAGGTCCTGGGGGTTATTGATGACATGTTCCAGGTCCTGGGGGTTATTGATGACATGCTCCATGTTTGGGGGGTTATTGATGACATGTTCCAGGTTTAGGGGTTATTGATGACATGTTCCAGGCCCTGGGGGTTATTGATGACATGTTCCAGGTTTAGGGGTTATTGATGACATGTTCCAGGCCCTGGGGGTTATTGATGACATGCTCCAGGCCCTGGGGGTTATTGATGACATGTTCCAGGTTTAGGGGTTATTGATGACATGTTCCAGGCCCTGAGGGTTATTGATGACATGTTCCAGGTTTAGGGGTTATTGATGACATGTTCAAGGTCCTGGGGGTTATTGATGACATGCTCCAGGTTTAGGGGTTATTGATGACATGTTCCAGGTCCTGGGGGTTATTGATGACACGCTCCAGGTTTAGGGGCTATTGATGACATGTTCCAGGTTTAGGGGTTATTGATGACACGCTCCAGGCCCTGGGGGTTATTGATGACATGTTCCAGGCCCTGGGGGTTATTGATGACAAGTTCCAGGTTTAGGGGTTATTGATGACAAGTTCCAGGTTTAGGGGTTATTGATGACACGCTCCAGGCCCTGGGGGTTATTGATGACATGTTCCAGGCCCTGGGGGTTATTGATGACACGCTCCATGTTTTGGGGTTATTGATGACATGTTCCAGGTCCTGGGGGTTATTGATGACATGTTCCAGGCCCTGGGGGTTATTGATGACATGCTCCAGGTCCTGGGGGTTATTGATGACATGTTCCAGGTTTAGGGGTTATTGATGACAAGTTCCAGGTTTAGGGGTTATTGATGACACGCTCCATGTTTTGGGGTTATTGATGACATGTTCCAGGTCCTGGGGGTTATTGATGACATGTTCCAGGTCCTGGGGGTTATTGATGACATGTTCTAGGTTTAGGGGTTATTGATGACACGCTCCAGGTCCTGGGGGTTATTGATGACATGCTCCAGGTTTAGGGGTTATTGATGACATGTTCAAGGCCCTGGGGGTTATTGATGACATGCTCCATGTTTGGGGGGTTATTGATGACATGTTCCAGGTTTAGGGGTTATTGATGACACGCTCCAGGTTTGGGGGTTATTGATGACACGCTCCAGGTTTGGGGGGTTATTGATGACATGTTCCAGATCCTGGGGGTTATTGATGACATGCTCCAGGTTTGGGGGTTATTGATGACATGTTCCAGATCCTGGGGGTTATTGATGACACGCTCCAGGTTCGGGGGGTTATTGATGACACGCTCCAGATCCTGGGGGTTATTAATGGGACGCATGTTGCCCTCAGAGCACCGGTGTGACAGGGGGGTGCCCTTCATGAACAGGACGGGGTTCCACTCCCTGAATGCGCAGTTTATTGTGCGATCCCCCGCTGCACAACATGCACGTCTGTGCACGATACCCAAGCAGTGCGCACGGCACATACATCCTGGCACATTGGGAGGTTCCCTGCCTCGGTGAGGGGTTGGCTAGTGCTGAGATGGTGGTTGATGATGCCTGTGTGGAGACCCCAGTACGAAGTGGGGAGCCATTATAACGAGGCCTATTCAGTAACCAGGAGTGCTATTGGGCGGTGTATCGGGCTCCTGCAGATACGCTTCCACTTCCTGGACCGCTCTGGTGGGACTCTCCAATACAGCCCCCAGAGGGTCGCACACGTTGTGGTGGGCTGCTGCGTCCTGCGCAATATCCCGTAGCAGTGGGGCGACGTTCTGGAGGAGGCGGAAGATCGGCTGACCTCATTGGAAGGGGATGGTGCTGAGGACCAGGCATGACAGGCTGTGGAACGGACTGCCTGGACCGTGGAACTGGGGAGACCCTGACCAGCTCTCCATTAAGAAGACCCAAGGACTGCAGCTCCATCTCCATCGTCCCCCCTCCACCCAGTCCCATTGCCCTCACACCTGCCACTTTCCCCTTAGCCTATCACCCTTACTTCCCCGCAGCACAGCTCCCCGCCCCCCCTCGGAGGGTCATCTCCTGTCTTTTAGACAACACACCACTGCCCACCTGGATGACCCCTGGCTGTGAGATGGGGGTCTCCTTCACATGGGCCCCATTGTTTTGGGGAGGGGGCACTGGGAGATGGAGCAAGTTTGGGCTCACAGACTGGGGATGCTGTCGAAATTGGCAGCCTTGCACTGCGGCCCGCATGGCCCATCACCTTCCGGTGAGGGTGGATGTCAGTGGGATGTCCATGGGTCCGGTGCACCCTGAGGACGGCCCTCCACCCCGGCCACAGCCCCCCAACCCCCCTACCCCCCGGACCAACATTCCCACCCTTGGGATAGAAATGGGGGGCAGATCAGACTGTGGAAATGTGTTTAATGGTGTGTATTTACAGACTGCCCCCCCTTCCCCCTGACTAACTATGTTCTGCACCACCCGTGCCAACTTATGTGTCCCCTATCTTTCTGATCCTCTGTGGCCTCCTGCCCCTTTGAGGTATTCCCCCAGATTGCACCAGGAGTGGAGGCGGCCTGCTGCTTGTCTCACCTTCTGCCATGTCGTGCACTTTGCGGGTGTCCTCTGGAGGACCTGGGCCTGGATGACCATCTTACTAAACGTTAACCACAACCCCTCAATTATCTAAACCCCAAGGAACCCGATTGCTATAAATAAACTTCCCTTAGCCCTATTCAGGTAAACACGATACATGATTGGAATGAATAATAATCCTATTTTTATGATGCTTTAATAGGGGAAAATTGATGTACAGAGAGATCTGGGAGTTCAGGTCCATTGTACCCTGAAGGTGGCAACGCAGGTCGATAGAGTGGTCAAGAAGGCATACAGCATGCTTGCCTTCATCGGACGGGGTATTGAGTACAAGAGTCGGCAGGTCATGTTACAGTTGTATAGGACTTTCGTTAGGCCACATTTGGAATACTGCGTGCAGTTCTGGTCGCCACATTACCAGAAGGATGTGGATGCTTTAGAGAAGGTGCAGAGGAGGTTCGCCAGGATGTTGCCTGGTATGGAGGGTGCTAGCTATGAAGAAAGGTTGAGTGGATTAGGATTGTTTTTGTTGGAAAGACGAAGGTTGAGGGGGGACCTGATTGAGGTCTACAAAATTATGAGAGGTATGGACAGGGTGGATAGCAACAAGCTTTTCCCAAGAGTGGGGGTGTCAATTACAATTACAAGGGGTCACGATTTCAAGGTGAGGGGGGAAAGCTTAAGGGAGATGTGCGTGGAAAGTTTTTTACGCAGAGGGTGGTGGGTGCCTGGAACGCTTTGCCAGCGGAGGTGGTAGAGGCGGGCACATAGCATCATTTAAGATACATCTAGACAGGTATATGAATGGGTGGGGAACAGAGGGAAGTAGACCTTGGAAAATAGGAGACAGGTTTAGATAAAGGACCTGGATCGGTGCAGGCTGGGAGGGCCGAAGGGCCTGTTCCTGTGCTGTAAGTTTCTTTGTTCTTTGTTCCTTTGCAGTATTTCCAATAAGATTGAGAACATTCCTGGTATAGAGGCAGAATGGGGTACTTGGGAGTGATGGGGGGCAGGTTGGGTTCCTGTTGACAATACCCTCTACAACTAGTGCTGGCACATTGTAAGGCACGGGAAAGTGTTTTTATTTTACAAAGAAAAACAGATGGCGCATTTACCTACTGAACCATCTGGTAAACCTGCGTGAATGGTTCAAAGAACCTATGCATCAAAGCACAGAAAGTCCAATATTGAAGCTGTCACACGTTCTTTTGTAACCTTCCTGGCCTGAGTCATGTCTGTTTGAATTGTAAATGCCAGGAGGCTTACCAGCCTTTGCCAAGTTCACGTCAGCCACTGGCATTTTGCAAAGTCCAAAACGGGAGACTGATTTTAAAATACACCCTCTGCGTGCATTCGCAATGTGGGTCCGCTGTGGCGTGTGCTTAGTTTAAAAACCACCAGTCAGAGAGCAGGCCTCAGCTGAATAGTTTCCAGCCACTCCTTTGACCAGGCGAGGGCAGGAGCAGCATGGACGTCAAACCCGAATGACGGCGACACTGCCAAGGCTCCCCTTGTTCTTCAGCGGCAGAGGTCACTGACCTCAGCCCCCCCCCCTGCGCCCTGGTGGAGGGGCACTGGAGGTTTGCAGCAAGCAAAGAGGTTATCCGGCCTGTAACGGATGGATCTCTGAAAATAAGCACAACGGCAGAAGAAGAACATTAATACATACAGTTTTCATTTGCATTCACCAGCTGTTCCCAGCACTAGTTTGTTGACTTCTGAGCATTGCGAGACCTTGGCGAGCTATGAATTTGTAATTCAGTGAAACAAGGGAAAGGGAATTTCTTTGAAAATTCAGAAGCAAAACACAAACAGATAGGTTTCCGAAGTATTTGTTTTGTTGGCTGCACCTTGCAGTTGAAAGTTAGAGATCAATGTTACATATGAATTTTTTATTTCAGTTGCAATGATGTTTACTATCAGTTTAACCTCTCTCTCTCTCTCTCTCTCTCCCCCCCCCCCCCCCCCCCCCCCCCCCACCCCCACATCTGTAATGTTCTCTCGCAAAGACTGCTGCTTGCTGGGCTGATGTTTGGTTTTCCAGCCGCCAACATCTCTTTCATGCCTTGCTCAAATAGTTTGGCAGCGTGTGCCACCAGGTTTGGGTGCTTCACAGATAGAGGCAACCCCGGTGTAGGTGGGCTCCATCCTGCCCTCATACTCACTTCACCATTCTGACCTGAGGGTACCTGTCATAGCTCTCCTCCTGGAACTCTTCTGAGATTGTCAATCACAGCATCGATGAGGGAATCATTGAATCATTGAACTAGGCAGTGCTTCTGATCATTCCTTCACAAGCAGTATGAAATGTTGCCTTGTCTGAAGATCCCATTGAACTGCGAGAATAAGACCAGGGGTGGGATTCTCCTATGGCCAAATCAGGGCCATGCTGTTTTGACGGTGGTCAGCCATGCTCTGTCCACTCTGAAATGGCGTTTGCGTATCATCCGCAGTCCCTCACGTGATGCTCCTGTGGTCGGCTATATTAGGCGTATCGCGGTACCTAGGTGGGATGTCCCTTATACTGTAGTATGAGTGGTAGAACCTGCCTGTTGGTTCCGCCCAGCAGGCGGAGCATAAGAGTCTGTGTTTCACCCACAGCAGTCATTCTGTACCGGAGCTGCTGGGGTAACTACTTGTTCATTAAAGCCTTCAATTGGACTACAATCTCGCTTCAGTAGTGATTGATCGTGCATCAGCTCTGTCCCCAATGGGCCAAGTTCCCGATGGCGCGGGACACGTGTGGTCTCAGCGGTCGCGAACCCGGCGAGGCGGCTGAGCACTCAACCGCGATCTGTGCCGCTGGCCGGGGGGCTTCTGCGAGGGCTGGGGGACTGGTGGGGCGAGCCCAGGGGGTGGCCTGTGTGGTCGCGGATGGTGGGTCGGGTCCACGCAAAGCCGGCGCCATGTTTTACGGTGTGACCTCTGCAGGTTGTAGCCGTGCGCATTCGCGGTCAGGGACCCGGCCATCTCCAGCTGTCTTCAGCGCGGCAGCTCAGAGTTTCGCCCGACGCCGCAGCTTAGCCCCTCACTGCTCCTGGCATCGGTGAAGGGTCAGCACCAAACGCCTCGTTGTAATTCCCCGCGGATTCTCCATTCGAGTCAGCACTTAGCCGCTCAAAAGGAGAATTCAGCCCAGGGATTGGATCAGAAATGTGGGGGTATACATAGAATCAGAGAATGGCCTGTTTCTGTACTGTATATCCAGCATAATTCCTCCCTCAACCATTATCATTAAAAACAACTTCATTAGCCATTCATCTCAGTGCTAATAGTGGGATCTTGTTCTCCCATTTGTTCCCATGACAACCCTCACTACACTTAAATAATTCATTGTGTAAAGGACTTTAGAACATAGAACATGGAACATAGAACGATACAGCGCAGTACAGGCCCTTCAGCCCTCGATGTTGCACCGACATGGAAAAAAACTAAAGGCCATCTAACCTACACTATGCCCTTATCATCCATATGCTTATCCAATAAACTTTTAAATGCCCTCAATGTTGGCGAGTTCACTACTGTTGCAGGTAGGGCATTCCACGGCCTCACCACTCTTTGCGTAAAAAACCCACCTCTGACCTCTGTCCTATATCTATTACCCCTCAATTTAAGGCTATGTCCCCTCGTGCTAGCCACCTCCATCCGCGGGAGAAGGCTCTCGCTGTCCACCCTATCTAACCCTCTGATCATTTTGTATGCCTCTATTAAGTCACCTCTTAACCTTCTTCTCTCTAACGAAAACAACCTCAAGTCCATCAGCCTTTCCTCATAAGATTTTCCCTCCATACCAGGCAACATCCTGGTAAATCTCCTCTGCACCCGTTCCAAAGCTTCCACGTCCTTCCTATAATGAGGTGACCAGAACTGTACGCAATACTCCAAATGCGGCCGTACTAGAGTTTTGTACAACTGCAACATGACCTCATGGCTCCGGAACTCAATCCCTCTACCAATAAAGGCCAACACACCATAGGCCTTCTTCACAACCCTATCAACCTGGGTGGCAACTTTCAGGGATCTATGTACATGGACACCGAGGTCCCTCTGCTCATCCACACTACCAAGAATTTTACCATTAGCCAAATATTCCGCATTCCTGTTATTCTTTCCAAAGTGAATCACCTCACACGTCTCCACATTAAACTCCATTTGCCACCTCTCAGCCCAGCTCTGCAGCTTATCTATGTCCCTCTGTAATCTGCAACATCCTTCCGCACTGTCCACAACTCCACCGACTTTAGTGTCGTCTGCAAATTTACTCACCCATCCTTCTGCGCCCTCCTCTAGGTCATTTATAAAAATGACAAACAGCAACGGCCCCAGAACAGATCCTTGTGGTACGCCACTCGTAACTGAACTCCATTCTGAACATTTCCCATCAACTACCACTCTCTGTCTTCTTTCAACTAGCCAATTTCTGATCCACATCTCTAAATCACTCTCAATCCCCAGCCTCCGTATTTTCTGCAATAGCCGACCGTGGGGAACCTTATCAAACGCTTTACTGAAATCCATATACACCACATCAACTGCTCTACCCTCATCTACCTGTTCAGTCACCTTCGCAAAGAACTCGATAAGGTTTGTGAGGCATGACCTACCCTTCACAAAACCATGCTGACTATCCGTAATCATATTATTCCTATCTAGATGATTATAAATCGTATCTCTTATAATCCTCTCCAAGACTTTACCCACAACAGACGTTAGGCTCACCGGCCTATAGTTACCGGGGTTATCTCTACTCCCCTTCTTGAACAAAGGGACCACATTGCCTTTTGATAAAGTCATATACATCCATCCATACGGATTAGGAGCAGGAGGAGACCATTCAGCCCCTCAAGCCTGCTCCCCCATTCAGTAAGATCATGGCTGATCTGATTGTAAACTTCAACCTCGCTTTCCCGCCCGTTCCCGCCTATACCCCGGATAAATCGAGAATCTATCCAGCTCTGCCTTAAAAATATCCAAAGGCTCTGCTTGCACCGCGTTTTGAGGAGGAGCGTTCCAGAGATTCTCAGCCCCTCTCTCCTCACCTCTGTCTTAAATGAGTGACTCTGGTGGGCATTAACCTAGCTTGTCCAGCCTTTCCCCACAAGACAACCTGCCCATTCCTGGTATTAGTCGAGTAAACATTCTCTGAACTGCTTCGGACACATCTTTCCTCAAGTCAGGAAGACTGAACGTAATGAAACACATTTTGACTGAGTCTTGTGATGAGTCCTGAATTGTTCAGTCAGGACTCGGGGAAGTGGAAGAGTGGGAAGGCTCAGGAACAGAATACTGCACGCTGTTTGGTCAGGATCATACACAGACACACACACAGACAGACTCACACACACACACACACACACACAGACACAGACACACAGAAATTCCAACTGCCTGGTTCTAGTCTTTTCAGGTATTTTCAAACGTGTGATTTTTCGCGCAAGGCTTTCCCCCTCCTTTCCTTTGACTCCACCCTCTTCCCTGTTTAAGATGATTTTAACTGGCTCGGCTGGATGGGGGTCTTTCTCGAACATATATGGCCAGACCCTTTCGATGGATTCCACCTCATTGTGTGAGGTTGGGACAAAATGGGAGGGCAAATTGGCTCCGTTCTTAACGTTGAGGTGTGGAGTGCCGCTCTCCACAGAGTCAAGTCCACGTCTTCATGTGCTTGGCCGAGCTTGATTCAATTTAAGGTCTTACACAGGACACACTGACCAGAGCTAAGATGAGAGGAATCTTCTCCGGGGTTGAGGATAAGTGTGAGCATTGCTCTCTGGGCTGGCTAATCATACACGTGTTCTGGCCCTGTCCCAAGTTGGTAAGCTTTTGGGCCTCTTTCCTTAACACCACGTCGGAGATACTATTGACAGATTTGGATCCAGGTCTGTTTGTGGCCATATTTGGGGTGTCGGATTTGCCGGTGCTTCAGTCTGGGGTGAAGGTCGATGTTCTTGTCTTTACCTCCTTGATAGGCCGGAGGCGAGTTCTGCTTGGGTGGAGGTCTCTTACTCCACTTAGTGACTCGGCTTGGCTGGGTGACCTCATGGCCTAGATTCTCTGTCCCGCCGTGTTACATTTCAGTTTCACCCCGCTAGCGGGATGCTCCGTTACATTGGCCGGTCAATGGGGTTTCCCATTGTAAGGCAGCCCGACGCCCCCGTACTGCCAGCCAAACGGAGCATCCGGCCTGCAGAGAATCCAGCCCCATGTCTTTTCTACCTTTGTAGAAGGTCCAATGCACCATCAGGCATCGGTGGAGGGCTTCTACTTGACATGGCAAACATTCAATTCCTTTTTTCAGAGTCACCGTTAGCTGTTAAGGAGTTTAGTTTAGTTTTTTTTGTGTTAAAGTTAAGGTGTGTACTTGTTTTGTTTGTTTCTCTCTTCTATAGTGTATTTATGTTTGATTATTTGGGGTGTTTTTATTGATATGAACATTTTTAATAAACATACTTCCACTTGGACAAATCAATGGGAATCGTTGGATACAAAAACCAAGTATCTGCTCTCAAACTAAACCCCATAACTGCCTGGTTGAAACCTTCCAAGGAAAGAGTGGTCCTCCCTTAACAGATTCAGGACCAGCCACGGCCCCTGCTTGACCGCCCTCCACAGTTGGGGCATTAGTACCAGACCCCTATGTGCCTGTGGGAGAGAGAAAGCTGTGCATCACATCATAGCAGAATGAGATTCAGCGGAGGCCAATCCACGGTCAACACAGCGGCACTGGAAGGAACCGCTTGGCTTCGGGTCTTTGCATTCGCTAAAAAAATAAATACAAGCTCCACCTCCCAGATCTTTGCAGTTCAATCAAAGTACGGTCGTCACCTCTCATCAAATTATTGAAAGTCCTGCATGGGGGAACTGAGGGGCTGCTTCCCTGAAGAGGTGAAAATGATAGTGTCCTCGCACACTCTGCTGGAGTTATACTTCCGGCTTCACAAATACAAATCTCAACACGGGAAGTGATGGAGAATTGTCCCACCCTGCTGCTTACAGCTTGATACATGGCTGCGAGCAGCAGACAAGTGGAGAGAACCGGGGAGAATCATTTTTAAAAATGCATCTGAAATATGTCAGATGGAATCTCATGCTTGGCATAAAATCAGCATGGGCCTGCCTGCCGTCTCAACCATTCCATTTTATCAGCAGGGGGCTCATAACACCTTACTCAAACCTGACAAATGAAAGCCATCATTTAACCAGAGCGTATCAGGAGCTGGAATGAACTACAATAAAGCGAAAGACAAAATAGAGAGGGAAGTGGAAGGTAATAAGAAAAAAAAAATAAAAAAATGTCGAGAGAGTCTTTAGATGAACTAAGACCCCCAGCTGCCCACTCAGGTGGGCAAGGACCCCAGAGCATTAATGGCATCAATTGATGTTTCGTATCTACAGATGGAGGACATCGATTGGGCGATTACTTGAGCACATATAAAGAGACACTTACTGACACAGGGTGTGGGTGAAGCTTGGTGGGATATACCGGTAATGATTTACTTTGTTAATAAATCTATACCAAGTAACCTTTAGCCCAGGTTTCTTCCTTGAAGAAATGCTGCCCTTCTCTCCGACAGATTTCTGTCTCCTTTGCCATGTTTACCTTCGTTACTTTCCATTTTGCTCTTGATGTTTACATTTTTGCCAATCTCTCCTGACCTCGAACCCATGCTGGACATTCCATTCCCCCCTCCAACTATATCGTTTGTTACATTTCTGACCCTCTTTAGTTCTGTACAAGGGTCATATGGGCTCAAATCCTTAACTGTTCCTCTCTCCTCAGATGCTGCCATAATATCCAGCAGTCTCTGTTTTTATTACCACTTTGATTGCCTCCGTTACCGATACTCATTCTTCATGAGGTGTGTAACACATACAATGATTTGAAGAAAAGTAGAGGTGTTATCCCAGTTTCTGGCCACATGTTGATCAAAGAACAAAGACAAGTACAGCACAGGAACAGGCCCTTCGGCCCTCCAAGCATGTGCCGACCATGCTGCCCGTCCAAACTAAAACCCCCAAACCTTCCGGGGACCGTATCCCTCTATTCCCATCCTAATCACACACCCCCCCCCCCCCCCACCCCAAAGTCCAGATCGTCTTCCTCACTCCCACGACGACCAGGCCTTCTTTGCCTCTTTGCGCACGGCCCGTGAGTCCATCATCAGCGGGGCCGTATCTGGGGACGTGAAGCGGATGGGGGAATCATCACTCCCTAACCAAGCGTCAAACGGCCACTAATGGGGCATTGACTTCCAGCAGTGGGTCAGTCACCTCAGTCTCCATTTCTGAGCCCGAGTCTTTGTCCTTGGGGATGACTCTTGGGTTTAACTTGGGATGAGTTCCCTGCCTGGAGGCAGGTTCCAAGAACGTTGAGGGCATTACCCCCCCCCCCCGGAGTAGTTTCTGCAGTCGAAGATTCTCTGCTCCTGGGATGGTTCACCTGTTTTATCTATGGTCCTCTCCCTGAACTAGAGCTTGTACAACACGGGGGGTCAGTCTTTCCCACTCACGTTCCCAGGATCCAAGGGGATCTGTCTCTGAAATAACGGACATAGATGGCATCTCCAGACCTGAAGGTTCTGTCGAGTCTTCGGGTATCGGAATTCTTTTTTCTGAGCCTCCCTTTTTGACTCCACCTTCCCACCTAGGTTGGGAAACAATAGACTGAGTCTGGTCCAGGGGCATCAGCCCTTCAGCAATCCTACTGGCACAGCCCCATCACAGTGGATGGCACGGTCCGGTAATCAAAGAGGAACTGAGCCATTTTGGTTTCGAGCGAGCCATGCGCTCTTTCTTCATGCCGATTTTAAACGTCTGGATCTCCCATTCAGGCCATTGGACGATAGGCCGTGTGGATGTTTGACTGTTTGACTTCATGAATGCCTGGAATTTTGTGCTGGTGGAAGGGATCGCATTGTCGGATAGGAGGGCCTCCAGGATCCCAGGAATATAAAATGACGACCGGAGTTTCTCTATGCTGGTGCTGAAAGTCGTGGAGGAAATCCGATGTATGTCCACCCAGTTAGAATGGATGTCGACCAAGATTAAAAACATGAACATCCTGGTGAAGCCCGTGTGTACCTGTCACAATTTGTGGATATTGTAAGGAAAATAAAGGGTTAATGTAATGTTACTACTCCAGTCACTAGATGGGGCTATAGAGAAACCATATAAATATCACTCCTCCTTGACTTCGGGGAGAGCGTGGAAGGGAGCCAGGATGAGTAGATGTGAGATAGTTTAGCTGATAGCCTTGTTTAGTGTTGTAGAAGTGTAGTGTATTCTTTACTGATCTAATTCCTTAGCAAATGTTCAGATCTAATTCAGTGTAGTGTAATAAATTAGCTTTGTTTGTTAAACATTGTTTGCTGTTCTTTGTCAACACTACAACCTTCACCACCCTGAAGAACAAGACAAAGAACACAAGAGTGCCCAAGCTCTCCCTGGCCATTCCCACGATGCAGCGAGGCCGACGGCGGGAGCTTCTGATTTTCCTGACGGGACGGGCTCTGTTTCACCAAATTGTCAATGCTGGAGTCAGGCAGACGTCCTGGTGAGCAGCTTCATTTTGGAGGCTCCTGTTTGGCGACAGTATAGCGCCTTCAAGGTTGGCCACTGGCCTTGGTGAGGAACGCCCATACGGGCTCCCCACAGAACGATGCTGCCTTCCTCGCTGAATTCTTGACGTTTAGAAAGGAATGGCTTTTGATTCCCAATAGGATAGCCTTGAATTCGGCTGCATAGGATCACGTGGTGTAGTTTTGGCAGCGTGAGGTCGTTCTGGGTCCATGTCTGGATTTGCTTGTTGGATATGGGCAAGGTGCTCAGAAAGATTAAATTCATGATAGCTTTGAGCATGTGGGCAGTGGTAGGTGTGTCAGCATTGGCGATATTCGCCTGGGCAGAGCTGGAATGAGTACTCAGAAGCTGCTAACAAATGTGTCCAGAGTTGGGTCCAGGTTAAGGCCATGGCCAAGGCTTTGTCCTCCTTCAAAAGGCCTGACAGAGGTTTGTGGTCTGTGACTATTGTAAAGTGTCGGCTGTAGACATGTGGATAGAATTTCTTCACTCCGAATATCACGGGCTGCTTCTCTTTTTTTGATTTGCGTATAGTGTCGTTCTGATTTGCCAGAGGTGGTGATCCGTATGCAATCGGTCACTCGGTGGCATCGTCCAATCGATGGGAGAGGAATGGCCCTGCTCCGTACGGAGAGGCATCGCACGTTAGCACCAGTGGTCTTGTGGGGTGGTAGTGTGCCAGGATGTTGGATGTCAACCGCTGTGGCTTCACTTTGATGAATGTTCCATCCTGTGGTGCCTGCCACAGACACTTCCAGTTCTTCTTCAACAAGCCGTGCGGGAGAACCAGTAAGGTGGCCAGTTTGGGGAGAAATTTCCCATCATGGTTGATGAGGCCTGGAAACAACTTCAATTCCATCGGGTTTTGTGGGCCCGGGCCCCATTTACGGCCTTCACATTCTCCTCTCCAAGGGGCAGGCCGTTTGTATCGATGCTGTATCTGAGGATGTATGGATGCTGTATCTGAGGATGTATCGATGCTGTATCTGAGGATGTGTCGATGCTGTATCTGAGGATGTATGGATGCTGTATCTGAGGATGTATGGATGCTGTATCTGAGGATGTATCGATGCTGTATCTGAGGATGTATCGATGCTGTATCTGAGGATGTATCGATGCTGTATCTGAGGATGTATCGATGCTGTATCTGAGGATGTATGGATGCTGTATCTGAGGATGTGTCGATGCTGTATCTGAGGATGTATCGATGCTGTATCTGAAGATGTGTCGATGCTGTATCTGAGGATGTATGGATGCTGTATCTGAGGATGTATCGATGCTGTATCTGAGGATGTGTCGATGCTGTATCTGAGGATGTATCGATGCTGTATCTGAGGATGTATGGATGCTGTATCTGAGGGTGTATGGATGCTGTATATGAGGATGTGTCGATGCTGTATCTGAGGATGTATCGATGCTGTATCTGAAGATGTATCGATGCTGTATCTGAGGATGTATCGATGCTGTATCTGAGGATGTATCGATGCTGTATCTGAGGATGTATCGATGCTGTATCTGAGGATGTATGGATGCTGTATCTGAGGATGTATGGATGCTGTATCTGAGGATGTATGGATGCTGTATCTGAGGATGTATCGATGCTGTATCTGAGGATGTATGGATGCTGTATCTGAGGGTGTATGGATGCTGTATCTGAAGATGTATCGATGCTGTATCTGAGGATGTATGGATGCTGTATCTGAAGATGTATCGATGCTGTATCTGAGGATGTATGGATGCTGTATCTGAGGATGTATGGATGCTGTATCTGAGGATGTGTCGATGCTGTATCTGAGGATGTATGGATGCTGTATCTGAGGATGTATGGATGCTGTATCTGAGGATGTGTCGATGCTGTATCTGAGGGTGTATGGATGCTGTATCTGAGGATGTATGGATGCTGTATCTGAGGATGTATCGATGCTGTATCTGAGGATGTATCGATGCTGTATATGAGGATGTATCGATGCTGTACCTGAGGATGTATCGATGCTGTATCTGAGGATGTATCGATGCTGTATCTGAGGATGTATGGATGCTGTATCTGAGGATGTATCGATGCTGTATCTGAGGATGTATGGATGCTGTATCTGAGGATGTATGGATGCTGTATCTGAGGATGTATCGATGCTGTATCTGAGGATGTATCGATGCTGTATCTGAGGATGTATCGATGCTGTATCTGAGGATGTATGGATGCTGTATCTGAGGATGTGTCGATGCTGTATCTGAGGGTGTATGGATGCTGTATCTGAGGATGTATGAATGCTGTATCTGAGGATGTATGGATGCTGTATCTGAGGATGTATGGATGCTGTATCTGAGGATGTATCGATGCTGTATCTGAGGATGTATCGATGCTGTATCTGAGGATGTATGGATGCTGTATCTGAGGATGTATCGATGCTGTATCTGAGGATGTATCGATGCTGTATCTGAGGATGTATCGATGCTGTATCTGAGGATGTATGGATGCTGTATCTGAGGATGTATGGATGCTGTATCTGAGGATGTGTCGATGCTGTATCTGAGGATGTATCGATGCTGTATCTGAGGATGAATGGATGCTGTATCTGAGGATGTGTCGATGCTGTATCTGAGGATGTATGGATGCTGTATCTGAGGATGTATGGATGCTGTATCTGAGGATGTATCGATGCTGTATCTGAGGATGTATCGATGCTGTGTCTGAGGATGTATCGATGCTGTATCTGAGGATGTATCGATGCTGTATCTGAGGATGTATGGATGCTGTATCTGAGGACGTATCGATGCTGTATCTGAGGATGTATCGATGCTGTATCTGAGGATGTATGGATGCTGTATCTGGAGATGTATGGATGCTGTATCTGAGGATGTATGGATGCTGTATCTGAGGATGTATCGATGCTGTATCTGAGGATGTATCGATGCTGTATCTGAGGATGTGTCGATGCTGTATCTGAGGATGTATCGATGCTGTATCTGAGGATGTATCGATGCTGTATCTGAGGATGTATGGATGCTGTATATGAGGATGTATCGATGCTGTATCTGAGGATGTATCGATGCTGTATCTGAGGATGTGTCGATGCTGTATCTGAGGATGTATCGATGCTGTATCTGAGGGTGTATCGATGCTGTATCTGAGGATGTGTCGATGCTGTATCTGAGGATGTATGGATGCTGTATCTGAGGATGTATCGATGCTGTATCTGAGGATGTATGGATGCTGTATCTGAGGATGTATCGATGCTGTATCTGAGGATGTATGGATGCTGTATCTGAGGATGTATCGATGCTGTATCTGAGGATGTGTCGATGCTGTATCTGAGGATGTATCGATGCTGTATCTGAGGATGTATCGATGCTGTATCTGAGGATGTATGGATGCTGTATCTGAGGATGTATCGATGCTGTATCTGAGGATGTATGGATGCTGTATCTGAGGATGTATCGATGCTGTATCTGAGGATGTGTCGATGCTGTATCTGAGGATGTATCGATGCTGTATCTGAGGATGTATGGATGCTGTATCTGAGGATGTATCGATGCTGTATCTGAGGATGTATGGATGCTGTATCTGAGGATGTATCGATGCTGTATCTGAGGATGTGTCGATGCTGTATCTGAGGATGTATCGATGCTGTATCTGAGGATTTATCGATGCTGTATATGAGGATGTATCGATGCTGTATCTGAGGATGTATCGATGCTGTATCTGAGGATGTATCGATGCTGTATCTGAGGATGTATGGATGCTGTATCTGAGGATGTATCGATGCTGTATCTGAGGATGTATCGATGCTGTATCTGAGGATATATGGATGCTGTATCTGAGGATGTATCGATGCTGTATCTGAGGATGTATCGATGCTGTATCTGAGGATGTGTCGATGCTGTATCTGAGGATGTATCGATACTGTATCTGAGGGTGTATCGATGCTGTATCTAAGGATGTATGGATGCTGTATATGAGGATGTATGGATGCTGTATCTGAGGATGTGTCGATGCTGTATCTGAGGATGTATCGATGCTGTATCTGAGGATGTATCGATGCTGTATCTGAGGATGTATGGATGCTGTATCTGAGGATGTATCGATGCTGTATCTGAGGATGTATGGATGCTGTATCTGAGGATGTATGGGTGCTGTATCTGAGGATGTAACGATGCTGTATCTGAGGATGTATCGATGCTGTATCTGAGGATGTATCGATGCTGTATCTGAGGATGTATGGATGCTGTATCTGGAGATGTATCGATGCTGTATCTGAGGATGTATCGATGCTGTATCTGAAGATGTATCAATGCTGTATCTGAGGATGTATGGATGCTGTATCTGAGGATGTATCGATGCTGTATCTGAGGATGTATCGATGCTGTATCTGAGGATGTATCGATGCTGTATCTGAAGATGTGCCGATGCTGTTTCTGAGGATGTGTCGATGCTGTATCTGAGGATGTATCGATGCTGTATCTGAGGATGTATCGATGCTGTATCTGAGGATGTATCGATGCTGTATCTGAGGATGTATCGATGCTGTATCTGAGGATGTATCGATGCTGTATCTGAGGATGTGTCGATGCTGTATCTGAGGATGTATCGATGCTGTATCTGAGGATGTGTCGATGCTGTATCTGAGGATGTATCGATGCTGTATCTGAGGATGTATCGATGCTGTATCTGAGGATGTATCGATGCTGTATCTGAGGATGTATCGATGCTGTATCTGAGGATGTGTCGATGCTGTATCTGAGGATGTGTCGATGCTGTATCTGAGGATGTATCGATGCTGTATCTGAGGATGTATCGATGCTGTATCTGAGGATGTTACCCGTCTGAAATACGTACTTTCCCCCCCTTGAAATGGACGACCACGTTGGAAAATCGCCCTGAGACTTCCTCTAAATTTGCAGGGTGCTCTTTTTCAGTGGCCCTTCGAGAGTCGTTCTGATTAACCCAGGAGATTCTCTGCCACGGAATCATTCCAAATCCAGGGGCAATATTGACGGTTTGTAAAACACAGGTTCCTGCTGTACCATACAACAACAACTTGCTGTTCGGTGGCACCTTTAGCCCAGTAAAACACTTCAAAAGTGCTTCACAGACATGGAAGGTCCCAGATGTGATGCCCAGGCTGTGCTGAATGGGCCTCGATCCCCATTGGCTGCTGCTAAATGTGTGTCTCTCTCTCTCCGGGGGGGTCGGGGGGTGGGGGGGGGGGGGGGGGGGGGGCGGTGAAGCTGGCCTTGGCCAATAGCGATATTGGCAGCTTGGTTAGCAGCTACGGCAAAACCCATGACCAGGGTGTAAAACAGGCTCTTAGTTTTCTATTGGACCATTTGTGTTACTTCTGAGGATCCAGGTCAGGTTTACATTCTCCCCCCTCTCTAATCCTTTCTTCTGTCTGTTATCCATTTAGCCACCATCGCCATTGGCAGGGTGTTGGCGCTGCACCCAGTCCTCAGTCATTGTTCACCAGACTGATTTCCACTTGCAGCCCAGAGTGGGACCAGTTCTGAAGATGTTTCCAGCCATTTATTGTTTCAGTGGACATGTCTTCCGAATCTCCACATTTACTCCTCTCGTCCTCACCTTTACATCGTGACACAAAAATAGGCAGAAAGGCAGATTGCGAGATGGATACAGACAGATTGCAAAGAGATATTGACAGGTTAAGTAGGTGGGCAAAAAAGTTGGCAAATGGAGCATAATGTGGGAAAATGCAAAGTTCATTTTGGAAGAAAGCACCAAAGAATAGAAGTATTATTTAAATGGAGAAAAACTGCAGAAAGCCACATCACGAAGGGACTGGGGGAGACTTGTGCACGAAACACAGAAAGCTAGCACACAGGGGCAGCAGGTAATCAGGAAGCTAATGGAATGTTGGCTATTATTTTAAGGGGGTTGGAGTATAAGAGTCGGGAAGTCTTGCTGCAGCTGTACAAGGTACTGGTGGGACTACATCTGGAGTATTGTGAACAGCTTTGGTCCTCTTATTGAAGGAAAGATATTGGGAACAATCTATCGGCCGCATTGCGCCTGAAAGGAAGTACAGTGCGGCTGATTGATGCCAGATCCCTCTTCTGGGATCTACCTGGATCCCTCTTCTGGGATCTACCTGGATCCCTCTTCTGGGATCTACCTGGATCCCTCTTCTGGGATCTACCTGGATCCCTCTTCTGGGATCTACCTGGATCCCTCTTCTGGGATATACCTGGATCCCTCGTGAATACCTGGCATTCCACGTCTTGTGAGATCTAATGCGATCTTGCAAGATGTTGCGATGTGAATCCCACCCATTGTGGGCAGGATCACTTTTTAGCAAATCTGCATTTCAGAGTGAGTCTGACTGTAATGAGCACTCTCACGATCTACCCAAGATGTGGGATGGAACTCCCTCGCCTTGGAGATCTTGGGTGAACGCTGTTCAATGCTGGTCTGCACAAACGGGGACTAGATGGAGTGGCACTTGTGGGGGGTCTCCTAGGAGATCGGAAACTCCCAGGGTGCTTGTCCCTTGGACATGATGGTACCTTGGCACTGCTGGTTACATCTGGGCACCCAGGCTGTGCCACCTGGAGGACTGTCTGGCACTGCCAAGGTGCCAAGCTGACACTTTCCCAACACTGCAGATTGGGCCAGGGAGTGCAGGGGGATGCGGGAAGGTCTGAAGACCCTCTTACATGAGTTGGGCTTGGGGGGGCGGGGGGGGGGGGGATTCAAGGGTTACACTGGGGGAGTTGAGATCGGGATGACATTTAAAAATGGCGCCCTGACCTCCTTCCGCACTGCTGTGTTCTGGCGAGTGGAGTGCCTCGCTGCAGCAAATGGGACAAAGTGTGGCCTCGGCCATGTGTTCCCACTAAGGCCCCGAATCTACCTGAATAGGCGTTCAATAGCGTGGTGCACCGAGCGCCAGGAAACACCTCGCTAATGTGCTTGCTATGGGACTCTGTTCCCATTCGGATACATCACGCCCATTATTTAATTGGCAACAGGTTTGGACTCTACTCATTGGAATTCAGAAGAATGAGAGATGATCTAATTGAAACATAGAGGACTCTGAAGGGGCTTTGACAGAGTAAATGCTGAGAGGATGTTTCCCCCCTCATGGGAGAGTCTGGGACCAGAGGGCAGAGTCTCAGAATAAAGGGGAGCCAATTTCAGACTGAGAGGAGGAGGAATTTCTTCTCTCAGAGGGTTGTCAGCCTTTGGAATTCCTTGTCACAGAGAGATCTGGGGGCAGAGTCCTTGTGTCTATTTAAAGCTGAGATAGATTCTTGATCAGTCAATGAATCAAGGGTTAGGGGAAAGGACAGGAAAGTGGACGTGAGGAATGCCGGATCAGCCATGATCCTATTGAATGGCGGAGTCGGCTTGAGGGGCCGAATGGCCTAACCCTGTTCCTATTTCTTGTGGTCTTATGGACTGTATTGAAGTCTGGATTCACTGTAACTGCCTTCTCCTCAAATTCATCTTCAAGCCTGTGGAAGCTAACACCTTCCGCAGCGTTTCCTTCCGCCAGCAGTCTATTTTGTGATATCACTTAAGGGGATATATGCAGATGAACAAGCAGCCAGGATGTAGAGCGGGATGTTAAAGCTGGGAGTGTGCAGTGTGTGTGTGCATGAATTGCAGATGCGATGTCCCTGTGAGTAACGGTTTCTGATTCCATAAAGTAGATCCGTCTGTTGAGTCATCCCGCACTATATCTTCAAATAAACTGAACTGAGTTTACCAGTCCTGGTGTAAAATCGATGAGTTTGCAACATAGTGGCAGCGATGTGAATTTGAACCCAGCAAAACGGGAGGCAGCAGAAACAGGGTCCACCGGCATCTGAGTGAGTGAGTGACTAGAAACTGTGCGAGAGAGCAAGTGTGAGGGGGTGCAAGGAGAGTGAGCGTGAGTGGGTGGGGGGGGGGGGGGGGGGGATGAGGGATGAGAAAATTAGGGAAGTAAACACGTGGATAAAGAAGTGGTGCGGGAAAGAGGGTTCCATTTCATGAGGCACTGGAACCAGTGTTGGCACAGGAGGGATCTGTACCATTGGGTCATCTCCACCTGAACCGATCTGGGAGCAGTGTTCTGGCAGAAAGGATAAATAGGGTGGTCACAAGGACTTTAAACTAGCAAGTGGGGGTGGGGGGGTGGGAGGGAAGGGTAACACTACAGGAACTACAGGAAGTATAATGGTTAATGGGAAGCACAGCAGCAGGTTACCACATCGGGAGGTAGGTTCAACTACATCGAAAGTTATGAAAAAAGTTAAAGGGAAGAGAACTCAGGAGATGTTATTAATGGGGGTGTTAGGATTCAAAAAGAAGGTATAAAAACTAGCATCAGGGTACTTTACCTGAATATTCGTAACATTCGAAACAAGGTAAATGAGTTGACGTCACAAATCATCGCGAACGTGTATGATTTAGTGGCCATTACAGAGACATGGTCGCAGAGTTGTCACGACTGGGAGTTGAATATCCAGGGGTATCAGACTATTAGGAAGGACAGGCAGGAAGGTCAGGGAGGTGGTGTAGCTCTGATATTTAAGGATGTTATTTAGTGAGAGACGATATAGGTTCTATGGGGAAAAAGTTTGAATCCATTTGGGTGGAAATTAGAAATAGTAAGGAGAAAAGGTCGCTGATAGACGTAGTCTACAGGCCACCAAATAATAACGTCATAATAACATCACGGTGAAGGCAATTCAGCACAAGGAGGCGGTTCAGCACATTGTTGCACTTCAGTTTTCTGCTACAGCCACTCAGCAGGTCGCACTCCAACACCTTTCCCCAGCTAGTTATCCAGTTCCCTTTTGAGAACTGCAATCGAAGTCTCCTCCACAAACCCAGGCAACGCAATCCAGATCCAAACCACTTGTTTTGTGAAAAGCTTTTTACTCACGTCGCCCCTGGTCCTTTTGTTCATCGTTTTAGAGATTCCACCCTCTGGCGATGGGAACAGACCTTCCCCATTTACACTATCCACACCCCTCATGATTTTGGGCGGTGTGGAATGTGGAAATGGCTGTCACGCGGAGGATTTGACGTGAGTAGTACAGATGTATTGAGGAAGCTAAATAAGCAGAAGGGATAAGAGGGATATACTGATGGGATTAGATAAAGAGGGTTGAGAGGAGATCAGAAACAAGTCTTTCGCTGCTCATTCTGTACAGCTGTAAGCTTATTGCCAGGTTCTGTCTTTTGGAGAGAGAGAGGGAGAGAGAGACGAGTAATAAATGTCTGTCTGTAGCCAGTGGTACGCATTACAGTTCCTGCCAGAGATTGATTACTAATGTGGACAGGTTTACAGCCAAGAGCTAATCATGTTGTCAGTCTCTAATACATATATCACTTCTCCTTATTAGAAGAGATGGTCGGGGAGAGACACCTACACTCCATGGTGGGACCTCATTACAACAGAGGCAATAATTGGAGGTTATTCTCTCCATGAAATCTGGAAAGAATTTTGGTTTGGAGAGTCAATTTCTTCTGGTGTATATATTGGGCAAAGTTGTTGATGGAGAGGCAATGATTCTGGGTTAATCTCATAATACAGCTCAAAGCTTGCCTACAGTCCCTCTCCTCTCCATTGATGGCTGGGTTTCCCGATGTTGAGGTTTCTATCCAAGACCTGGAGGTGAAGTTGGGAAGTCTACCCCAGCGACCACAGCACAAGTCCATTGAAACAGAACTGTGGGCTCTGTAGTTTATTTGGTTTCTTTCTGTGGGGATGGTTTGAGCTCCCATTGTCCACAATGACTGGAATGGAATCTGGAGCTCTCTGTGGAAGGGAATTGAAGGGACAGACCCATATCCCATTGCCCTCTGGGGCAGGATTCTAGGAATGGGCCTGATGGGAAACGCACTGTTTGAGATTCCAATGAGCAACAACATTACAGATTACAACTGTTCTGAATGCTCCCTGCTTTGAATTCCCTCTGCTACAATAAAACACTAACATCACTGCATAAATAATTCAGGGATATTTTCTGAACAAGATATATTTTGAATGCACGACAATTTCATTCAATTAAAAACTCAACACATGGGGATCCTTTGCCTTAAATGAAAGAATTGAAAGCTTATTTTGAATGAGCAGTGCGGCTGAGGAAAGTACATGCACAGCAAAGATGATTCGATATCAGAAGTGCGAGATGAACCATCCTTGCCAATGATTTCATACTAAATTATTGATGTTCTGTATAAAATGTGGCGCATGGTTAAAGCCAGTGTGTGTGAGCGTGTGTTGTGAGTGAGTGTGTGAGCATGAGCATATATGTGAGTGTGAGCGTGTGTGTGTGAGCCTGTGTGTGTGTGAGCGTGATCGTGTGTGTGAGCGGGTGCACGAGAGTGTGTGTGTGTTTGCATATGAGTGTATGTGTGTAAGCATGTGTGTGTGTGCAAATGCGTGTGTGAGCACATGTATGTGTGAGCGCCCAGAACCATAGAAACGTTACAGCACAGAAGGAGGCCATTTGGTCCATCGTGTCCATGCCAGCCCAAGGACACCCAGATGCCCTTTCTAATCCCCCCTTCCTGCACCCGACCCATAGCCCTGTATTTTACAGCAGTTACGATGCAGATCCAGGTACCTGTTACAGGAGTTTAGGGTCTCTGCCTCCACCACCAACTCGGGCAGCGAATTCCAGACACTCACCACCCTCTGCGTAAAAAAGGTTCTTCCTCATGTCCCCTCGACACCTTCTGCCACTTATCTTGAATCCATGTTCCCTGATTCTAGAATTCTCCACCAAGGTAAACAATTTTATCCTGTCCACCCTATCTCTTCCCGTCATAATTTTGTACACCTCAATCAAGTCACCCCTCAGCCTTCCTTGTACCAAGGAAAATAACCCCAATTTATCCAATCTCTCCTCGTAGCCACAATGTTCCAGCCCTGGCAACATTCTGGTAGACCTCCTCTGCCCTCTCTCCAGAGCAATAACCTCCTTCCTGTAATGTGGTGACCAGAACTGCCCACAATACTCCAATTGTGGAATGTATGGAATTCTCTCCCACATTGGGAGAGGTATAGAATACAAAAGTAAGGATATAATATTGGAATTGTATAACACACTGGTTAGTGTGAACTGCTGTCTTTAGGGACCTGTGTACTTGTACGCCAAGATCTCTCACTTCATTTACCCCTCTTACTATATTCTCATTTATTGTGTGCCCCCTACAACTGTTTGACCTCCCTAAATGCTGACCTCACACTTCTCTGTGTTAAATTCCATCTGCCACTTTATCACCCATTCCACCAACCCATCGATATAATTTTGGCGATTATAGCTATCCTCAAAACTGTCCACCACCCGACCAATCTTTGTGTCATCTGCAAATTTCCCAATCGTGCCCCCCCACATTCACGTCCAGATCGTTAATATATTTAACACACACAGTCAGGGTCCCAGCACCGAGTCCTGTGGAACACCACTTGAAACAACTTTCCAATTGTAAGGGCAGCCATCGACCATTACCCTTTGTTTCCTGTTACTAAGCCAACTTTTTATCCAGTTTGCCACATTGCCCTGTATCCCATGGGCTCTCACTTTTTTGACCAATTTGCCACGTGGGACTCGGTTAAACACCTTGCTAAAATCCATGTACACCACATCTACTGCACTACCTTCATCAACCCTTCTTGTCACTTCCTCAAAGAATTCAATCAGATTTGTGAGGCCAGACGTTCCTTTAACAAATCCATGCTGACTATCCTTAACTAGTCCATGCCTTTCTGTGTGACAGTTAATCTTAACTATCAGTATCAATTCTAATAATTTGACCACCACTGACGTGAGACTAACTGGCCTATGATTGTTCGGCATTTCCTTCGATCTCTTTTTAAACAATGGAACCATGTTTGCATTTCTCCAGCCCCCGGTACCTCCCCTGAATTTAGTGAGGATTAGACAACTATCTTCAGAGCCACTGCTATCTCCCCCTGACCTCCTTCACTAGCCTCGGAAGCAATCCATCCGGCCCTGGTGACTTATCAATTGTCAAAGATTACAATCCTTCGAGTACTTCCTCTCTCTTGATCATTATCCCATCCAATCTCTCACAGTGTTCCTCCTGGATCACTGACTATATCTGCATCATCCATTTCCTTTGTAAACACCGAGACTAAATATTAATTCACAACCCTTCCTGCAGACTCTGCATCTACACACGTTTCCTTCTTCATCTCTGATAGGTCCACCTTTTTCCTTAACTAACCTTTTACCATTAACATATTGGTAAAACATCTTTGGGTATTCTTTAACTTTTACTCGCTAATCTTCTTCACGCTCTCTCTTTGATTTCCTTATTTCCTTTTCGATTTTGTCCCTGCACTTTCTATACTCGTCTGGGTTATCTGCTGTGCTTAGTTTGTTGTACCAATTGTACTTTCTTCTTCTGTTTGATCTTCCCCTGTATTCCTCTAGGCAACCCGGGGGGGGGGGGGGGGGGGGGGGGGCGTCTAGATTTGACAGTCCCATCCATTCTTATTTTGGGAGGAGACAGGTCTACTTTGTACATTTGGCATCCTTTAGTGTGTCCCACTGGTTTTCCACAGATTCATCCTCTAGCAATGCTGACCAATCCACCTCAGCCAAGTCCCTTCTCGTTTCCACAGTATTTGCCTTCTCCCAGTTCAAAGTTTTTACTCCTGCTTTCTCTCGTTCCTTTTCCATGGTAACTCTGAATCTAACTGAATTGTGATCACTATCCCTGATGTGATCGCCAACAGTCACTTCAGCCATTTGCCCTCCTTCATTCCCCAAGGGGACGGCAAGGTAGCACAGTGGTTGGCACTGTTGCTTCACAGCTCCAGGGTCCCAGATTCGATTCCCGACTTGGGTCACTGTCTGTGTGGAGTCTGCACGTTCTCCCCGTGTCCGCGTGGGTTTCCTCCGGATGCTCCGGTTTCCTTCCCTTTTTATTTGTTGACCCGTTTAGTAGAGCACCCCGTCTCACAACTGGAATGGATTCTTTAACCATTAGTGCTACTCCCCTCCTTTTTATCTCCCCCTCTACTGTGTCTGAAGACTCTACAACCAGGGATATTGAGCTGCCAATTTTGTCCCTCCTTTAGCCAGGTTTCTGTATAGCAATGACACCCTGCAGCCCTGTGTCTATCTGTGCCCTTAACTTATCCATCTTGTTTATAATACTCCCCGCATTGAAATATAAACAGTTTAACCCCGTCATTTTCTCTTGCTGGAGACTTTTTAAACTTTGCTGCTCCTATAATTCCAAGTCTATCACAACATCTTCTGCATCACTGACTAATGTTCTGCCATCCCCTTACCACACTAGCTTAAATATTCCCCAACAGAACTAACAAAAGCCCCCCGCAAGGACATTGGTCCCAGCTCTGCCCGGGTACAACCCGTTCGGTTTGTGCAGGTCCCATCTTCCCCAGAACCGGTTCCAGTACCTCAGGAATCGGAACACTTCCCGGCTGCACCATCTCTCCAGCCACGCATCCCTCCTATTCCTGCTCTCTCTAGCGCGTGGAACTGAGAGTAATCCTGAGATTACTACATTTGAGGTCCTGCATTTTAGTTTATCTCCTAACTTCCTGTACTCGCCTTGCAGGTCCGCATCTCTTAGTTTACCGATGTTGTTGGTACCAATGTGAACCATGACCACTGGCTGTACACCTCCCCTCTCCCAGAATGCCCTGCAGCCGCTCCGTGACATCTCAGACCCTGGCACCAGGGAGGCAACATACCATCCTTGATTCAGGTTTGTGGCCACAGAAGCGTCTGTGCCCCTAACAAAACCCCAATAACTACAGCCCTGCCATTTGTTTTTCTCTCACCCATCTGAGCAGCAGAGCCACCCACGGTGCTGTGGATTTTGCTGCTGATGCTTCCCCCACAAACAGTATCCAAAGCAGTATATCTGTGAGGATGATGACCACAGCGGACTCGTGAATTACATTCCTGGGTCTTTTACTGTTCCTGATGGTCACCCATTCCCTTTTTGCCTGTGCAATCCTCAGCTGTGGTGTGACTACCTCACCAAACGTGCTAGCCACGACATTCTCAGCATTGCGGAGGCTCCACGGTGAGTTCACCCGCAGCTCCAGCACTGAGAATATGTCAATGACTTCACTGGAAGCGTCCCTCGTTTCCCACATTGTGCAGGAGGAGCATATCATGGGTCTGAGGTCTCCTGCCAAGATGTCCTTCTTGATTAAGCTCGTTATTCCCTGAAAAAAAATTACATTTGTTAGGGGCCTTATTTACGTCAGCTACGAACCCTGTTTCTTGCCAGACACCGATTGTAATTGTAAATTACTATTCTGTACTCCTTTTTATTTTTATTAGTCGCTACCTTAGCATTAAGCAATAAGTTAGTTTAAAACATTGAAAATACTCACCAGGACGTACTCACCAATCAGCTGCTTTGGTTGGTCCCATGTCATTTTATGAATCGGCGTTTGAATTTATCCTTCTCCTCTCTCCCTCTTTTCAAACTCCCCGCTCCTCTCACTCTATCAAACTCCCCGCTCCTCTCACACTATTTTGTGTCTGTGAGCATGCGTCTGAGTGTGTGTGTGTGAGCGTGCGTCTGAGTGTGTGTGAGCGTGCGTCTGAGTGTGTGTGAGCGTGTGTCTGAGTGTGTGTGAGCGGGGGTGTGAGTGTGTGTGAGCGGGGGTGTGAGTGTGTGTGTGTGAGCGTGCGTCTGAGTGTGTGTGAGCGTGCGTCTGAGTGTGTGTGAGCGTGCGTCTGAGTGTGTGTGAGCGTGCGTCTGAGTGTGTGTGAGCGTGCGTCTGAGTGTGTGTGTGTGAGCATGCGTCTGAGTGTGTGTGAGCGTGCGTCTGAGTGTGTGTGAGCGTGCGTCTGAGTGTGTGTGAGCGTGCGTCTGAGTGTGTGTGAGCGTGCGTCTGAGTGTGTGTGAGCGTGCGTCTGAGTGTGTGTGAGCGTGCGTCTGAGTGTGTGTGAGCGTGCGTCTGAGTGTGTGTGAGCGTGCGTCTGAGTGTGTGTGTGTGAGCGTCTGAGTGTGTGTGAGCGTGCGTCTGAGTGTGTGTGTGAGCGTGCGTCTGAGTGTGTGTGAGCGTGCGTCTGAGTGTGTGTGTGAGCATGTGTGAAATCAATTGATGCGCATGAGGATTTAATAGTTAAATTGAGGGGTGTCACTGCTGGACACTGAGATATGTCAATGACTTCACCCACAATAAGGTTAGACACAGGAAGGCTGTGATCTACACAGTCCTGCCTGGTAGAGTGTTGGACAGATTTGGGTTAAATTCCATCTACAATTGCCTCAAAGACCGAGATTGTTGGCATCTAATCCATGTTGTGGATGACCAGGCAGTAATGAGGTGATGGAGGAGCGAATGCGGGGGGGGGGGGGGGGGGGGGGGGGGGTAATATTCACCGTGACTGAGCAGAGCAGATAGTTTGACAGCGAGCAGGGACACATTTGGGCAATTCTCCACCCAACCAGTGAGAGTTAAAATCATATCCATCAAACACCTGTTCCGCAGAAAGCAGACGGGAGAGTGGAAGATAAGAATTGGCGCCAGAATAATGCTGCAGATAGTGAACAGCTGATCTGCTGAATGCAGCGTCGGGAGGGCTGAAAGGATCAAGACTGTCATCGTTAAGAGGGGGGGTTGGTGGTGCGAGGGTAAAGGGGGGGTGGGTAAAGGGGGGTTGGTGGTGCGAGGGTAAAGGGGGAGGGGAGGGTAAAGGGGGGTTGGTGGTGCGAGGGTAAAGGGGGAGGGGAGGGTAAAGGGGGGTTGGTGGTGCGAGGGTAAAGGGGGAGGGGAGGGTAAAGGGGGGTTGGTGGTGCGAGGGTAAAGGGGGAGGGGAGGGTAAAGGGGGGTTGGTGGTGCGAGGGTAAAGGGGGAGGGGAGGGTAAAGGGGGGTGGTGGTGTGAGGGTAAAGGGGGGGGGGTGGGTAAAGGGTGAAAGAATAAACCTTTAAAAGAGATTTGGCAGTGCAGGACCTAATCGTGCAAGGGTCTCTGTGAACTTTCCCATTGAGGGAGTGATATAATTGATCTGTTATCAGAGTTTTACAGTCATGCTTTTGGCAGTGGTTAGCACTAAATTAGCATTGCCATTTTGAATATAGTGTCATGTTGGAAGGAGCCTCCAGTGGAATGGATTACACATCACTAATATATGACAGATATTGGGCATTGGAATACTCCTGGACAAAGGCATCTATAATGGGTCGATGATGGATGACAGCCAAGCATCGCTTGATGGCGCCGTTCAAATTCCTGTTACATTAATTTTACATCGGCACAGATGTAGTTTGGCTTGTTCACACCAATAACATCTCTCGTCATCTTTGCTGTGTGATTTATCACACTGTGTCATGGTCTCCAATCACCGTACAATTCTTCACCTATCTCCACTGGGCTTGTTATCAAGATCTGATGTTGGGCAATGCAATGTCTTTCAGCCCCAGCGTCTGTTTCACTTCCCCGCACAGTCTACTCTTTGCTGGTCTGTGTGTGTGTGTGTGTGGGGGGGGGAGGGGGTGCTGATTTAGCCATTGTCATCCTGACCTCGAGGAAAGGCAGGCAAATCAGCCAGGTGGAGAAGGTTCGCTGCACCTACGCTGATTACCCTGAAATTTGAGGAAAATTATACTGCTGACATTCAATCATTCTGACTTTTTTGATTGGTGCCTTTTACACTTATCGCAGAAAGATTTGAGTTCTGCAGATTTGATCGAAAAGTATTCCCCTGGAAGGGAAAGGTTAATGATTCACTCTGCAACGCCTACCCAAAGCCTCAACTTTGCAATTCAGTTGCACACACACAATCAAATTAGATTAGAAAGTGGATCTCGATAGGAATTAGTGGAAAATGGTGGGCTGACACATCGCTACGACTGTCATCCATAGCGAGGAAGAGCGAGATGTCGAATTTGAAATTCTGCAGCAGTGGGCAGCCTCCTGGTGCGGGGCAGTGAGGGTGTCACTGGATCACACGTCAGGGTGTCAGTTATCCACAACATGGTTTGCGCTTGATCACAGCTGCACGCGGCTGAGACACGGTGAGCCCAACAGAAGAGGTCCGTGCACCAGGGTCCAGCTCCAGGCTGGACCCTGTTCAGTTTGATCCATTCACCGAGTGGGAACTCGAAACCGGCGATTTGAGTCATTGGCTGATTAACCCAAGGGCTGATTGTGGGCTGCGTTGCTGGTGATGTGCCAGAGCTCCTTCCCCAAGTCCGCAGCAGAACTATTGAGCTCAGACAGGTTGGTCCGGATTGGCCGGGATGTGTTCCATCAATGGCAAGGCCAGATAGTTATGCACTCTTTCTATAGATCGTGCTGCGTGAGTCCGACAGCGGGTTTGTGGTGACGCAATGTTGCACAGCACAGGGAGCCACTTTATTGTTTGTTAACCGGATTACCCCTGATGTTCGTCACGGTCTCCTTCAATGGATGTCTACCAGTTTGTGGCGTGCAGAGTCCTTCCAGAAAGAAATGCAGTGCCCAGCTATTGACTAGCAGAGAGCCACAGAGGAGGTTCTCATAGTGGGCGGACATTCACCAGCAAGACACTGCATAGCTACAGCGGCAAGGCAGAAAGGAAGACAATAGTGGGCGGACATTCACCAGCAAGACACTGCATAGCTACAGCGGCAAGGCAGAAAGGAAGACAATAAACCACAGCAACACCTGATAACACTCGGCCTGTAATGTCTGTGACAGAGCCGGTCTCTCACGGATTCACCGCTAATACCATCAGCAAAAGCGAAGCACATGAAGCTACCTCATTCCCGATGGATTTGATTTGGTGCATGTCCATCATATATATTTTTTTAAATTTAGAGTACCCAATTCATTTTTTCCAATTAAGGGGCAATTTAGCCTGGCCAATCCACCTACCCTGCACATCTTTGGGTTGTGGGGGCAAAGCCCACACAGACACGGGGAGAATGTGCAAACTGCACACGGACAGTGACCTAGAGCCGGGATCGAACCTGGGACCTCGGCGCCGTGAGGCAGCAGTGCTAACCCACTGCGCCACCGCGCTGCCCTCCACATCTATCATATTAAAGTCGATGGAAGAAGGTCAACAACAATAACGGCAACTGGAGCCATCTTCAATTTACACTTCGGCATTTTCAAGCATCATCAGTAAACCAGCAAGAAGGCGAGGGGTTGAAATAGGAGGATTCAAGACGGAAAAGGAAATGAGGAATGGCTAATCGATACAGGAATGGAAACAGGGAATGGGTAATCAATACAGGAATGGAAACGGGGAATGGGGACTCGATACAGGAATGGAAACAGGGAATGGGTAATCAATACAGGAATGGAAACGGGGAATGGGTAATCGATACAGGAATGGAAATGGGGAATGGGTAATCGATACAGGAATGGAAACAGGGAATGGGTAATCGATACAGGAAAGGAAACGGGGAATGGGTAATCGATACAGGAATGGAAACGGGGAATGGGTAATCAATAGAGGAATGGAAATGGGGAATGGGTAATCGATACAGGATGGGGAACGGGGAATGGGTAATCGATACAGGAATGGAAACGGGGAATGGGGACTCGATACAGGAATGGAAACAGGGAATGGGTGATCAATACAGGAATGGAAACGGGGAATGGGTAATCAATACAGGAATGGAAACGGGGAATGGGTAATCGATACAGGAGTGGAAACGGGGAATCGATACAGGACTGGAAACGGGGATCAATGCAGGAATGAAAATGGGGAATGCGTAATCGATACAGGAATGAAAATGGGAATGGGGAATCGATACAGGAATGGAAACGGGGAATGGGTAATCGATACAGGAATGGAAACGGGGAATGGGTAATCGATACAGGAATGGAAATGGGGAATAGGTAATCGATACAGGAATGGAAACAGGGAATGGATAATCGATACAGGAATGGAAACAGGGAATGGGTAATCGATACAGGAATGGAAACGGGGAATGGGTAATCGATACAGGAATGGAAACGGGGAACCGATACAGGAATGGAAACGGGGATCGATACAGGAATGGAAACGGGGAATTGGTAATAGATACAGGAATAGAAACGGGGAATGGGTAATCGATACAGGACCGGAAACGGGGAATCGATACAGGCTAGGAAACGGGGAATGGGGACTCGATACAGGAGTGGAAACAGGGAATGGGTAATCAATACAGGAATGGAAACGGGGAATGGGTAATAAATACAGGAATGGAAACGGGGAATGGGTAATTGATACAGGAATGGAAACAGGGAATGGGTAATCGATACAGGAATGGAAACGGGGAATGAGTAATCAATACAGGACCGGAAACGGGGAATGGGTAGTTGAGGAATGGACGGGGAATGGGGAATCAATACAGGACAGGAAACGGGAATGGGTAATCAATGCAGGACCATGCAAAAGGTCATTAGAATATAGAGTACATTATGATTAGGAATGTTTGAAGGAAAATCAATTCTGAGTTTCAGGATTGTGTGAGGCTAGCGCCTGATGTAAAATATTATATTAGATGATGGTGGACCAGGGAAGTGGCAATAGAGTCGGTATCATTGATCAGCTGAATGGTTATTTGCCCTGGACTTGTACTGAGTTTGGTGCAAGCTCTGTCTTGGGAGCTCGGTCCTTTGTTTCTCGTGCAGAGGTTTTGAAAGGTGCGTAATTGCAGATTGAATATCGCAGGGGAGGTTTGGGAATGAAATGGTCTTCATTCCACTGAACAGACCGAGGATTTGTCAGAATTCTGAATGATGCTTTTGGAGGTTTCAGTTTAATTCCTGTTCATTTCCCGGTGAAGAAACAGACTGGCGTGGTGAATAACACTTAATGAGATGATGCACAACCCCTGTATCACATTTCATTTTCAGCGCGAGTTCTCATTTTCCTCCCCGACTGTGTGTGATTTCCTTTTAACTGTATGATTCACAGCCAGTCCTACAAGCTTCACATCCTCTAATTCATCATGAGAGGGAGATATTAGCTTTGGAGTTTCATGCATTGAAGAGATTTTACAGTAAATTAGCCAGTATTGAAGCAGAGGTACCACATTGTGTTTATAACAGGATACAAAAAGGGCTGGTTTTGGTGTTTTGGGTTTCTCTCCTTCAGTAGACTCTTCCTACGAGATTCCAGATCCCGAAGGGGCAACGTTTATTTCTCAGTGAATGAGGGCCTATAAAATCTGCTTGGTAAATCTAATCGGGCAACCCTGTCACTTGTGAAATCAGCCCAGCTAAGCAGATAGATACAAGAGATATATGTAGATAAGACAGGACACAGTGCGGAAGGCATTTGATGAGCATCTTGCTGACCCTCAAAATCGAGCAACACCCGCTTGGCGGGAAGGTCAGTGTCCTCCAAGGTGGAAGAGGTGGCCCTTGCCTGGTTTGGTCCTGTCTCTGGGTCTGGAATGGGCTGAGTGTTTGCTCCCTGGACTCCCACCTTGGGTGGGTGGAAAGGTGTGGATGCACTTATCCAGGGGTCGCCATGTTGGTGAATGTGGCATTGTTGCCATGTGTTTTGCCGCCCGGGTTTTTGCCTCCCCCTCTCTCTGCTGACGCACAGAATGAAGAAGGAACCTGATCACGCTCAGCTATGCGTTGATCCAGGGGTTACCACTTCAGCAAGAACAGGTCTACTCTCAGAACACTGGACAGGTTCCTGGGAAAGTGCCGGAATATCGGGCTCAGTGAGGAGCGTTGTAACATCAGCACTGAAGTTCCAATCGAGGTCATCAGAGCCTTTGGGTGTTTTGAAGGGCTCCAATTGGTATCATTGATGACTGATGTCCCTTGACATCTTTCGCTCTCTTTGATGAGGTTTTGGTCAACTTCGGCGAATCACATATAACATTTCCAGTGTCTCTTTGTTCTTGCATTGGTTCTGACTTGTCACATGCCTCTGACTTGTAGCTTATCCCCACTGGACCACACAACAGGTTTCCAGTCATTGTCAGCCGTGGGCTTGCTCGCGATGTTATTTATTGGACAAGGCTGTCATCCTTGCTCCTGTATCCAATTTGAAATTAGTGATGTGTCCATTTGTAGAAATGTCCACATTTCAGAGTATGTATCTTGGATCCTCAATCTTCCCGAGAAAACATTGTTATTTCTCTTAGAAATGATAAGAATCTTTATTATTGTCACAAGTAGGCTTACATTAACGCTGCAATGACGTTACTGTTAAAGCCCTAGTCGCCACATTCCGGCGCCTGTTATTGATGAGATTCTCTATTTCATTAATGGCCTTCTGTGCAAAGATTCTCATGTGATCCCCTGTGTATCGACATCTTTCCAAAGTGTCCAATCCTTTAACGATGGAAGCATTTTGCGGAGAGCTGGCAGGAATCTGTTTACGCCTCTTGGTACCACAGAACGGGTGCGGTTATCCATTAAGGCCTTGTCGGATTGGCCGGTGACTCCCGGACGCCCGGTGAACGTGGCCCCAAGTTTTCCGTGCATATTTAAGTGATCCATTAAGTATTATTATCTGGATCACGCCCAGTGACAGTGTCATCCAGGTTGTGCCGGACCCCGCTGACCGGAGATTCGTGCGTGATTTTGTGCCCATGCGAAGCCTGATTTGGACCTCTCCTGTGAAGCTCCCGGCACATCCAGATCAGCGTCGGCCGCAAAGCGGTGGAACCCCCAGTCTCCCAACAGAAACAACCATTTCCCACCTTCGCTGAAACTGAAGATTTTCTTCCAGGGGCGATCACCTTCATCTCAACATGGTCATTGTTTGCTGGGTTTAGCTCAGAGTTACTTAATATTAGATGTTGTTTGGGAAAAAGGGTAACTCAGAGTTAAGGTAACGTAGAGGACCAAAAGATAGTTTAATTTAAAATGATGCTGGGTGGCAAGGTAGTACAGTGGTTAGCACAGTTGTTTCACAGCGCCAGGGTGCCAGGTTTGATTCCCGGCTTGGGTCACAGTCTGTGCGGAGTCTGCATGTTCTCCCCGTGTCTGCGTGGGTTTCCTCCGGGTGCTCCGGTTTCCTCCCACAAGTCCCGAAAGACGTGCTGTTGGGTGAATTGGACATTCCGAATTCTCCCTCCGTGTACCCGAACAGGCGCCGGAATGTGGCGACTAGGGGCTTTTCACAGTAACTTCATTGCAGCATTAATGTAAGCCGACTTGTGACAATAAAGATTATTATTATTAGTAGCAATAGTGTAGCCATCAGCCGCATTAAGTATGGTCCTTTCTGTTGTGTGTTTTTGCTCTTGTTTTACATTAATAAATATTCTTTATTAATTGTTCACCCAATGACTGGACTGTTCCTCACTGAGTTGGACCTTGTTCCTCACACTGTACCAGAGAAACACACACCACCACAAACTGGTTCTCCAAGTTACCCTTTAGGGATAACCTCACATTAACATCAGCCCGGTTGTAACAGCTGTGATAGTGTCCTTCATCTTAAGGTGAATAAAGCAAAACCTGTTTGAAAAAGATCCTTTTGACGGGGGCATTTCCCAGAAAGGCAGCTGGGGAACTCACAGTTCAATCTGGATTTAGCTGGGGTTTCAAACGCAATCCATGATTTGTCTGGTGTGCAGCTGGAGATACCATTTGGTTAGAGGTGGGGGAAACCTGCTCACTATCAAACAGGCTTCATAGTCCCTCTCCTGAAAAGTGTAAATATGTAGATATTAGATGAGTGTTTACAATAATATTTCCTTCACACCTAAAGAGCTTGTCAACACAATTCCACCCACACACGAACTTGAAGGGCTTATTATTTCTGAGAAGTCGTCCTCCAGGGAGAGTCAGCACCTTCAGGAACTCTGTCCCGGTGAGAGTCAGCACCTTCAGGAACTGTGTCCCAGTGAGAGTCAGCACCTTCAGGAACTGTACCCCAGTGAGTGTCAGCACCTTCAGGAACTGTCCCCCAGTGAGAGTCAGCACCTTCAGGAACTGTGTCCCAGTGAGAGTCAGCAACTTCAGGAACTGTCTCCCGGTGAGAGTCAGCACCTTCAGGAACTGTCCCCCAGTGAGAGTCAGCACCTTCAGGAACTGTCTCCCGGTGAGAGTCAGCACCTTCAGGAACTGTGTACCAGTGAGAGTCAGCACCTTCAGGAACTGTGTCCCAGTGAGAGTCAGCACCTTCAGGAACTGTGTCCCAGTGAGAGTCAGCACCTTCAGGAACTGTGTCTCAGTGAGAGTCAGCACCTTCAGGAACTGTCCCCCAGTGAAAGTCAGCACCTTCAGGAACTGTCCCCAGTGAGAGTCAGCACCTTCAGGAACTGCCCCCAGTGAGAGTCAGCACCTTCAGGAACTGTGTCCCAGTGAGAGTCAGCACCTTCAGGAACTGTTCCCCAGTGAGAGTCAGCACCTTCAGGAACTGTCCCCCAGTGAGTCAGCACCTTCAGGAACTGTCCCCCAGTGAGAGTCAGCACCTTCAGGAACTGTGTCCAGTGAGAGTCAGCACCTTCAGGAACTATCTCCCAGTGAGAGTCAGCACCTCAGAAACTGTCTCCCAGTGAGAGTCAGCACCTTCAGGAACCGTTCCCCCAGTGAGAGTCAGCACCTTCAGGAAACTGTCTCCCAGTGAGAGTCAGCACCTTCAGGAACTGTGTCCCAGTGAGAGTCAGCACCTTCAGGAACTGTCTCCCGGTGAGAGTCAGCACCTTCAGGAACTGTGTACCAGTGAGAGTCAGCACCTTCAGGAACTGTGTCCCAGTGAGAGTCAGCACCTTCAGGAACTGTGTCCCAGTGAGAGTCAGCACCTTCAGGAACTGTGTCTCAGTGAGAGTCAGCACCTTCAGGAACTGTCCCCCAGTGAAAGTCAGCACCTTCAGGAACTGTCCCCCAGTGAGAGTCAGCACCTTCAGGAACTGCCCCCAGTGAGAGTCAGCACCTTCAGGAACTGTGTCCCAGTGAGAGTCAGCACCTTCAGGAACTGTTCCCCAGTGAGAGTCAGCACCTTCAGGAACTGTCCCCCAGTGAGTCAGCACCTTCAGGAACTGTCCCCCAGTGAGAGTCAGCACCTTCAGGAACTGTGTCCCAGTGAGAGTCAGCACCTTCAGGAACTATCTCCCAGTGAGAGTCAGCACCTTCAGAAACTGTCTCCCAGTGAGAGTCAGCACCTTCAGGAACCGTCCCCCAGTGAGAGTCAGCACCTTCAGGAACTGTCTCCCCAGTGAGAGTCAGCACCTTCAGGAACTGTGTCCCAGTGAAAGTCAGCACCCTTCAGGAAACTGTCTCCAGTGAGAGTCAGCCCCTTCAGGAACTGTCTCCCAGTGAGAGTCAGCACCTTCAGGAAACTGTCCCAGTGAGAGTCAGCACCTTCAGTGAACTGTCTCCCAGTGAGAGTCAGCACCTTCAGGAACTGTCTCCCAGGTGAGAGTCAGCACCTTCAGGAACTGTCTCCGAGTGAGAGTCAGCACCTTCAGGAACTGTCCCCAGTGAGGGTCAGCACCTTCAGGAACTGTCTCCCAGTGAGAGTCAGCACCTTCAGGAACTGTCTCCCAGTGAGAGTCAAGCACCTTCAGGACCGTCCCCAGTGAGAGTCAGCACCTTCAGGAAACTGTCTCCCCAGTGAGAGTCAGCACCTCAGGAACTGTGTCCCAGTGAGAGTCAGCCACCTTCAGGAACCGTCCCCCGTGAGAGTCAGCACCTCAGGAACTGTCTCCCAGAGAGAGTCAGCACCTTCTAGGAAACTGTGTCCAGTGAAAGTCAGCACCTTCAGGACTGTCTCCCAGTGAGAGTCAGCACCTTCAGGAACGTCTCCCAGTGAGAGTCAGCACCTTCAGCGAACTGTCCCCCAGTGAGAGTCAGCACTTCCAGGAAACTGTCTCCCAGTGAGAGTCAGCACCTTCAGAACTGTCTCCCAGTGAGAGTCAGCACTTCAGAACTGTCTCCGATGTGAGATGTCAGCACCTTCAGGAACTGCCCCCAGTGAGGGTCAGCACCTTCAGGAACTGTCTCCCAGTGAGAGTCAGACCCTTCAGGAACTGTCTCCCAGTGAGAGTCAGCATCTTCAGGAACTGTCCCAGTGAGAGTCAGCACTCAGGAACTGTGTCCAGTGAGAGCAGCACCTTCAGGAACTGTCCCCCCAGTGAGAGTCAGCACCTTCAGGAACGTTCCCCAGTGAGAGCACGCACCTTCAGGAACCGTCCCACAGTGAGAGCCAGCACCTCAGGAAACTGTGTCCCCAGTGAGAGTCAGCACCTTCAGGAACCTGTCTCCAGTGAGAGTCAGCACCTCAGGAACTGTCTCCCAGTGAGAGTCTAGCACCTCAGGAACTGTGTCCCAGTGAGGGTCAGTCACCTTCAGGAAACTGTCTCCCAGTGAGAGTCAGCACCTTCAGGAACTGTCTACCCTGTGAGAGTCAGCACCTTCAGGAAACTGTCTCCCAGTGAGAGTCAGCACCTTCAGGAACTGTGTCCCAGTGAGAGTCAGCACCTCAGGAACTGTATCCCCAGTGAGAGTCAGCACCTTCAGGAACGGTCCCCTGTGAGAGTCAGCATCTTCAGGAAAACTGTCCCACCGTGAGAGTCAGCACCTTCAGGAACTGTGTCCCAGTGAGAGCCAGCACCTTCAGGAACTGTCCCCCAGTGAGAGTCAGCACCTTCAGGAACCGTCCCCCAGTGAGAGCCAGCACCTTCAGGAACTGTCCCCCAGTGAGAGTCAGCACCTTCAGGAACTGTCCCCAGTGAGAGTCAGCACCTTCAGGAACTGTACCCCAGTGAGAGTCAGCACCTTCAGGAACTGAGTCCCAGTGAGAGTCAGCACCTTCAGGAACTGTGTCCCAGTGAGAGTCAGCACCTTCAGGAACTGTCCCCAGTCAGAGTCAGCACCTTCAGGAACTGTGTCCCAGTGAGAGTCAGCACCTTCAGGAACCTGTCCCAGTGAGAGTCAGCACCTTCAGGAACTGTGTCCCAGTGAGAGTCAGCACCTCCAGGAACTGTGTCCCCAGTGAGAGTCAGCACCTTCAGGAACTGTCCCCCAGTGAGAGTCAGCACCTTCAGGAACTCTGTCCCAATGAGAGTCAGCACCTTCAGGAAACTGTCCCCCTGTGAGAGTCAGCACCTTCAGGAACTGTCCCCAGTCGAGAGTCAGCACCTTCAGGAACTGTGTCCCAGTGAGAGTCAGCACCTTCAGGAACTGTCCCCAGTGAGAGTCAGCACCTTCAGGAACTGTATCCAGTGAGAGTCAGCACCTTCAGGAACTGTGTCCCAGTGAGAGTCAGCACCTTCAGGAACTGTCCTCCCAGTGAGAGTCAGCACCTTCAGGAACTGTCTCCCAGTGAGAGTCAGCACCTTCAGGAACTGTGTCCCAGTGAGAGTCAGCACCTTCAGGAACTGTCTCCCAGTGAGAGTCAGCACCTTCAGGAACTGTCTCCCAGTGAGAGTCAGCACCTTCAGGAACTGTGTCCCAGTGAGAGTCAGCACCTTCAGGAACTGTGTCCCAGTGAGAGTCAGCACCTTCAGGAACTGTCCCCCAGTGAGAGTCAGCACCTTCAGGAACTGTGTCCCAGTGAGAGTCAGCACCTTCAGGAACTGTGTCCCAGTGAGAGTCAGCACCTTCAGGAACTGTGTCCCAGTGAGAGTCAGCACCTTCAGGAACTGTCCCAGTGAGAGTCAGCACCTTCAGGAACTGTGTACCAGTGAGAGTCAGCACCTTCAGGAACTGTGTCCCAGTGAGAGTCAGCACCTTCAGGAACTGTGTCCCAGTGAGAGTCAGCACCTTCAGGAACTGTGTCCCAGTGAGAGTCAGCACCTTCAGGAACTGTCTCCCAGTGAGAGTCAGCACCTTCAGGAACTGAGCTCCAGTGAGAGTCAGCACCTTCAGGAAACTGTGTCCCAGTGAGAGTCAGCACCTTCAGGACACTGTCTCCCAGTGAGAGTCAGCACCTTCAGGAACTGTCTCCCAGTGAGAGTCAGCACCTTCAGGAACTGTCCCCAGTGAGAGTCAGCACCTTCAGGAACTGTTCCCAGTGAGAGTCAGCACCTTCAGGAACTGTCTCCGCAGTGAGAGTCAGCACCTTCAGGAACTGTGTCCCCAGTGAGGGTCAGCACCTTCAGGAACTGTCTCCCAGGTGAGAGTCAGCACTAGGAACTGTCCCCAGTGAGAGTCAGCACCTTCAGGAACTGTCTCCCAGTGAGAGTCAGCACTTCAGGAACTGTCTCCGAGTGAGAGTCAGCACCTTCAGGAACTGTCCCCCAGTGAGGGTCAGCACCTTCAGAACTGTCTCCCAGTGAGAGTCAGCACCTTCAGGAACTGTATCCCAGTGAGAGTCAGCCCCTTCAGGAACTGTCTTCCAGTTGAGAGTCAGCACCTTCAGGAACTGTGTCCCAGTGAGAGTCAGCACCTTCAGGAACTGTATCCAGTGAGAGTCAGCACCTTCAGGAAACTGTGTCCCTGTGAGAGTCAGCATCTTCAGGAACTGTCCCCGTGAGAGCCAGCACCTTCAGCAACTGTCCCCCAGTGAGAGTCAGCACCTTCAGGAACTGTACCCCAGTGAGAGTCAGCACCTTCAGGAACTGTCCCCCAGTGAGAGTCAGCACCTTCAGGAACTGTCCCCCAGTCAGAGTCAGCACCTTCAGGAACTGTACCCCAGTGAGAGTCAGCACCTTCAGGAACTGTGTCCCAATGAGAGTCAGCACCTTCAGGAACTGTCCCCCAGTGAGAGTCAGCACCTTCAGGAACTCTGTCCCAATGAGAGTCAGCACCTTCAGGAACTGTCCCCCTGTGAGAGTCAGCACCTTCAGGAACTGTCCCCCAGTCAGAGTCAGCACCTTCAGGAACTGTCCCCCAGTGAGAGTCAGCACCTTCAGGAACTGTCCCCCAGTGAGAGTCAGCACCTTCAGGAACTGTGTCCCAGTGAGAGTCAGCACCTTCAGGAACTGTGTCCCAGTGAGAGTCAGCACCTTCAGGAACTGTCTCCAGTGAGAGTCAGCACCTTCAGGAACTGTGTCCCAATGAGAGTCAGCACCTTCAGGAACTGTGTCCCAGTGAGAGTCAGCACCTTCAGGAACTGTCCCCCAGTGAGAGTCAGCACCTTCAGCAACAGTGTCCCAGTGAGAGTCAGCACCTTCAGGAACTGTGTCCCAATGAGAGTCAGCACCTTCAGGAACTGTGTCCCATTGAGAGTCAGCGCCTTCAGGAACTCTGTCCCAGTGAGAGTCAGCACCTTCAGGAACTGTGTCCCAGTGAGAGTCAGCACCTTCAGGAACTGTGTCCCAGTGAGAGTCAGCACCTTCAGGAACTGTCCCCAGTGAGGGTCAGCACCTTCAGGAACTGTCTCCCAGTGAGGGTCAGCACCTTCAGGAACTGTGTCCCAGTGAGAGTCAGCACCTTCAGGAACTGTGTCCCAGTGAGAGTCAGCACCTTCAGGAACTGTCCCCCAGTGAGGGTCAGCACCTTCAGGAACTGTGTCCCAGTGAGAGTCAGCACCTTTATGGGACAAGGCAGGAAAACTGGATTAAAGAAATTAAATAGTATATTTATTGATTTTTATTTCTGAGCAAGGAATTATTCAATTTTTTACAATGTAATATTAATGATGGGAATGATAATAGGATGTCTGAAGAAACCAATCCCTCCTGATAGAAACAAAAAGCTTCCATTGACCTTTAAAAGTCACGAAGCAAGAAAGATTTTTCTTCGTTCTGCTACAATTTAATTTCACCTCGGGTCTCCTTCCCATCAAACCTCCCATGCAAATATTACATTGTCTTTTTCTTTTTATCATTTTTCCATCGTTGGAAAATCTAATCTCATTGTAAATAAGGCCGAAGGAAAGGTTATTGTGCCAGAAATCAAGGCTTGTTCCATCTTTATATCTCTACTCTCCTCTCTGTTGGTGCTGGGTATATTGAGCTGCTTGATGATTGTGTTTCCGCTTTCGTCCAGGAATGTTGAGCTCGAGTGTTGCTGATTTCAGTTAAAGGAACATAGATCCGCATTGTACTTGGTACAGCCTCGTCTGCATGGTTCAGTTACACCCAGGGTGTTCCTTCTATACCATGAGTTCTGGATTAAAGCTCCTCGAGGAAAGGCCCCTCTGCCTTGGGCGGGATTCTCTGGCGCCCGATGCCGCAATCAGTTCGCCGATCGGGCGGAGAATTGTTTTCATACTGAAATCGGGACTGGCGCCGATTTGACATCGGCCGACATGCTCCACCGTCTCCAAACTGGCGTCATCGTGACGTGCGGTGCGCGCGTTTCATGGTGTTAGCGGAAGAAACTGCTATATGTGTCAGGATTGGTATAATAAAGATGTCTCAAAGTATTGTAATAGCACAGGTCAAGGGCAAACCAGCAGGCAAGGGGTTAAACATATACCAAGGGCAAAAGCAGGCAAGGGGTTAAACATATAAAAGGGCAAACCAGCAGGCAAGGGTTGTTAAACATATAACAAGGGAAAACCAGCAGGCAAGGGGTTAAACATATAACAAGGGCAAACCAGCAGGCAAGGGGTTAAACATATAACAAGGGCAAACCAGCAGGCAAGGGGTAAACATATAACAAGGGCAAACCAGCAGGCAAGGGGTTAAAACATATAACAAGGGAAAACCAGCAGGCAAGGGGTTAAACATATAACAAGGGCAAACCAGCAGGCAAGGGGTTAAACATATAACAAGGGCAAACCAGCAGGCAAGGGGTTAAACATATAACAAGGGAAAACCAGCAGGCAAGGGGTTAAACATATAACAAGGGCAACCAGCAGGCAAGGGGTTAAATATAACAAGGGCAAACCAGCAGGCAAGGGTTAAACATATACCAAGGGAAAATCAGCAGGCAAGGGGTTAAACATATACCAAGGGAAAACCAGCAGGCAAGGGGTTAAAACATATAACAAGGGCAAACCAGCAGGCAAGGGGTTAAACATATAACAAGGGAAAAGCAGGCAAGGGGTAAACATATAACAAGGGCAAACCAGCAGGCAAGGGGTAAACATATACCAAGGGCAAAACCAGCAGGCAAGGGGTTAAACATATAACAAGGGAAAACCAGCAGGCAAGGGGTTAAACATATAACAAGGGCAAACCAGCAGGCAAGGGGTTAACAATAACAAGGGCAAACCAGCAGGCAAGGGGTTAAACATATAACAAGGGAAAACCAGCAGGCAAGGGGTTAAACATATACCAAGGGCAAACCAGCAGGCAAGGGGTTAAACATATAACAAGGGAAAACCAGCAGGCAAGGGGTTAAACATATAACAAGGGCAAACCAGCAGGCAAGGGGTTAAACATATAACAAGGGAAAAACCAGCAGGCAAGGGTGTTAAACATTATAACAAGGAAACCAGCAGGCAAGGGGTTAAACATATAACAAGGGAAAACCAGCAGCAAGGGGTTAAAGTCACCCACATTGGAAATGATTTAATTGTCTCACAGACCATTTGAATATGAAAAGGGAAACACAGGAGGCCCCAGTAAGTCTGAGGGTCCATTGTCCAACACATTCGCCCCTCTTCTAGAAGTTAAATAAGTTTAAGCACAAGCCATGAGATTGTAAGGAAACATTGTATCTTTAACGTTTTTCCCCATTACGGGGACCAGAACAATATGCAAACTGATCACTTTGTATTGTTCCGAATGATTCAGTGACGGCAATACCTACTTGTGACTCTGAAGAACTTTAAATATATATGCATGTAATTCTGAGGAGAGGCAGAGCTGGCTTTGCGAGCTAAAGCTAGCGGCGCAGAACCTGCCTCTCCTGTGTGCACACAGTTTTTCCGAATTAAACAAAAGTTTACCATCACGCGTGGTCGAAAACAGACTTTGAGGTTTTCTTCCCTCCAATAATGCAACGATCCGTTATCAGCTGGCCCACGCGATGCTCCGCTCCGACGGCGCTGGACACATGTGGTACCAATGGTGGTGTGGACACACTCGGCTGGGATCCATGCCGTTAGGGGGTGGGGGGGGGGGGCTGCTAGGCTGAGGGGACTGGTGGGTGGTGGCCAGG